>NC_051181.1:31422078-31763629 GCF_013339695.2 Rhipicephalus sanguineus | reverse complement strand
GATGTCAAGACGTCATCTCTGTTCAAGAACCATGTTCGGGCGCCGTCCTTTAAGCAGGAATAGACGTTGCGGAGCTTTGCGGCGTCATCCCAGTAATTGATTGCTGCGACACGTTCAAACTCACTCAGCCAGTCATCCACATCTTCAAACAGCTCTCCGTGAAAGGGACTAGGCATCAGCGGATTCTGAACGGTGCAGTAGATCGGCGTAGAAGACGTAGGAACTTCCATGGCGGCTTGAGGTGAAGTCATAGTCACTGTGTCAGTAGGCTGTTCCGGTGCCTCCGGTGGTAAGCCTCGTTGGCGGCGGCTTGCTCTGTGAACTGGAGTGTTCACGGGCACAGGGCTTGTGTTCCGGCTACCGGGCGGGGTCTTGTGCATGGGGTGAGTCGTGAGTCGTCGTACCCAGCTCCTCCACCAATCTTGTCACACTTATGACGAGAACCTTGTGTTGTTCTGCGCGTTGGGCTGGTTAGGCCAAGAAGCGGCTCAGTGCGAACTTCTTTGTCCTCTTCTACCCGTTGGTGCTCACAAAACCATGCGGCAATATGATATCCACATCACCGCATCGTAAAGTGCATATTTCAAGTCTAAGGCGCGAATAAGACACGGACGAAGAATGGGAACGCACACATGGAGCGCCTTATTCGCGACTTAAACTTCAAATATGTTAAACCAACAAGCCCAATCTGCCATTCTTACATCGTAAAGTGCACTTCGTCCACCAGAACGACGAAGTGTCTTCTTCATTTCTTAAGAGGCTGGGCGATGGCCTCATGCTGACCGAGGATGATGTCAGATTGATTGACAGCCATTTGTAGACTAGGCTACGTAGGCCACATACGCCCAGGTAGTGTACGAATAGGAAAAACACCATCCACTGATGTTGGTCTACGTAGCACTATCCAGGCCTACCAGACTCGACGGCCTATGCCTCACCAACGCGGAAGGTGGCTTCAGGTTCCGACATGTCGCCGGCTCTGTCGACAGACAATTTGTCGACGAAATGACCGAGGCATCCACGAATTCCAACAGCTATACTATACCACATACTTCAGTACATATGGACCCCTCTTCACCACGGTCACGACCGGTTTCTATAACAAGTCATGACCAGCTGCTGGTGCTCACTGATCACGGTGATGATGCCCTTGTTCAAGAACTATCAATAACTTCTTGCACACATGCACACGGGTTCGTGAAACGCACGTGCGTTCTCGGGACACGTATAAGCACTACATATCAGCTTACCGCTTCTGGTGTTGGTAATACCCACGTTGTCATTGGCAGCGTTACCCAACCGTAAACAATTGCTTATATAACACATATGCAGCTCTTCAACATATATATGTGTGCGTATAAAATATATACAAATCTTTAGCGTCATTTTGTAACGTGTCGCTCAGTAAAAAAAGTTACGCCACAGTCACCTACCCGCCGCACGCTTCGCATAACATCGACTCCCACGGTACGTGGGATCTGCCGAATTTTTTTATCAGTTAGGTTTTCAAGTGAATACCTGTTTTCAGTCGGTCGAAAGAAACTGCATAAAGACATATGCGACATGATTTTTCCGGTACCTATGTATAGGGTAATAAATAGTGGGGGCAAGGGTAACGATGTTCTCAAACGTGTTAGGAAAATGCAAATTCAGGCGAGCGCAAAAACCTTTTTCTTTAAGTTACATTCGGGCACCCTGCCGGTTCGGACCTTCTTAGAAGAGAGAGGTGTTTATATGCCGTGGGGTTCCGATTGTTTTATCTGCAGAAAGCCAGAAACAATAGATCATGTATTTTTGCATTGTTGGGAAGGGGTTTATTTCTGGGACGTTTTACAGAGAACGCTCAAAAAAGAACTTCCCTTGCATTCACTTGGAATAAGATTTTTGCCAATAGAAAATGAGGATGGACTGCCTTTCGATCTAATAATGCTTCTTGGCCTCCATTGTCTATGGCGGGCTAGGATGGCCGGTTTCCACTGCGACCCTGACAGGAGACCTGCACGCGTGCTTTTTCGCGAAAGCATTTGTCAATATGTTGATGTACTCAAACAACAAGACTTTGTCCCTGACTGGCTTTCCAGGGTTGAGCCCCTGGCTTACCTAAAGGAACTTTAGGCATGTAACTAACCATAGGTGTGCACTGCTTTGACATTGCTTCAGTTGTGTCTATTGTATTTTCTGCTGTTATTCCTGTGCCGTGTTATGAAACCGGTAATAAAAAAAAAGAGGCGTGGCTGTGTGGTAGAACACCTGCTTGCCACGCAGACGGCCTGGGTTCGATTCTCACTCGGACCCAACATTTTTATTATTTATTTTATTTGCAGCTTTTTCGATTTTTCGGTCACGGACAAGATGATGGTTTTTCGCTCACAACCAACGGCGCCGACGCCGACGGCGGAATTTCTGTGATGCGAGCTCTTTAACGCTATCGCGTTAATAATTGTGAATTGAACAAAGATTCCTGCTGTAGCTCAACACAATTTTCCTGGTGTGATCATCGACCGGAATCTATCGTGGTCAAAACACGTCGCTGCACTGAAGTCAAAGCTGAAGAGTTTTGTCCACGTTCTTCGGGTCGTGGCAGGAGCAAGATAGGGCGCGTCGGAGGCAGCTCTTCTGCAACTGTGCCAATCTTTATTCGTAGGATACTTACGATAAAGCATGCCCGTGCTCTCAAACATGAAACCTAGTTGAGTGAGCACGCTGAAAAGCATCCAAGCTCAAGGGTTGCGCACATGATTTGGCCTACCACGCTGCACATCAGCCATTGGAACTATCACCGAAGCTCGCGCTGGTCCTATCAATGTATATATGCTCTGCGAGCCCCTTTGAGTCCATCTTCACCTGTTGACCCGACACAGTCAACACCCCCTACCAGCACTCCCTGCCACCCACCCAGATGGCAGTTATTCAAGAGCTATATCGCGGCACGAGTACATTATACCATCAAGATCCTCTCCCCCATGTGTTCCTGGGACACCTCCGTGGGTTCTGCCTAGACCGCTTGTTAGGCTCCAGATACCTGGGATTACGAAGAAGTCCCTTGTACCATCTATCGGCCTAAAGCAACTTACCCTCCTGCACATTTATACAATGTACGGCGGCGCGGCACACGTATACACCTATGGATCTACCACGTCATGTATTTTCGCCGCAGCCTTTGTCATCCCGCAGATGACCATCGCTCGACTTCAAGTTAGATCACAAGACCACATCAACTGCCGCGGAACTTGCTGCTATTCGGGAGGCAATACGATTCATTTCCGCAGAGCCCGCTCGCAGATGGACGACATTCTGCGATGTAAAAGCTGCTCTTCAATCCATCGATTGCATCATGAGACCAGGCCCGTATCATGCTTTGTCTATAGAAATTGCAGTGCTTCTTGGCATTGCTACGAAAAATCAAAAATGGACACCGTGTATCATTCGAGTGGAATGCTACACATAACACGATGACACGATAAGCCACTCAGAAATTGCGTACAGAATCTTCTCCTTGTACTCGGCATATTTATCGCATCGAGTTCAGCAACCTCATCTTCAGTAAGATCTCCTTGTGTGGGTTCTATGCACTTCAGAAATTTGATGTGCCTGTTAACCTTGGCATCAGAATTATGCCGCAGTTATGTTTCGAGGAACCCTGACACGTACGTGTCATAGTCTCATAGTCTTTCCGGACGGAAAATTTCCGGTTTTTACGGCACAAAAATATCTATTTAAAGAAATTTAGAGCCCTTCCAATTGTTTATGAAGAGGCAAGACGCTAACGAAGAGGGAAGACGCTAACGGTCAAATCGATGCTGTGTTCATAGACTTCAGTAAAGCTTTCGATAGAGTACCGTATACGCGAGGTGACTTGAACTCTTTATTGAGATTGCTCATGCGAGAGTGCACAACGACCTATTGGTCTCAGCCAGACCATCGATACAAGCGTCTGTGGGAAATAGGTCCGGAAATGACTTTTCGCCTCCCGGATAGAACGAACCGAGGCAACGCCAGTTTGCTGCACCGGATTCGTCTGGGAGTTGCATTCACTCGCCGCTATGCACACGTCATCCGCCGTGCGGACAGCCAGAACTGTGAACGCTGCCAAGTGCATGAAAAAAATCACAGCATATCCACGGAGTGAATGATGATGAGTGGGCGAAGCTGCGGAGGTTCATCGGTAAACCGTGAATCTTCCGTGAATTCTGTCCAGTACATCATCACCGACGTGAGATCGGGCGCGTTTATACTAAAGGTTCGATGAGAGTTATGACGACTTGCAGCTCACTTTAATTTTACATGTACGCTGTGAATTTTGATTGTTTAGAAAACCATTGCTTTAGAAAACATCTGGCGTCTTTCGTTAAGCAGCTGGCGTCTTTTCGTTTTCCTTTAGAAACATCTGGCGTTCTTTCGTTTTGCTTTTAGAAAACATCTGGCGTCTTTCGTTGGTTTATTTCATCAATCAACGGCGTTTTGAACAAAATTTTTATTGTTTAATCACGCACAAGAGAAATCTAACCAGGCACTACCTTGGAGGTAAACAATGGCTGCTAATGGGAATGAGAGACAGAAGAAGTAGGCTTTTAACTAGCACTTACACTTCTACTTAAACTAACGTTTCCTACTAGAACATGCCAATGGCTGCTAATGGGGAATGAGAGACAGAAGAATTCGGCTTTTAGTTAACGCGCACGCTGCGAATTTTTTATTGTTCAACAACGCACAGAAAAACCTCCCACCGGCACCACCTTGGAGGTCAAGATCTGGTACTAGCGTTACGACTGGTTACGCACTACGACTACGAGGGACGAACGGGTGCCGCTTGAAGGAGCTTCGCCCCTAAAACAGCACATTTATTTTGTGACTGACCACTTTACGTGTCGCAACGTGATAAGCTCGCTTCAACGTTGGCAGGAATCGGTGTGGCAACACTAAGTGAGACTGGTATATTGTGCGACCAGACAATGTCACCAACTGCTATCGGGGCTGTTATAGATTCTCTTAAGAGCACAGGACTGGACACCAGACTCTAGCGTTCCTCTCCCCCTCATCACTCCTTTTTTCCTGTTTCCCTTTCCCCCTGTGCAGAGTAGCAGGCTCATCAACCAACAAGCACAAACAGCTACTCTAGCAGGCTAGAGCGCACTAGCTCAGTCCGACCTCTCTGCCTTCTCATAAATTCTCGCTCTCTCTCTCGATAAAGTGATTCACGAAAAATTAATTCTAAAACCAGGAAGCATTAAACTTCGAGATAGCATAACTTGTTGGATTGCAGACTATCTAGATAACCATGAACAACACGTTTCAATGGATAATCACAACTCAGGCTATCTACCAATCACTTCAGGCCTTCCCCATCGATCCATCCAATAGCATTGTGAGAGGAAAGTGTGAAAGATAAAAGACGCGTTCATGTAGCCTCCGTTATGTGTTCATGGCGATAGCTCCAATAAAAAAAGCCGGCAGATCCCACGCATTGTGGGAATCGATGTAATGCGAAGCAGCCAGCAAAGAGCTGCATACATCGTCTTGTATGTCATTGAGGAAAATGCGTGTCATTGTTTTCATGTTAACTCCTATTATTTATGTTCGTCACACAGTAACGTCGCCCAATACCAACTTGGGGGTCGATGAACTTAGAGAAACGGCCGCCAGGGCACCATGAGCGTGGCACGTAAGTCATGCTGTACATGACATGTGTGTCATGACTTTCATGTTAACTCGTGTTATTTATGTTCGTCACACAGTCACGTCGCAAGATACCAATTTTGGTGTATATCAAGCTAGCGAAACGGCCGCCAGCGCACCATGAGCGTGGCACGTAAGTCATGCTGCACATGACATGCGTGTCATGATTTTTATGATAACTCGTGTTATTTATGTTCGTCACACGGTCACGTCGCAAGATACCAATTTTGGTGTATATCAATCTAGCGAAACGGCCGCCAGCGCCCCATGAGCGTGGCACGTAAGTCATGCTGTACATGACATGCGTGTCATGATTTTCATGATAACTCGTGTTATTTATGTTCGTCACACGGTCACGTCAGAAGAGACCAATATTGGTGTATATCAAGCTAGCGAAACGGCCGCCAGCGCACCATGAGCGTGGCACGTAAGTCATGCTGTACATGACATGCGTGTCATGATTTTCATGATAACTCGTGTTATTTATGTTCGTTACACGGTCACGTCGCAAGATACCAATTTCGGTGCATATCAATCTAGCGAAACGGCCGCCAGCGCTCCATGAGCGTGGCACGTATACAAGTCATGCTGTACATGACATGCGTGTCATGATTTTCATGATAACTCGTGTTATTTATGTTCGTCACACGGTCACGTCGGAAGAGATCAATATTGGTGTATATCAATCTAGCGAAACGGCCGTCAGCACCCCATGAGCGTGGCACGTAAGTCATGCTGTACATGACATGCGTGTCATGATTTTCATGATAACTCGTGTTATTTATGTTCGCCCCACGGTCACGTCGGAAGATGCCAATTTTGGTGTATATAAAGCTAGCGAAACGGCCGCCAGCGCACCATGAGCGTGGCACGTAGGTCATGCTGCACATGACATGCGTGTCATGATTTTCACGTTAACTCGTGTTATTTATGTTCGTCACACAGTCACGTCGCAAGATACCAATTTTGGTGTATATCAAGCTAGCGAAACGGCCGCCAGCGCACCATGAGCGTAGCATGTAAATCATGCTGTACATGACATTCGTGTCATGATTTTCATGTTATGACTTGTCATTTATGTTCGTCAGACAGTCATGTTACGCCATACCAATTTTGTTGCACATTCGATTAACCAAGCGACCAGGAGAGCACGAAGTCGTAGGCGGCTAGATAGATAGATAGATAGATAGATAGATAGATAGATAGATAGATAGATAGATAGATAGATAGATAGATAGATAGATAGATAGATAGATAGATAGATAGATAGATAGATACGGTCAAAGTCGCAGAAGTTCGCTAAGAAATGCTTCGCATTTAAAAAGTTCATGGCGGTAGCTCAGCGGGCTAAACGCCCGCCAGCGATCGTCGCGGACAGAGAGGTCGTGGGTTCGACTACTGACAACGAAACTTTTTCTTATGGTTCTTTTTTTTTTGCCATCTGATGGCGTTCATTTTGCTGACCTATTTCCGTGACGGAAATACGCCATAAAGGTCTTGGTGGGCGCCGGCATAAAACACTTTCGTGTTTAAAAAAAAAAAGCGAACAGCATAGCACGCTGGCGCCGCGCTGTTCACATTTCTTTTGATCGGCTCGGTACATGCAAGAATACGTTACGCGCAGTCGTACGGAAAGATAGAGAACTACATGCAGCCGTACAACAGGTGCACAGTGCGCAATCTGAGATTTATTTTACGGCAATTTTGTCAAGGGCTGCGCGCGTGCCGGTGCTTGTGGAGCCGCATTTTTTTTTTAATTTCTGGAGCACCTCCTGATTCTCTTTTGTTAAGGCAAACCTTTAGAAACACTTACTGCACCAGGCCAGAGAGAAGAAATAATAGAGGAGGAAAGGCAAGGAGGCTTCTTCGTGAAGCTAATAAAGGAGGACTACACACCTCTTGATGAAAAAGTCCGTAAACAGAGGGTGGGTGCTCGAGCCGACGTTTCGACAAGTGGACTTGTCTTCTTCAAGGCTGGCACTGATTTCCTTAGCGCTCGTGTGTATATGCTTCGTGCCCCCTCTTTACAAGGGAGAGGGAAATTGCGAGAGTGGGGGTGGAGGGAAGAGGCCGCCGTGACGAACTAGGTGAACTAGGTGAGTGAACTAGGCACGCTTTAAAGGTCATCGCTCCTGTTAAGCGAGAGGCGCGAGCTGCACTTTGCCCTACAGGGCGTGGTCGCCGGCGGCGCGCTTACCTCGTGAGTAGGGTGGTTTGTGTGTCATGTGCTGCCAGCGCGACGTCCGCGCCAAAGTTACAGAGCGTGCGAAGGTCACTTCTCTCGCTGCAGCGGCCGCGTTTGCGAAAGGAGCGCACTCGTCAAACAGAAGGAAGTAATAACTGTTACAACTGTTCGCGCTGGTCCTGTGTGTACCTCTGCGTTCGTTTCGTGCGTCCTTCTTCATGTTTGAGCAGCGCGCTTTAAGTGTCGTGCTGTGACACTTGATAGTACGCGCTCGTCCTGTGTGCGTTCTTTCCGTGCGTCCTTTACGCTTGATCGACGCGCTGGAAATTTCGAGCTGCCTTCCGTTCTTCGTGTTACATTCCAATTTGTTGCTATCGCATTTATTGCTTCGCCGTTGCGGCGAAACTGTGACTTTTTTGCTTCTGTCGCCGTCGGCGACTCGGATGCATATTCGAAAAAGCGCTTCTCTAAATTGTGATGCGTATTGACGCTGGCGCGATGCTTGTGTTCACTGCAAGCTTTCGTATACTAGCTTTGGCGCCGTCTCACCTCATACTCCCCCACCCCCACCCCTTCACCCTTTTTCAATACAGCCCCCCACACGAACGTGGCGAATACTCTATGCACAGCCTGATCTTTATCTCACGATTCAGTTTATTACCTGACACACGTAAATAACTTTTGTGACAAGGAAGACATTGCATACCTGCGCACAGGCGAAGACAGAAAGTTCTCCTCACCCCATCCATGCTTGCGAGGCGCGCTTGACAAGCGTGAGGGCTGACGAGGAGTGCGGCTCAGTGTTCCATATTCGATGCAAAGGAACAAGCTACCCGAGCGGTGTACTGTTGCAACTAATACCAGCAGATCTAGAGGGTTTTGTTGCCCATTAACTAAATCTTTGTTTTCTCCATATTCACGACCGCTCCAGACACGTGGCAAAATTGCATAGTCTTCGTGAACACTACTTTTGTCAGCACAAGAATACGCTATGTCGTCGTTTTAGCATTAACACATTTAAGCGTAAACAATATTAAAACGTCACCATTCGTTCAAACATGCTGACCATGCAAATAATATAGGTAGCTGGAGAACTGCCCCTATGGGAATTACTAGGGTGCAAGGGCGTAGCCAAGGGGGGGGGGGGGTCAACCCCCCCCCCCCCGAAATTTTTCAGTTTTGCTTGGGTATATATACACGCACACATACAAACGCACGCACGAACATACATAATGTACGGTTGAACCCCCCCCCCCCGTAAAAAATTTCTGGCTACGCCCCTGCTAGGGTGGTTGTATACTGCACGAGATATGTCACCAAGCTACTATCCCTCGACCTTGGTAACGTGTTTTGCGTACTTTTGCAGTTCTTAATGCATCTCGCAGCCCAACACTCGCAGCCATGGCGGCGAGTGTTCCACACTCGCCGCCATGGCTGCGATCAGCGCTGACTAACACTTTTCGTCCACTTTACTTTCTTCGCATTTATATTCTAATTACTACAAATAACACCCCCTATACTTTCCTTGGCATTATTGTCTGTTAGTTCTCATTAATCTTCCTTGAACAGGGCACTTCAAGCTAGCCTTTAATATTTTTTTTAGTAGTGCTTGCACGGTTACGGTCGCTATGTGATTGTAACATTGTAACTCTGTGCAATATTGTGCGCGCTATTTTTCGATACGCATTCTTTAAATTACCAGGATAAATGAAAAAAAAAATTAGCATGGCTCTCTGGCATAACACTTGACTGCCACGCAGAAGGCCTGGGTTCGATTCCTCCTTGAACTCTTTATCGTGGTTTTTCACTCGCAACCAACGCCGCTAGGAATTTCTGCGACATGAGCATTTTAACGCCAGAGCGTTAAAAATGTATGCACTGCTTCTTCACAACATCTTCGGTGTACAGAACAAGATGAGTTAACAATGCGTTATCTTAAATACAACCAAGGTTTCACATGAATCGACAGTTAGCGAAGAGCATCAGCTAACTATTGCACAACGGCTTGGCGAGCTGAAATTTCCTTGAGGATATCTTGACTTCTGCCCAAATCCTGTTTCGTTCGCCTACTCTTTGACATTTAGTAGAGAGCTCTCTCTTTTAGGCTTTTTTTTTTCTAGTGACCGCAGAATGTGCGAGCAAGTATATAATTTAGTGTTACTGTGTCATCTGATTTGTGCGTTAAGAAAGACCGCCTTACTTGAGCCCCACATTGTCCAGTGGCGCAGTTCCAGGTCTGCACAGCGGAACCGACTGGCGGTTCGTGTCTACCGGCTTTGCCGACCACGCCCATGAGACACGCCCCCTAGGCAAACAGACCACGTCTCACGCCACTACGCAAAACTGTGCAGCGTACGAATATTTCTTCTCTGAGTGGTTCCACCTTAATTCTAGCCATAACAATGCACTGTTTTCCATGCAATCAGCCAAGGCCTTCATGCATACTTTGAAAACGCTCTGTCATCTGCGCTTGCGAGGAATACACACAAGCTCCCGGTGTCAATCTATATTCACGTCGATTTCAACCGCAACCATCGCAAAGGCGCTACGTCGATAGCTGCGAGTATCGCAAAACATCATGACTACCGGGTCTTGAAATCTACTCAAATAAGCTTGAAATCTACAAAAGAGTAATGAGCGCTTTGAAAATGCGTTCAATAGAGTAAGGAAAATCTTATCTAAAAGTGGTCTGGAAAGGTTAAGAAAAATTCTATACTTATTTGCTTTCGTTTCATTTCTTTTGAGAACATTAAAGCGCGAAAAAAGCCACACACATAGGTCGAGAAACACAGTAGCGGCGCTACGCCTGTATTATAGTGTCTGTCCTGTGTTTCTCAATTTACTTGAATGTCTGTTTTGGCGCTTTAATGTTTCCAAAAGCTATGCACTATCTTGCCGAATATAACGTCTTGTTTAACCATTTCTTTCTTCGTCTTTCATTTCTTTCGTTTAGTGCAACAGCGCAATCCATGGGCGCAGCGCCAAGCACGATATGGCCTGTAGCGGCCGACGCATCGTGTACTAATTTACAATGATAGCCAACCTGTCCTGAAAATGAATAATCCAGAATACCAGCTTTAATATGCAGCAACAATTCTTACTACCGAAATGGGAATCCTGCCATATATGGCTCGTCAGCTGACCGGGCAAGCGCACTTTTGATAGGATGAATGGAACAAATTACTTATATTAAAAAAAAAACATTTAGAACACAGAAAAAAAGAAGGAGTTGCGTTCCATCATAACAACATACAAAAAACTTAATTTACTATTTCATCAGTCACGGAAACTCCTTGTAGTCGATGGTGTAATGCAGAATCAACAGGATATCACCAACGACAAAAGGCAGCTAGGAATTATTGCCTGTGCATTTAAGCGCACCGTCACTCAAGCTAAAGAAGACTGCCACAGAAAACAATACGATTTCCTTTCGAAACTCAAAAAGAAGGAAGTCTTGGCAGCAGCGGCAGTAGTGCTTCCGCACTGGCTTGCGTGTTTTTCTTGCTTGTTTTTAGCTACATGTGTCCATGCTTTGTATCTATAGTGCCTTGTGTAATTTTGTGCTGCTAAAGTGCCCACCTGTGCTGAATTTGTTAAAAGAATTGATGAACTGGAGTCGAGGCTTCTCAACGAATCTGATCGTATGACCAAGCGCATCGTTGACAAGATTGTTGTAAAACTGAATAATAATAATTGTTGGGGTTTAACGTCCCAAAATCACGATATGATTATGAGGTATGCCGTAGTGGAGTGCTCAACGTGCTCAAGTTTCAACGTGCACGTGGGGTTCTTTAACGTGCACCAAAATCTAAGTGCACGTTCCTCAAGCATTTTCGTCTCCATCGAAACGTTGTGAAAATGAAAACCTCTGGGGTTGACGTGCAAAAGCTAAAGAAGCACGTGGACAGCCTCGAGTCCAGTTTCAAATTCCTGGATGATCTGGTTGACAAGCTGCACAGTGAAAAGGCCTCACTTGTAGCGGAAAACAGAGCCCTTAAAAATGAAAATTGTTCGTTGCCTGGCAAGGTCTCAGAGCTCGAGCAGTACTCACGCATGAACAACGTCGAAATAAGGGGTATCCCCAGCAGGGTGAAGAATGCGTGGCTTAATTGGAAATAGTGGCCAAGAAAATTGGATGTCCAGTCACTCTCTCTGATCTCGACGTTGTTCATCGAGTTTCTACTAAAGATAAGGGGAAGAAGAACTTAGCGAGATGTCGTTCTCGGGCAAAGAAGAACGATTTCATCAGCAAGGCACGAAGAGCAAGGCTCTGCCTGAATGACATCGGCATATCTGGCGCTAACTTCACTATTTTTGTTAATGACCACTTGACATCTCAGAATAAGGCACTACTTTCCAGGGCACTGACACTAAAACAAAGCTAACAGCTGGAAGCATCTGTAGACTGATTATTGCCTGATTAAGGCCAGAAAAACAAGTGAGAGCCGTGTTTGTCGCATTGCTGATGAGTCTGACATTTCTGTTTTGCACAGCTTCTATTACGACATATAAATTCCATTTACGTCCACCATGGCTTTTTATCTGACACCATCTGCGCTGAATAAGTTCATGTCACGTGACTATCATTCAGTCATTCGCATTAATGCTCGAAGTCTTCGCAAGCATTGCGATCACATTCCGAACCTTTCTTCTACACTTAACAGCGCTTTTTCAATAATATGTGTCTCCGAAGCGTGGCTTAGTTATGATGACAAGGGCCTATACTCCTTTAACTCGTACTTTTCTGAATACTCCTACAGAGAGATGAGTATACCCACGGTTGTGTGGCTATTTCTGTTTCACCTAATTTTCCGTACAAACGTCGCCATGACCTTGAGCTAAACATCGGTATATATCGAGTTTGATTCACCTGTTCTCAACATTGACAGCAAGAATTTATTGGTCGGCTGTTTACCGCTCGCCCTCTTCATCGGTTTCTGAGTTCTGTCATGCTCTTGATCAAGCCATGGAAAAAATATCGCATGCTAAGTGCAACGTAATAATATTGGGAGATATCAACATTAACCTTTTGGATACTACTTCATCTAATTCTGCTAATTACTCTAGTACCTTTCAAAGCTATGGGCACGAATGTTCGATTACTCTTCCTACGCCCTGTCCTGCCAATAATGTTGGGACCTTGATTTATCATGCATTATCAAACTTGACTGACGAACCGGATGCCGGAATTGTTAATATTATTACGGCCTTACCGAACGAACAAACCGGACACTGGTGAATATGTTGTCAATGTACGTGGCGTCCAACCATAAGAACTGGGACGATGTTTTACCGTTCATCACGTATGCCTTCAATACTTCCCAACACGAGACCACCGGCCACAGCCCTTTCTTTCTTCTTTATGTTCGACCCCCTCGTTATACCCTCGATACTATCTTTTCGTTCTCTGATAATGACGATCCTTCTTTAGCCGAAACTCTCTGTCTCGCTGAAGAAGCCCGCCGTCTTGCCCGTCTGCGTACCATAGCATCACAAGACCGATCGAAGCTCCGCTACGACAGCAAGCACCGGCATGTCACTTATGAACCGGGAGACCTTGTGCTCGTATGGAAACCTTTGCGCAAGCGTGGCTTGTGCCAGAAACTTCTCGCCAACTACGCCGGCCCATTCGTTGTCCTCGAGCGCCTCAGTGCAGTGGACTATAGAATAGCACGCCTGACAGCTAGTGGGAGACAATCTACAAAGACTGAGGTCACCCATCTGGCTCGCCTGAAACCTTTTAGTCAGCGGGACGATGCCTAAAACGCGCGGTGCGCTTCGTCTGCAAAGGGGGAAATATTACGCCGTGTATGTGCCGGACTGAGAAGAGGAAGAAGTGTGTGGAGGTTGGAAGAAGAAGATATCTCGGCAGCTTCGTCCTGTGCGGTCTTGCCATCCAAGCCTTCTGTAAATAAACCCCAAACCCTTACTGTGGGCGTAACAATATTTATATTGCCGATCATTACCCTGTCCTTCTACGCTTCCCAAATAAGTCACCTTTAAGGAATGCTGCTTATTACAGATTTATATTTGATAGCCTATCCAAAACTGACTGGTCGGAAGTTCTATCATGCAATTACCCCCAACAAGTTTTCTCAGAATTTTTAGCTACGCTCTCATCGTATTTCAGCTCGCACACTCACAAACAAAAATGCGGAAAAAAGATAGCATCGCCGCAATACCCTTGGCTTACAGATAGCCTTCTGAAAGCTATGCGGTCTACGGAAAACATGCATAAAACAACAAAAAACTTTAAATACTAAATTACCTAACCGTTATAAGAAATTTTCCAACTCGCTTTCCGCTCAGCTGAGGAGTGAGAAGAGGAATTATAACGAAGTGAAGATTTCTGATTGCGGTAATAATTGTAAGAACAAATGGGAAATCGAACACGTGTCTTAACCGCAGCAACCGGTACGCTATATCGAGAATATTTCAGAACAACATGATATACAGTAATCCGCTAGATATTGCTAATGCCTTTTGTGATGCCTGCTTTAATAATGCCTCCAGCTCAGCTTCATGCTCTAAAATGTCTACCTCAATCATTTTTCCTTTTTCCAACTACTCCTGATGAAGTCATTCCGGCAATTAAGGTCCTTAAAGCCGCGAGTGCAAGCCTTCACAATGTTAAAGCTCACCATATTAAAATGATTACAGAAAAGCTCACCATAATAAAATCATTGAAGCAGATATTGCTCACGTTCTGTCATCTATCATCAGCCTCGTTTTTAAATCTGGTGTTTTTCCTCGTGAACTCAAACGTGGTCGCGTCATGACTATTACAGAATTATATACCGATCCGCGTTCTCCCATTTCCTAATTAAATTGTCGAAAAAACTATCGAAAAGCGGGTTACAAAATATTTAAATAAATTCAGTATTCTTTTCTTTCTTCACTTTGGCTTTCGCTCCGGCTTTTCAACATATCTAGCTCTTATAACACTTACCGAATACCTTAAAAAGGCGATTGATCAAGGTGAATTTGCAGCATCCATATTCATAGACCGATCTAAGGCCTTCGACACTATTAATCACCTCATTCTTCTCGCCAAACTCGGAGCATTTGGAATAACCGGCCCACATTTGCTCCTCCTCAGCAGTTATTTACAGGATAGGAAACAAATCGTCTATATATCTGGATTAGGGATGGTCGATTAAAATTTTTAATCGATTAATCGTTAATCGTTAACCGATTTAGCCCTTAATCGATTATTTGCTTTCGGTGGAAAGTTTTAATCGATTAATCGATTAATCGACATTTTTTGTGGGTGCTTTAAAACCGATATCTCTTTGTTTGAGAGGCATCGTTCGTGCTTTATATGGACCCGAATCATTTTATCAGTGGTGCTGACGATCGAAAATTCCCGCTTTCGAAAGTGTCAACGACGGGCCTCTTGTGTCCAGTGTGCGAAAATTCCCACTTTCGCACACTGTACACAAGGGGCCCGTCGTCGGGAGATGGCTGTTGGCTAAATAGCGAGATACTGATAACTTACCTGAAGAGGCGGATTGGTGTCGTCAGGATAGGGTTCTTCAACACTGTCAGCTTCGTCGTTACCCCCTTTCTTTGGGAGGTGGCTCTTTGGTGCATGCCACATTTATTACACCTTGAAGTCTTTGTTTCCTCATCTTCAGCGAACAACGACCACACTGCGCTCCTCTTCCAATTGCCCGGCATTATGACATCCCAAAGGTAACGGTATAACCACCAATGTGTAATAATTACACAATATAACACCAAAGCAACGCAAGACCCACGTATACTCAGGCGACGCTCAACCAGCTTAAGGGAGAGGAGGTGAAGGCAGTGAAGGCAGTAGCCGCAGTAGACTGTGAGCCGATTTCTGCCTCGATGGGGTGGAGCCACCTCCTGTCCGGGCTTGAAGCATTGGGGAGTGCTTGGAGTTCAGGGCGAGTTCATATCTTTCTCTATGGGTATGGCCGCCGCCAGCTCCGGGCTCGTTCTGCTAGCGCAGAAATGTGCGCTGTAGTGAAAGCAGTGAAAGAGAGGCGATGTGCACGGCATCTGCGTCTCAGAATAGCGCGCCTCGAAGTCATGCGCTCCGGCCAAGGGGGGAGGTTGGCAGCAGGAGTGGGGGGTGCCGTAATCGATTAATCGAATAGCTTTAATCGATTAATTCGATTAATCGAAAGGCTGAAATTGATGACGATTAATCGATTAATTGTGGACCTTTAATCGATTAATCGATTAATCGTTCATCGATTTTACCATCCCTAATCTGGATCTTACTCTAAAGAAGCAACCACTAACATAGGTGTATCGCAGGGGTCCAGGGTGATTCTTTTAGAACTGACCTACTTTATTGGGCTGTAGTTTTGTTACAAAGTATCCGATTTTAATGCGCTTTGAGGCAAAATCTTTAGGACGAATGGAAATTCAATGACCTATCCTTTTTTTGTGTGCAACGCATGGAAACAAGGTTAAATAAGAAATAACGATAACCGCGGAATTTTATACAAGGAGGGATGACGCGCCTATCAAATGTTAAAAAGTCTGACTGCCTTGTGGCATGCCAAACGTGACTAGTAGAGGTTTCTAAAAGTTATAGTGGTTTATAATCACTGACCCTACTGCAGATGTTGAAATGACCACCCGAAACGCCAAACTGTTCTGACTTTAACAGTATGCAGTCCCTCATTGTATGGAATATCGCGGAATATCGCGGTTTTCGTTATTTCTTATTTATTGTTTTTTTCCTCACTTCATATAAAAAGAATGGGGCGGGACATTGAATTTTCGTCCTCTCTGAATGTTTCGACGCAAACTGCATTAAACTCGAATGCTTTGCAAAAAACTACAGCCCAATGAAATAGGTCCGTTCTAAATGAATCACCCTGTATTAAAGGGACTGTCTACTGCTCAGAAAACTTTTTATGATTGTGGTGAAAATGAGAAGATCATTCGTCACATCGGCGGCATCGAGCATGCTTTTGCCCCATAAAAAAGGGAATTATATTTTTAATTTGATGTTCAAAATCGCGAAAGAATGCCCGCTAGGGTCACCCAACAGCGATGTGGTCTAGAGTGCCTCGATGTCCTCCTCGCCCGCCCCTCCGTAGAGAGTGGAGACATCCTTTGACTGAGCTCCTGTCGTCAAAACCAGTTTTCGTAGTGCTGCCCGCCATTTTCACGCCGAGCGTGCGTGTCGAGACGCGGCTACAACGTGGCGGCAGTCGGCAGGAATGTGATGCGGATTTAACTACGGCGTTCTTTGAGCGCTTTCACGCGAATTGCCTGGCTCCCTTGTGCAGTGGCGTAGCCAGAGGGGAGGGGGCTCACCGGGCTCGTCCCCCCCCCCCAAGAATATTTTTCCCTTGCGATACAGAACACAATATGAAACTCTACCCCACTTATCTGCACAGACCCAATATCGCATCAAAAAAGTGCCCCCCCCCCCCCCCCGAAAAACATTTCTGCCTACGTCACTGGCTGGGTGCCACTGTGCTCAAACCACTACTTTCCGAGGTACCAAAAAGGAGAACTGTCTCGGTGGCTAAAATCAAGCGCGACAATCGGCAGCCTACAAACACCTCGTCCCTGTGAATTGTGAGTATTACGCAATTCTCTCAAAATATTTGTTTGTTCTGGAGTATTTTTGTAGCCACGAGGGTGGTGACTGAAAGATCTTCCCTTATACATCGCGTTCGGGAGGATGTTTCTTGATGAGAGACAGCGTACGAAGTAATTTACAAGTTACGCTAACTCTTAGCTGTGAGTGTAAAGCATTCAGAAAACAAATCCCATTGTAAAGTTCTGCGCTTGTCTGTACCTGTTTTAGAAGTAGAGTTTGGAATCCTAATTCGCACTCAGCGCACGCAACCTTGCACGTGACGTGGAAGACTACCGAAGCTGTTTCTTTTCGTACGCCAAGAGGCTGGGACGGCATGCTGCGCGCTGTCTTCTCTAGTTATAGTAATGTGTTACCGGTTGGACCGAGAGCGTATTTTCGATGAAATCACCCCTGAAGGTTGTGACTGCATACCTAAACAAGGTTCCGCAGCCGAAGTTGGCAGGATGCTGTCAGCGACACGAAGAAGCTGTGGAAAAGCTGCTAATTTCAAACTCCGCGAGGCTGAGGCTGCGCGTGCACCTGCGTCAAGTCGCGGCGAAGGGAGCTAATAGGCATGCAAGCAAGACATGTGTAGGAGTGAGCCTGCAGTGAACATTGAAATCGTGTGTTGGTGTATTAGGCACAAATGAGACATTTTCGTTTCTCTTTGTGATGTATATTCTGTTTTTTTTTTTTTTCACTTGTCAAGTAGAGCCGGAGAGGAATATGGCTATTTTACCTGTTGAAATTTATTATTGTCATTTCGCTAGCTTGTTATCTTTAGCCTGAGGAGTTCTACCAAATACGTGTGACAATTAAATGATAATAGATAACAGAGATATGAAATTGAATCAAAATACTGACAGCAATCACGTATTCATTGGTCATTTAATAATTGGTTACCTTTACTGTAGACATTTCCTCAAGTAACTTTATCATTGCTGCATAATGACTGTTTTGAACCAGCACAGCTTCGCCGAGCAAATCTTCCTGAAGAGCGGAAATGCCAAGTAATATGGTGATTCGAACCGCAATTACCCATTGCTTTACACTAAAGCCTAAGCGACGCGTTATTTTACACCCGCAGAGCAAGATCAACCGGTGTTAAACGACGCCGTTTTTGTTTTAAAATAAATAAACTATCACGCCAACAAGCGGTCACAGGGCGTTTAAAGGTGGTTTCAGGCAGCAGCATATTATCGCGTGAAGCGGCGAATTTCATAGTGCTGTTAGACAGTAAACTATCAAAAATAAGATTTAATAAACCATGATAACACATTAATGCATTTCCGGAGTATTATAGTCTACGCAAAGCCTCCGTACAGCCTGCAAACAGCTCACACGCGCGCCGCCAATGCGCCCCTAGATCGGAGCCGGCGTGAAAATGGCGGACGCCGTAGCAGACGACGCGGTTGTCTCCACTCCCTACGGAGCGGTGGGGGAGGAGGACATCGAGGCACTCTAATGTGGTCAATCGACTGCTAGGACATGAAGTCCTCGCAGGCAGACTCATTTTGCTTAAAAACAAACATGTATAACTTGAAATTGTATTTTATGCATTTGAGGCAGATTTAAGTTGCGTCAGAGAGTAAATTTGTTGCTCTTTTTTTTTTCTCATGCATCCAAAAAGGCGCCCGGTGGCGCTGCCGTCTTCGATTTCGTCTGCTTAAATTCATGCGCTATGTCATGCGGCCCTCGGCGCTGGTCGTACTGTGCCGTTGTATTGTTATTAGGATGTCTCACATGTGCTGCGCTGTGAATGCATACACTCATCGTCTCTTTTTGATGAATCAACTTGGCTTTGATTGCGGCAGCAGTGCTCAAGTAAACTCATAGACTGCGATTACTGCAGAACAAGTGTTCTGTAATTGTATATTAAGGCTTCATTTAACAGCTAGCGCGCTGAAAACGACTGTTATATTCATTACATTAGTGTTCAGCGAAAATAAAGTAATCCTACGGAAATCACTTGTGCTTTCGGTTTTAAATTTTACCAACTTTACAAGCCTCATCGCGTCCACCAACCAACGTTGTGAGCATGTTTCACGCCAATGGAAGAAGACCGAACGCAGATCGAAAAATTCTGTTTAAAAACTTCTACTCACTTTCCAGAGAAACCGCTGCGAGGTCGGACACTTCAGACAGTACGCTTTCTATTACGGTACAAAACAGAAAAGCGATGAAGGACGGTAGACAGTCCCTTTAATGACTTGCCGTCTATCCTCTTCTCATATAAATGTATTCTATATGCTGACGACACCACGATATTTAATTCTAACCACTGCCTATTTACGTTAACAAGTAAGCTAAATGAAGATTTTTTGAAAACCTGCAATGGTGTGAACATAACAAGCAGTTAATTAACCATAACAAGACCAATTTCTTCATATTTACCTCGCATAAGCGAATTCATCTTACCTTTCTCGTGCAATTTCTGTCGGCAATAACATAATCTCTCCAATTGATCATTGTACATTTTTAGGCGTGGAACTTGATCGCCATGTTAAATTTCATCTTCACATATCCAACGTAAAAAAGAAAATGACTTACGGTATACGCGTTCTTATTGAAGCTCGATTTCATTTATGCTTTTCTACTTTAATATTGCTTTATTGTGCTTTCGTTCATTCTCATGATTAACTGCAACATTGAATGATGGGGTAACACATACAGAATCAGAGGCTGGGTCCGAGCTAGTTGGTACATTGACATTATGATACCGAACGTTAAGCGCACGGAGACGGGAACAAGAGGACGACACGCAGAGCGCTACTTCCACCTGATATTTATTGCGACAGAAAAACGCCATATATGTAGTCCCTTTACTCTTGAAATGGTAACTGCGCATGTTTCTCTTATTTCTACGCTCTCCTCCCTCTCCTTTTATCCTTTTTCGCGCTAACGATAGCAGGCTTTGTTAGCGCGCGCATGGGAACTGGGCGACACAAAAAAACCCGCATTTCCCCGAAGGGGAGTATGAGGAAGTGCGAAGCACGGGGTGATGCTATGAGGGGGCGCGCGCGACTAAACTGCAGAGCCGAGCGAAGGAGACGGCAGCGAGAGAGCACGCGCCAGCCGACCCACGGAGGTCTGGCCGTTTTTAAGTGCAAAGCACTTTTACTGATGATGATGATCTGTCTTCCGAACTCGTTCCAAAGAACCCGCAACGCGTTCAACTTGTTGGCGGCGTTGCGCACGCCCGAGATGGGGCTCAGGTTGTTGTTGAACCACAGTCGATCGCACACCGCGCAGCTATATCCAAAGCTGCAGTCCAGGAAGTCTCGCTTGAAGCGCGCGTCCGGCCGATCGAATTCGAGGGCCCGGGCCAGATAGGCTTCAGGGTGCTCGGCTCGCTTCGCACGCTTTCGTTCGGCGTCTCGCCGCCGGCCTTCATCACCGCAGGCAATGCGCGGGGCGCGCGCAGCCACGGAGCGGAGGGCGGAGCGCGTGCAGTCACGTGGGGCGTGACGTCGCTGCGCCGTTGCTACAGACGCTCCTCTCCGCTCCTCGCGCCGTTGCTATGGGACGGCGGATTCAGGGTCGCTTATAAAGTGCATTCGCACTTAAAAGAGCACTTGAATCACGCAAGCATTTCTTTAACAAAGATCATAAAGACGCTCCCCAAGGCAAAATCAACAGGGTGAAAAAGTGACGTACGAAAAATGAACAAGGGTGTAACAAAAGCTGGCCAGCATAAATGAACAGGAATGAAAAACAAATGCGGCTAAACAATGGAGGCCGTCAAAAGGTAAAACAGTATAAAAACTAAAAAAGTAAAACGGTATAAAAAGTATAAAAAGAGGACTTTTACCATTCATACTGTTTTACCTTTTTACGACTTCTGTTTTTATACCGTTTTAAACGGTATAAAAATTAAGAAGGTAAAACAGTATAAAAAATATAAAAAAGAGGACTTTTACTTTTTATACTGTTTTACCTTCTTACGACTTCTGTTTTTATACCGTTTTAACTTTTGACGACCTCCATTGCTTAGCCGCATTTGTTTTTCATTCCTATTCATTTATGCTGGCCAGCTTTTTAGATGCGAAGCATCTTATGGCGGAGTTCAAACCGGTGATGGGCTGCGTGACCACTCTTACTGCCCATGCGCAAACCCTCTCCACACACCTCCTCTCTCCTCCCCCTCTACACTCCCGTTCCCTCTCTCCACTACCCCTCTCCATTACCTCTCCCCCTCTGATACGCGGGCTCGACATGCCAAAACGCTGCTTCGGATCGCCTCATGGTCCCCTTTAGCGGGAGATGGCGTGATTTTGTTACACCCTTGTTCATTTTTCGTACGTCACCTTTTCACCCTGTTGATTTTGCCTTTGGGAGCGTCTTTATGATCTTTGTTAAAGAAATGCTTGCGTGATTCAAGTGCTCTTTCTGTGTCGCCCAGTTCCCATGCGCGCGCTAACAAAGCCTGCTATCGTTAGCGCGAAAAAGGATAAAAGGAGAGGGAGGAGAGCGTAGAAATAAGAGAGAGAAACTGATTATATGGGGCGACGTTCGGGTAACAGAGCAAAAACAAAGGTTGAACAGTACACTAATATCGATCAAAATCGTGACAGAACAATATAAAACTCCTACAAGCACAAACCCTTTTATACTAGTCGGCGACTACAACGCAGACATTACGGACCTTAGGACCTAGCTTCGCCCACTCGTCATCATTCACTTCGTGGAGGTGCGTTCCATATCACACATTCTCTTTCTGCCACAAAATAAAAAGGTCAAAACGCCGTAAAAATACCGACATTAAGCGCCCATCAATCAATCATATGACAACACAATGCACGCTGGAGTGAAAATACACGAGAGGACGCTGCGGTGCAAATGCGTATGTAAGCGCGTTCCAGACGACACATTCTCTTTCTGCCTTGGATGAAAACTAGGGGTGTGCGAATATCAAATTTTTCGAATACGAATCGAATACGAATATCCCCAGACAACACGAAAAGTCCTAAGGATGCCCCAAACAAGTATCTAAGTCCCACATCCAATAAAGGAAGTCATATGGGTGTCCCGTAGACTTCAGCGAACGGATGCCCATTAAACATCCCAGAAGAGGACATGAATGGGTGGATGCTTGCATGCCTCATATCAACACACGCGTTTTTAATCTACTTACTCATATTAGCACACATATATGCATGTTGTCTTCATGAATTAATTATGTACATTTCCAGCAATCATTGTTTAAAATCGCACCAATACATATATGGAACTTGCGCAACCCTTCACAAATAATTAACATGTATTAATTAAACAGGCGAGAACACATAAGGGCTCTGGTTTGCTGGAGCTTTGCATACTAATTATTCTTTCATGCAGGCCTTAATGAATTAAAGCATGTCCGCCTTGAGCAACGACATATATTGCGTGATGTGCTGATATGTGCTGCGCGTTGCTCGTTTATTCGGAACCACATTCATGCATGCGATCAACTTTGCTCACTAAACTGTTCCAAAGTACTTAGCTCCGATAATACACGAAGAAGTCCAATATAGTTAAACGTTAATCGGGATTGAAAACCGTCTCATGTAAAACTAACCCTCCTGTGTGCTCCGTCCGAGAAGCGGTGATCAGTTTCGGTTTCAGTTCTTTGAATGTATCGTTTTACATGTACACTGCTCTTAAGTGGGCAGCCGAAAAATTACGAAAACAAAAGATTTGTAATTCGTATTTGAAGTGCGCTGTAGTTTCTTAACTTTTTCTTTTATTTTATGCTCATTATATGTACGACAGCATTACGGCATTACGACAACGCGGCTGTGGCTGCAGTCTGTTTCTATAGTTCCGCATTTGAAGCGTGTTCTCTGCGTGCGGTGCGTGCGGTTATAACAGTACAATTCGCGCGCACTCTGAAATTTGGGTTCGCGGAGCTCGTTGTAATCGAAGGTAAGTGTTGTTTTCCTACTGTTTTTTGACCTGTCAAACGTGAAGATACTCGTGTGTTGGCCTTGTTTTTTATCTTTAAAGCTTGCATACGCTTGGCGGGAAGAGCGCGCCATGGAAAGCGAATACGAGAGTAAGCTATCGTTGCACTTATCATTATTCCATGTTGGCTGTGTTCATCTGCCTTTTATGTGCAGTGCGATGCTATGTGCGCGCAATATTGGTAGCTGCTGGCGAATGTTTTAACGCGGAGGAGGATCTTTCACGTGTCGCTTTTACCTCCAATCAGCCAGAAGTTCCCGAACCACCTTTGAACCGTTCGCGCGGCCAAGTTGCGAGTGCCGGCATTTATGGCGGCATGCTGGAATCTTGCGACTAGGAGCACCATACTGGTGTCAACATGCACAGCGTTCCCGTGGAACCCGATAACGTGTCCGACGGCTGCCACAGATGCCCTACACAGCAGGACACTGCAACGGATCCTAACTCAAGCATATTGAAAGAACAGTATATCGCATCGTTGAGAGAAGACCTGTGACAATGGAGCTTAGAGTGAAGTGTGCCTCACGATGCCGTCACAAATCTGTTAAAGGTTCTTCGCTCGTATTCTTGCATGCGTGAGCTACCAAGTAGCGCCAGGGCGCTTATGTCCACCCCAAGAGTGGCGAATGTCACACTACTGCTGGATTTTGGACATTATTGTCATTTTGGTTTACGTGAAGGGCTTCAATCTGCTCTCAGACATGTTTACCATGTGCCCAATGCCTGTGGTCTGTTTTATGTTCAGGCTCATCGCACGTACCAGTATCCTCAACTCTTGCTGCGGCTTCAAGGCCATACACGGAACCACGCATGCTTGGTATGTCATTCTGCAGTTTCACATAGCAATGTTTTATCTTGCTGAGGTTGGGTGTTTGCTTTTTTGCATTGTGCGGTAAGGTGGAGTGCAAACTATGGTTTCTATGTTTTAGGTGCTTTGCACATGTTGGAAGCTGTCAACTCTTTTACGGAACTGCAATCCCATGGTATGTCATTTATGCGGTATACATCATTATGTTGCTGTTATGCAATGTTTCCAGTTTTTACCTTGTTTTGTTGTGCAATCATTGTGCTATGGCCAAATGCCTGTAGTCTGTTTTATGTTCAGGCTCATCGCACATACCAGTATCTTCAACTTTTGCTGCGGCTGCATGGCCACACATGGAACCGAGCATGCTTGGTATGTCATTCTGATGTCTTATTGCATGTTGCTGTAGTTTATTTACATTTACTCGTTAAATTGAGAATTCTTTGCCCACCTCAGGTGTTTTGAGCCTGCCCGTCTGTCTCTGTATCTATTTTATTTCTGTCTGCCTGTCTGTGTAACTCTAGATGTTAACTTGTGGTGTCAGTTATGTTCAGATTCACCGTGCAGTCCAGGACCCGCATATCTGACCGGGGCTACAAGGTCACAAACAGACCCACAAGTGCTCGGTATGTCATTCACCTTCTTTAATGGTTACAGTCCATACTGTTCAGTGTCCTTGGGTCTTATTAATACTAAGGGAAAAATTCCAGTCTTGTTTATGTGTTTTCTTGCTTCATGTTTACTTGAGGCAAATGTTTCCTTTGTACTGTAGATGTACTATTCACATATGTAATAATGCATGCCCAGAAGAGTGAAATTAATTCCACGAGTATTGTTCTTTATTGTAACGTGTTGGAAACGGAAGGTGATATTCTTAGCACTAAATCAGCTTAGAGTTTAGTTGGGTTGCTGGCTTCATGATGGAAAAAATTATGGCACAACCCATCTTACAATGACTGTCACCAGTAATACGACTTGTGTTCAAGCAATGTAACAGCCTGCTGTATTGCTCCACCTCCATCTCTTGAGCTCGTGTATCTGGGCAGTGTCCTATTTTCTTCATATATGCTATGTATCAGCATAAATAGAAACACAAACTGCATAGCTTCTGCACAGTGTGCCTCACCTTGCTCTGGTTTCATGATAATAGTGTTAGTGTGGGCATTCATTACCCTCCCCTATGTCGCAGCCACGTAGCACAAACGAAAAAAAATTGTATGTTGCTGCTGGCATAACATACTTTCCCATTGTCGTTGTGGCACAGTGACACACTACCATGAGTCATGTTGAAGAGACAGGCGTGCAAACATGAACACAAGAGGGAACTGAAGACACCACAAACGCCTTGACATCTTGGCTTCTCTCTTGTGTCCGTGTTCGCACGCCCTGTCTCTTTAATATGAGTACCTACAAACTAGCTCAGCTTTCTGTCATTCTAACCATAAGTCAGTGGCGCAGTTTATCCCTTCGTTCTTCTTTAGGGGGGGGGGGGAGCATGCTTCATCATTTGAGCAACGATGGTTGCTAGTGTGCAAGCGGTGACTTATAAAACATATGTGCTCGTGGTGCTGCTGCAGCATCAATCAAATCGTAGATCCTCACTTACACTGTTATCACCAAGCCAGTGTCGCAAAAACTGCAAAGAAGGCTGTACGTAGATTTCAGTGCATGTTAAAGAACTCCACGTGGTCAAAAATTTTGGCTACCATAATCATGTGGTTTGTAACGTAAAACCCTAACAATTGTTATTGCAAAGAAGACTCATGCTTTGCTGTTAGCGCTCCTACGAGTAACTCTCAGCAATGTTCATGACCGTTCTTTTTACATGTGTTGCCATATAATTCACTGAAAAGTTTTAAAGCTGTAGGCTGATCTATAGCTAGCCTGGCTATGTTCGAATCATTGCGGTAGTTTTTCATCTTAGACATAGTGCTGAACTGAAAACTTTCATAACACTGATGCCATCACTTCTTTTTCAGCCTTCATGGAAAGAATACTACAAGTGTTAAATAGCATGAAGCACGCCCAGCAAGCCCATTCGCAATATTTCAACGAGCTGCTAAGTAATGTTGACAGTGCAGCTCCGCACCCTCATGGCCTCCCACACCTGCCTTTCTCGAATGTGGCGGATGTTCTTGCATATGAGGAGAAGTTCGAGACAGACAGCCAAGCTCATGATCAAATGGTAATTTCTCTGCTTCATGGCCTAAGCTCAGTATAATGTTGCCTGTCTTGTAACTACAGCATGCTGGAGTGACAAGGCATTTATAAATTCACGTGAATATTACTTATGACAGTCTGATGAATGACGTACTGTTGAATTTTTACATAGCTAGCTGCATATGATAGTTCTAAAGAATTTAAGTAAAGCTAGAAGCCAGCTTGTATTTCTTTATTACCACAAGATTATTTAGGTTGCACAACATTCAAAGTAAACTGGATCACAATGTATCTTTCTGGCTGTATATCTTCTTGTTTCCTTTTAACAGAAAAAGCACATGGTAGAAGGGGGAGATTCGACGAAACAGAAAAGAACATGTGTACTGCAGTCCCTCCTCAGCTGGAATGCTGCAGTGGGCTTCAGTTGGTTTGGCACCAGGAGAAAGAAATTCTGCGAACTGCACCTCTGCAAGCTGATGTGCGGTGAGTCAGGTGTAGCAAGCTTGATATAACTTGGTTTTTTTGTGAAATCTTCTGTCAAGCAGTATACTCAATATAGCTAGGTTGTCTATTTATACTTTGCTGCAATTAGTCCTGGTATTTACTTTCAGTTTTTAAGGGTGTAGTACTTTTGGGGCCCGGGCTGCCGTATGCTGTCATCGCTTGGCATAATGCAGGCAAAACCACGTACAGCATAGCCATCTGTAGCGTAATGAGCGCGTGCTCGCACCAAGGAGGTCTTCTTCTTGTTCTTCGAGCGCCTTGATGATGATATTAAGTGTGGAGCACATTAGGGGCCCGGGCTGTCATAGCCTGCCGTTGCTTGGCATTACGCAGGCAGAGCCATGTAAAAAAATAGAAAAAAGAGGAACCAGGCGAGAAATAGACAGAGAAAGAACAGGAAGAGGTAGAAAGAAAATTAGAAAGAGAAAGAAATAAAGAGAGAGGAAGGAATAAATAAAAACAAAACGAGAAGAAAAGACAGCAAGACGGAAAAGTAGTAAAAAAAGAGAGGCGGAAAGAAAGAGAAAACTGAAGAGAAACAAAGAAGGCTGCCCAGCTCCGCACTTCCTTCAGGCTTGTCACCATACATGCGAAGCTGCCTTAATTTCTAGAAGAGTGCCATACCGGCCCAAGTTTTGTGTGGTGTGCAAAACTTATAGGAACGATAACTTTGCTTCTATGCATGCAGGCGTGTTGACTAATGGCATCCGAAACCCGAATGCGACCCTGAAGGATGTGGAGAAGGCCGCGATGACCTGGTTCCGTCATACTGCTGAGCGGCTTGCCGCGCAACAAAAATAGTTTTTCTTTTTTTTGAACTAATAAGATAATCCTGAAGGTCAGTTATTTGTTGCAAGTTCTCTGCATTGCGTGTATTAAAATTTGTTTTTTTTTCACCACTGTTTCATTCCTTCTTTGTTGTTTCTTGTTTATGTACGCCATATTGAGTGCCATCATTTTTCTGGTGCATTGTTTCCTGTGCTGAACTGAACTTTTTGTTTCCTAAAACCTAATTTTCTTACTTGCACGCTGCCTGTAGATTTAAGAGCAAAGAGTAATTAACAGCACCAATAGTATAATGCTAAAATCAGGTCCACTACATAGTGCATTGTTCAAAAGGTGCCCCTGCAGTAATCGCAAAAGCATCCGAGCAAGCAAATACAACCCTGAATTCTGCACTAGTAGATGAGAATTAGGCGAGTTGAGTGTGCTAGTAAAGATATTGTGTTTCAGGAAATCAAAATTTCAGTTAGGCTAAGGGAACAACAGAGAAAGAAAATGATTACTTTAAGCTTTGTATTAACAGTTCCAGTGAGGAGAATGTTTCCTTATACATATGCATGCCCTTTATGCATGGCAAATGTGCAGTAAAATAAAGAATTCAAACTTCTATTTGCATGAACTATATATTGTCTAAGTTATAGTGTGACATTAAACTAGTGTAATACATTTACAAGATCCAGAAATACTACGAGTATTTTAAAAATTCATTTTTCCCACTGAACACGCCTAACTTTAGCCATCTTCAGAAAAGTACGAGATGTGTTGTACTTGTCCCACGGTTTTTTTGTACTCATCTCTGTTCTAGAACTGTTACAGGATCATGGAATTCAGAGCTTTTATCATTGGCTCCTTTACCTGTGCTTGAAAGCATCTTCAAGCTGTTCTTTCTCTGGCTTGAAATTGAAACACATAGGGCAAGATCCGTTGTTCTTCTATTTTACATTGGGAACTTCTACATGCAAAAGTGCTCTGTAGGCAGATGTGTGGGGTTCTGCCCTTGCAGCAGTGTTTGCAGTGTTTTCAAGATTTGGAAAATAAGCAAAGAAGAAAGCAACAGAACCACTCAACATATTATAGGCCTACAGTCACATGAAAAAGCAGGAGTGAATTGCATTGCTGCAAGAGTACGTGCAGGGGTTTTAAA
This sequence comes from Rhipicephalus sanguineus, assembly GCF_013339695.2. Classification (NCBI taxonomy): domain Eukaryota; kingdom Metazoa; phylum Arthropoda; class Arachnida; order Ixodida; family Ixodidae; genus Rhipicephalus; species Rhipicephalus sanguineus. The sequence continues at coordinate 31,734,855 of NC_051181.1, read as the reverse complement.
AACATTGAAAGAAATGTAAGACTTTCAAAAAAGCAGTTCTTTCTATTAACTAGCATGTGCCCTTTAAATGCTGCATGTACTGATAATGGAATGTGCAACATCCAAATCTAATCCCAATATAATCCCGAGATGTCCTATGGGGAGGAAGTCCTATGGATCCAGTTTTTTGTCTCATTTTGGAGGCTTCCAGGAGGTTTCCGGGAATTATTTGGGACATCCTTAGAACTTCCCACACATCCTAAGCAGCGCATCCTAGGTGTATCCAAAGGACGCCATTGCGTTGTCTGGGATCCACCTTCGAATATCGAATCGAATATCGAATATCAAAGGAAAAATGCCTCCACAGCAACAATATTTTATTTAACATGTAGCTATTTGAAAAAAAAAACATTAACAGCCTGACCGGCAACATAACATACACTGCTATCTCCAGAACACAATGTCCAGGCTAGCACAATGCACATCACAACACAAGCAAATATCACGGCACAATGAAAGTAATGACTAGATGTTATCATGAAGAAATATGAGTTGCTCCACATGATCAGGCAGCAAGCACTCCCTTCTAACAGAGATAACCCCTCCCTCCCTTGCCACTGAAAAGGCACGCTCGCTTGGTACAGAAGTGGCTGGTATAGGGGGTATGCACTGTACCTTGATCCGCGAGGTGGCGATAGCATCGCCGGGCAGCGACGCCATTTTGGCGGTACGGCCGTTCGTGAGCGCAGAAGCAGGTAGCAGTACCGGCAGTATCGGGCTACGTTCTGTATGCGTTCTGCTTAGCCCACACACAGCAGTGTCTCGTGCGCGTGCGTATTTATTACGTGAAAATCTTTGAACGAATTTATTTGCGTGTGCGGACAGACGGTACGTGCCGTGGTTGCACGTCAGCCGGCTGCGACAATGGTGAACTGCGCCGTGTTTGGTTGTAACAACCACGCGAAAAAGAAGCCCGTGGATCGGAATGCTGGCTCTGTAGGTTTCTTTTTCATACCAAAGGCCAGCTTTGCAGGTGCAGTGAGCAGCTTGTGCCTCACCGTCTTCTTTGATGAGAAGCCACGGCGTAAGGAGCTTTTCATTAAATGACTGAATGACAAACCTGGGAGTACAAACAGACAACCTCAGTGATGTGACCTAAACATAAATTAGAAAGCTATCGTAGCTGCAACGTTGGAATACTAAGAAATGTCTGAATAAAGCAACGTCAACGCTGATTTGCACGACGTAAGTGATCGACGCAACGCGGATTCTTAAATTCTGGCGATAGTGTTTAACGCGGAATGGAGTTAGATCGCGGATTGGAGGAAGCTGCGCGTCGCCCTAGCTAGAACTGTCGCTTAACGCTTGCGATAACTCAGCTACACACGAGCAAGGCAATCAGCGGTTGTTGAAATGCGAAAACCATTTAGAAACAGCCACTGGCAAGTGCTGTAATCCCTTCCTGCCCTGACGTCCCGTTACCGTGTTTACGGGTTTCACACGGCGCTAGCACGATAGAACAAACGCGATTAGAAATAAACGGGGAAGCCGGCTTCCTTTTCTGACAACAGCGATTGTGCTGTACGGCAGAACTTCGACGCCTGCACTAAAAAGCTGCGATAAATCGACTACACATTAGCACCGCACGCAGCGGTTGTTGAGAAGCAAAAACCATTTGAAAACAGCACTGCAGTAATTGCTGTGATCTCTTCCCTGCCATTACATCCCGTTACTGGGTTTACAGTATCGGCAGAGCGCTCGCACGGCACAATAAACGCGATTACAAGTGGACGAGGGAAGCCTGTTTACCTTTCCAACTACAACTATCGTGCTGTCTTTGAGAACCTTGACACCCGGCTGTTGAACCCATCCGCTGATGGAGTAGTTGTGACCGTGCATGGATTTATAAGCTTTCAGTTGCTCACGCGACACAAAACTTGTCTCATAAACAAGGTAGTCCTTTATGTCTGTGAAGTCGACCCGCGGCAGCAGGGCAACATCGGGTTGAAGTTCAGCGTCTTCGAGTTCGAGTGGGTCTACGCCGCCGCACAGACGACCTTTCTCCAGGTAGCGAAATCGCGCAGGTTTATCTAACCCACGTGCGTATGCGCTTAAATCCATTGCAGGCCATGGGTGCACCAAGAAAAGCGAAAAAACAGATAGTTCCACAGTGCCACCGTGAGCGCATCGAACCACCGAGACCGCCAAAATGGCGACATCCTGGAACGACGCTAGCGCTCCTTGCGGATGACGTCAGGTGCATACCCCCTATAGGGAGTTACATGGGGCAAAGCTTTGCCAGACAGGGGTATCTGAAGGTTCCTACAGTCCGCCACCAGTCACATGGGTCACTGTCTTTCTTCAAAAGTGGTCCCGCATAGTGAACGAGTGGTAGTGCGGCACGTTACGGCCGCATAATATTGAAAATGTACGGTTACATGATCGCCAACAGCGCTGCACGTAGGAGATGCGCCAGCAATACATCATACGTATTGGGGCGCTCGTCGCAGGCAGATATCGTGCCTCCGTGTACTTAAGATGTTTATCGCTCCTCTCGGCAACGTTTTTAGCTATACAAACGCAGCAGGAATGTGGAAGACGAGTTATTTTATGCATGATAATCGAATCGCATATTCGAATTTTTTGAATATTCGAAGTTATCGATTATTCGAAACTTTTCGAATACACGATTTCCGAATCGAATACGAATATTTCCAATGTAATATTCGGCGAATATTCGAAACTTTCGAATATTCGCACACCCCTAATGAAAGCGAATGTAAGGCGCGGCATGCGGCCGCTCGACGGGAACGCCGACGACAAGCTACTACTACGGAGGCGAGGGGTCGGGAAGCGGCGGCAAAACGGCAAAAGCGCCAAACGGGAGATTCACGGTGTGGGTACTGGGCTTGCTGCGTCCCGTCCGTAGTTAAAGCAAGGACGACGGAGGCTTCAACTCACAACAAACAACAATAATTTATTTAACTCTACGCTGCATACGGCAGGGTCGGTCCAGGGACACGAGACGACGAGGCGGCGACCATGATCTGCGGCAGCAGCAATCGGCCAGCGCGGGTGGCAGCATCCGTCCTTCCTGGCAGCCCAGGCACCTCTCCCTGGGCCGCGCGCAGGCTGCCCCTTTTAAGCCGCGCAGTTGGGCCACGCGCACCGCCTCTGCGCAGCACGTGGCGCTATCTCGCGATAGCCGGTGGGCGTGGTTCCCACACGTCCCCCCCCCCCCCCCCCAGAATGACGTGGTGGGGACCGGAGGATGGTCCGGAAGGTCTGGCTGCGGGAACCCTAGTATAGCGAGGACAATGAAAACCAGTAAACATTTTCTTCTCGCCACCAACAAAAGTATGTGCCATTCAACGCATAACAACGCAACTCTATAGAGTACTTTGGGAAGGCCTACGCATGCTTCCTCCTCCCTCCAAAATTCGTGGAAAAACGGAACGGGAAAAAATACAAGTACATGTACAGGGTATCAGCCATTTTCGCAAACCCCTCTTGTCCGTCACCGGGGACGCAGGTTGTAACACTTGCTTGGTGGTGTGGATGACTGGGTGGCCAAGCCCTGGTGAGGTATATCTGGATCACCAGCTGCTGCGTCTTGCCGTGCATAAAATGGTTTCAGATCTGAGACATGAATAGGGCCACACGCTTGATTAATTAAGCAATCTGTCAGCATGTACGAGAGCCTGGACAGCTTGAATTGAATGCCGTAGCAGGGACAGCTTACCCCTGATACGGTATTCAATGGGGCCCCGCGGCTCCCTTGCTCATGTGCGAAGGGGTCCAGGGCGCGGGAGGAGATAGCCGTGAATGCGCCTGGGCTCGTCAGGTCGCATGAGGGACTGGCTACGGGGGCGCGCCAAGCCAGTGACGGCTCAAGAGCAGATTGCGGCGCTGGCGGTGGCACGTAAGTGCTCTCAGCTAACAGGGCGTCTTGCACACCGCGGGCCTCCCGTGCGAGGTGCTCAAGGGTTTCGAATGTGCGCCCATAAAGAAATGGCCTGAATCTGGGATGACTCTGTCGAATCACCCGAGCTAGTACTTGGTCCCTTTCCGAGGCAGTCGGTGCTGCTCGGCGATGCAGTTCCTGCATCGTCCGGACGCACTCGAGCAAACTTTCGTCCGGATGCTGGGTTCTCAGTTCGAGCTCACGCTGGACTCGCAGCTCGTACCCAGGGGGCAGAAATTCTTCTCGGAAGCGCTGTTCAAATTCTGCCCATGTGGTGAAAGGCGTTTGTAGCCTCCACCACCGTCCTGCGGCATCCCGTAAAGCCAACGGCAGGATTAGAGCCATCACATGCGCTTCCGAGGCACCGGTCGCCCTGACATACCTGTCTATTTCCTCTAGGAAGTCAGCCACTGATTTCGGGTCGTCGTAACCCGTGTACGTGGGTAGCGTGGCCGGAGGTAGGAGCTGTGGTTCGCTGGCCCGAGTGTCCACGCGGTCCATGACCGCGTTGCACAATTCAGCGACACGCTGAAATGTGTTCAGCTGCTGTGCCAGCAGCTGGTCACCATGCTCGTACGAAGAGTCCTGCTCGCCGCCGGTAGGCAAGATCGTCCCGGACAGGAGGTGCTTTCCGTCTGCCTGCGCCATGAAGAGGGGAAAAAAACCGCGTCACGAAGCAACACGCACGAGAGTGCGCTACACGGAGAATCGACGAACCAGACAAGGGACCGGACCTACGTCCACCGTGTCATTCCTACGGGCGGGAGCAAAAACCACGTTGGGCGCCAACTGTGGGTACTGGGCTTGCTGCGTCCAGTCCGTAGTTAAAGAAACGACGGAGTCTTCAACTCACAACAAACAACAATAATTTATTTAACTACGCTGCATACGGCAGGGCCGGTCCAGGGACACGAGACGATGAGGCGGCGACCATGATCGGCGGCAGCAGCAATCGGCCAGCGCGGGTGGCAGCATCCGTCCTTCCTGGCAGCCAAGGCACCTCTCCCTGGGCCACGCGCAGGCTGCCCCTTTTAATCCGCGCAGCTGGGCCACGCACCCCGCCTCTGCGCAGCACGTGGCGCTATCTCGCGATAGCCGGTGGGCGTGGTTCCCACAACGGTTACCGAACGATCCCCAGTGCTTCGCCCACTCATCATCATTCACTTTGTGGATATGCGTGGATTTTTTTTTCGTCAGCTTTTCGTCTATTTTCTTCGCGCATTTTTGTATCCTTCTTCTATATGATTTACCTTATTTGCTTATTGCATTTTGTTTCTTTGTTTGTGCTTTCTTATTTTGTGTATACTGCATTACTGTTCGTTCTTTTTGAAAATGTCTCCTCCCCCTCCCTTTCTTACTCTTTTGATAATTCTGTTTTTAGATTAGTTCCTTCATTGAATCCGATTAGCTTTTGTCATTATTAAGTCTACGTATTGCCATTTTGCTTGTACTATTCACTCTTATCATGCACAGGAGGTCCCATTTCAGTTTGTAACTACGGGGCCTCCTTCTGTATATACTTATCATGTATTTATCGCTTTGTTTGACTTCAAATAAACTGATTCTGATTCTGGGATGTATTTGAGATATCGCAAAGTTCTGCCATTACAAATTAAAGGAGTACTGACAGGATTTTGAGGCATCGCAAAAGGGACATTTTTCGCTGTGTTGGCACGCAGTGTTAACGCTTTTCACATGGAGGAGCCAGGAAACACGCGCAAAATATTTTAGTTTGATGTCAGGTTGTCGCGCCTAGCATCCACAAGCCAGTCCTAGGCCGCAATGGACATTGTTATGAAGAAACAACAAAGTTCGCTGTGTGTGCGAATTCTGAGTCCTGCACGCGGGCGAAAACACTGTCGAAATAACCGGACGACAATCGACAGCAGGTGACGGAGCTGCTGTGCTTATACGTCGCGAGTTGCTGTCTCCCCGTGACTGTGTTGACACGTCGCTGAGAAACCGAGCCCTCGATAACGGTACCGAAAGTGTTTTTTATATATAAATTTATTCAATGCTTTCAGAGGCACCACGATACTTTTTTTTAGGGTTGTCGACACCGCAACACGAAAACTTCTAGAATTCGTGCCGATACTCATTAAAGTCCAAACCAAATAGGCTTCAGATTCAATTGCTGAATATGGAGTGCCCATGCCGATTTAGAGAGCCGTTTGCTAAAAAAAAAAGGCATAATAATGCTCTACTGAAACGACACATAGCTAAAGCATACGACAACGTTGAGGATTGAATTTTACTGAATAACCTACACAGCCATAATTTCCCACAATATTTGATCGCGTGGATGGTGGAGTTTCCGGATAAAGAGAATTTTTTTAGGGGCGAAGCTCCTCTTGGTCTAACGTTTCAGGCGTAACCGGCAGTATCTCCCGAACAGTATCTCCCATCACCGATCCTTTGCAAACTGCCCACTACTTCGTCTTTGCAAACATATCCCCCTATGATCCATCACCGATCCATTACTTCACCAACCATAAAGCCGTTATAATGAAGGGGGAACGGAAGCCACCTTTGCAAACTGCCCACTACTTCGTCTTTGCAAACATCCCACTACGACCCATCACCGATCCATTACTTCACCGACCATAGAGTCGTTATAATGAAGGGGGAACGGAAGCAACGTCTAGCTACCACTTACGATTAATAAAATTTCTTGTATAAATATATACAGTGTTTGTCACGTCTTTGATGATGAACTGGGCTATCGCTTTGATTACTGCTGGGCGAAATCACTGAACATTTCACGGTGTAACCATGATTGCTTCAGGAGCTTCGCCCAAGCTCTTCATCATTCACCCGTGGATATGCTGTGAATTTTTTACAGCAGAGCTGTCATGCTATAGAGGTTTGCCGTGAGTCGTAGATAAAAAAATATCATCATCATGAACCAGCACGCACTGTCTTCGTCCTCTTCCTTTTCTGCTTCGCTTCCAGAACACGTGCGCTGATTTGTCCGCCGTGTGATGCAATAACTCTGATGGGCAAGAGAACGAGTGCAGTGACAAAGAAAGAAAGAAAGAAAGAAAGAAAGAAAGAAAGAAAGAGATAGAGAAATTCTTGGAGAAAAAATTTCTTGGCGAGGTCACATTCGAACCCGCGTTCCCACGATTCGAAGGCGAACGTCGTATCCGCTCGGCTATCCAGGCACGCCAGCAGAGGGTAGCACAGCCTAGTATATTATTGGGCGCGAAGCCCACCACTGGAGATGCGGGCGCTGCGATCGTTGTCACGTGCAGGGTTGGCTCACGTGATCTCACGTTGCTCCGGCGAAGGGAAGCGGGCGGTTGAACGCGTTGCTTTTAACCGCGATTTCTGGTGTTTTCCGCTTTGAACAGCGTTGTTTTGCTCTCACTTCATGTGTGCGGACACCTACACAATGTAGGAAAGTGCAGTCAGAGTTATCGGCGGCATGGTACTTTAACTGCTCCGTGTCACAGTGCGAGCTTTCACTTTCACCGTTACCTTCCTTTGCAAGAGCGTGATTCCGCTTTCACCTGACATTCCTTCATTATTATTTCCAGCTCATGGGGTTACTTGCTTATAGAGGATGTCTGTAGAATGAGCCCATCCAGTGTGACTTGTTTTAGGGGCGAAGCTCCTAAAGCCGTGGGTCTGTCCTTCCTGTGTGACCGGTTTGTAACCACCTAGTTGGGGCCACCTCTAGCTCGTGAGAAGCGCGCGTTCTGGTATGCAGTAGAGAAGAAGACGACGTTGATGAGTGAGACTCTCGTGCGTGCTGTCACTCGTGAACGTCGTCTTTTTCTTCCACTGCATACCAGAACGCGCGCAGTAAAGAAGAAAGAATGCCACACAGGCGAACACGCACGAGAGTCTCACATCGATCGTCAACGTCGTCTTCTTCTTCTTCTACTGCATACCAGAACGCGCGCTACAATATCTCCCATAAGGACCACGCTCGCGCCAATGCCATCGCCGTGCTGCAGCGCGAGTTCGCTTCGCCCCACTCATCATCATTCACCACGTGGATATGCTGTGATTTTTTTTTAGGGGCGAAGCTCCTTAAGGCGGCACCCGTTCGTCCCTCGTCGTGCTCGTAGTAGTGAGTAACAAGTCTTACCCTTTGACCTCCAAGGTGGTGCCGGTGGGAGATTTCTCCTGTGCGTTGTTGAACAATAAAAAATTCGCAGCGTGCGCGTTAACTAAAAGCCGAATTTTTCTGTCTCTGTAGAAGTGTAAGTGTTAGCTAAAAGCCGACTTCTTCTGTCTCTCATTCCCATTAGCAGCCCCAAGGTAGTGCCTGGTGAGATTTCTCCTGTGCGTGATTAAACAATAAAAATTTTGTTCAAAACGCCGTTGATTGATGAAATAAACCAACGAAAGACGCCAGATGTTTTGTAAAAACAAAACGAAAGAACGCCAGATGTTTCTAAAGCAAAACGAAAAAGACGCCAGCTGCTTAACGAAAGACGCAAGGTGTTTTCTAAAGCAATGGTTTTCTAAACAATGAAAATTCACAGCGTACATGTAAAATTAAAGTGAGCTGCAAGTCGTCATAACTCATCGAACCTTTAGTATAAACGCGCCCGATCTCACGTCGGTGATGATGTACTGGACAGAATTCACGGAAGATTCACGGTTTACCGATGAACCTCCGCAGCTTCGCCCACTCATCATCATTCACTCCGTGGATATGCTGTGATTTTTTTGTTGTTGCGCTACAGGCGACAACATGGCTAGCTTCAAACACTGATTCACCTTCTACAATTGTTGGGGTTTGACGTGCCAAAACTGCGATATGATTGTGATGAACGCCGTAGTGGAAAGCTCCGGAAATATTGAACACCTCTATGGAGTCGAAATTGAGCTTGAGGCCCGTGCGTGTAACCTAAATTCAAGTACACGGGCCTCATGCATTGATTCACCTTCTAACAGCAGCCACGAAGTGTCATACTGCTTATGAATTAAGTTGTAAATGCTGTACACAGGTATTTTCACTGACACATAAAAGTGCGAACACAGCTATCTGATTTAGCTGGAATCAGTTGATGCTTAATGAAGCGCGAAAAAAAAAAAAACACAGGGACGAAGCAGAGACACACAGGACAAACACTTGTCCTGTGTGTATCTCTGCTTCGTCCTGTGTTTTTCGCGCTTCCGAGAGCTTGCCGCTTTTCGGGAGAACCCTCGTTCTCTCCGACTGGTGCCTGGTGCCTCATCTATTATCAACTGAGCCCTTGTGGTGCGATGTCTCAGCTGACCTTCCCGCCCTTTCGTTCCCGCTTCATTACGACGCACCGTTTTCCACTCCTTACACGACATCTGTCACCCCGGCATTCGGGCTACTCAGCGTCTTCTCACCCAGCGCTATGTCTGGCCCGGAATCAACGGTGATGTGCGCGCTTGGAAGCGCCTGTGCCTGCCCTGCCAGATGCAGGGACGTAGCCAGAAATTTTTTCGGGGGGGGGGGGGGGGTTCAACCATTCTTTATGTATGTTCGTGCGTGCGTTTGTATGTGTGCGTGCATATATACGCAAGCAAAACTGAAAAATTTCGGGGGGGGGGGTTGAACCCCCCCCCCCCTTGGCTACGCCCCTGGCCAGATGACAAAGGTCTGCCGTCATACAAAGACGCCTTCCCGACCTTTCCTTCCACCCGGCCGTCGTTTCGACCATGTTCATCTAGACATTGTGGGCCCTCTACCAGTGTCTCAGGGGTACCGTTATATACTGACCATGGTCGATCGTTTTACACGCTGGCCAGAGGCTGTTCCAATTCAAGATATGACTGCCAAGACAGTTGCCCGCGCTTTCATTTCTACGTGGGTATCCCGTTTTGGCTGTCCTGACACCGTGACAACAGACCGTGCACGTCAATTTGAGTCCTCGCTGTTTACTTGCCTTAATGGCATTCTCGGAGCCAGACATTGCCGTACCACGGCTTATCATCACTGCGCCAACGGCATGGTGGAACGCCTTCATCGACAACTGAAAACCGCCTTGACTCCCTGCCTCAATAAAGCAACCTGGGTTTGATGCCTTGCCACTGGTGCTCTTAGGTTTACGAGCTGTCATCCGGGCAGACCTGCAGTGCACAACAGCAGAGCTAGGTGCATAGCACTTCTCTACGGCTTCCGGGAGACTTCTTCACGTCAACGAAGCTACCAGACCAGCCACAACAATTCCTACAACGCCTCCGGCCCACTCCACCCAGACCTTCCGAACACAAGACCATATTCGTCCACCCTGATCTGGCCACTGCAACACATGTTTTCGTGCGCCACGACGCGGTCAGACCACCTGTAGCGCCCTCGGTCAAGCGGCGCGCAAACAGGAGAGCGCGCGATGGCGAGAGAAGAAAATAAGGCGCTAGGCTGTGGCACGTGAAGCCACGGCTCACGTTCCTTGCTGGCATCGATTATGGTTCAGGCGTGTCTTTCTTTAGCTCCTGTGGCATAAGCCTACCTGTTTTAGGGGCGAAGCTCCTTAAGGCGGCACCCGTTCGTCCCTCGTAGTCGTAGTCGTAGTCCGTAACCAGTCTTACTCTTTGACCTCCAAGGTGGTGCCGGTGGGAGATTTTTCCTGTGCGTTGTTGAACAATAAAAAATTCGCAGCGGTAGCTAAAAGCCGACTTCTTCTGTCTCTCATTCCCATTAGCAGCCATTCTTTACCTCCAAGGTAGTGCCTGGTGAGATTTCTCCTGTGCGTGATTAATCAATAACAATTTTGTTCAAAACGCTGTTGATTGATGAAATAAACCAACGAAAGACGCCAGATGTTTTGTAAAAGCAAAACGGAAGAACGCCAGATGTTTCTAAAGCAAGAGGAAAAGACGCCAGCTGCTTAACGAAAGACGCCAGATGTTTTCTAAAGCAATGGTTTTCTAAACAATGAAAATTCACAGCGTACATGTAAAATTAAAGTGAGCTGCAAGTCGTCATAACTTATCGAACCTTTAGTATAAACGCGCCCTATCTCACGTCGGTGATGATGTACTGTTTTTGCACTGTTTTTTTCTTCATTAATAAACATACGCCACTGATCACACCATTCTGATACCCTGTCGAGGTCATTTTGAAGAGTAGTGCAATCATGGGAGCTATGTATAATTCTGTACAAAACACAGTCATCGGCAAATAGTTTGATATGTGATGAAATACCGGAACAAATGTCATTTATGTAGATGAACAATAGCGGATCGACCCAAGACCGCCAGAGGACAACTTCCCGGGATGTCTTACCATGCATTGATGACGACCTTTTGCCTTCTCAAATTTAAATACTCGTTCATCCAGTTCACAACCGTATCGTTCACATTACACATTTTTAGTTTTTCAATTAATGAAGAGTGGGGTACAACGTCAAAGGCTTTCTTAAAATCTAGGAACAAGCAGCCAACAGAGAAGTCCTTATCTAAAGCACAGGATAAGTCGTGTGTCAATTCAAGTAATTGTGTTGTACAGGAAAGACGACTAAGAAAGGCGTGCTGCTGAGGATTAAGTAAGGAATGCGTGTTTATATGAGTCATAACATTGGTAAATAGAACATGTTCAAGTATTTTGCATGCAACACTTGTAAGTGAAGTGAAAAGACTACTTCGTGGTCCACTCTTGTGAGCAGGCACTACGTTAGCAAGTCTGCACTCATCGGGTAATGAAGATTCTTCTAAAGACTTAGTGAAAATAACGCACAAGTATTTAGATTGTTGGCGCGGCCACAAAGAGAGCAATGCAGGTGACAAACCATCGGGCCCAGTGGCTTTAGAGGCATTCATGGATTTGATAATAGTCTGTATTCCATGCTGGTCAATCACAATATCGCTCATTTGTTCCGCCACCCCTTCAGTGGGCCGTACAAATAAGTGTCAGTCATGTTAACCCGAGGGGTGTACTCTGAACTGAAAAACGAGATAAAGCATTCAGCTTTTTCAACATAATTATGGATGGTGGTGCCGTTGCTATCAAGGGCCGGAATCGATATCTGCTGTTTGTCTTAAAGAATGTCCACAGTTTCTTGGGGCGTTTCTTTAGAAAGGTTGCGGTTGCATGCAGAAGCAAGCATGTTGGCTTGCTTCCCACAAAGCGGACAAACCGCTCGCAAACAGGAATTTGTTCATGCCATTTTCTTTCTCGTACCAACCGCGACCCGTCTTTAGATGCAAACCCACATGGAATGAAGTTACACGGTGGCCACGTTTCACGCATTTCATGCAGCGAAAATATGTTTATTTGTCTCAAGCAAACGCTAAAGCCCATTAGAGGCTTAGTTTCGACACAAAATGGTTGTTTACCTTTTACAAAAGCAGCGCGCTCGGCCCTCGTGGCTTCCACATCGGTGGCCGTAGCAGACGACGCCGGCAGTCAAGGTGGTGTCAGTCATTTTGAGGAACGTAATATTTATTTCGGAGCAGTTTTGCCGCATTTCGCAGTCAGTGACGAAGCCACAACAGTATTTTACTAATTTTGTGAAAGTGAAGTACAACAATAATAATAAAGAAGACTCGAAAGTGGCTGCATGCTGAGAGAGAGGGCAGGCGAAGTAATCCAACCTTGCAAGTCACACGGACGCCTCCGCATGGCGGTGCCACGGTATGTCCTCGCGCCCAATACTATCCATGCCTGTGCGTGGGCTCGTGCCCCTGCCCCCCCCCCCCCCCCAAAAAAAAAAAATTTCTGCCTACACCCCTGCACGGCTATGCTATATGCTAGAAGCTGCGTGGCACATACCCGCTTTCTGCTAATCACGCCAACCAGCAGACAGAAAAGCTTAAACAGCTCCGCTTTAAAAACATTGGCATTTGTTCATCTCTATAGTACATTTGAAGCATTGAGGCAGCCGTGGGGGGTTAAAACCCCACTCCCGAAGTATCGCAATTTCGTATGTGCATGTATATACACACATACAAGCACACTCGCAAACATAAAGGGTCGTTGCACCCTCCCTCCCCCAAAGTATTCTGTCTACACCCCCCCTTTTAAGAGGATGTGTAGAGTGTAGCAGAAATATGAAAATTTTTTGACAAATAAAATCTGTCTTTGGTCCAATGGGATCTTCTCCAGCCACTTTTCCATGGGACATGCCTTGTAGAGCCTATCTAACCTCCGCAGCAGTACGGATTAATTACTTTCATACAGTCTTTAGTGCTTTGTATGCGTCTGAAGCACAATATTCGGCATACAAATGTTGGATGCGAAACCGCAGAAAAGAAACCCCAACCACCCAGCTGACAAGGCTAAATAATTCTGGACTATAGGCACTATAAAATGTTTGCAAGGCACAACCTCAGTCGAGTACATGTACCAAGTTTTTGTGGCAAGAACTTAACATATCTTTATTCGAGATGTCTGAAAGGCCGCAAGAGCATGCTGTGCAAGCATCGCTGCTCGAGGATTGCTGGACACATGAAAGGTCTCCATTATGAGAGTCCAGAAATGGCGCCCAAGATCATTAGCGATGTATACCACAAGTCCTAGTAGGTCCAGCAGTGTTTTTATACTTATCCAACTCATTGGAATTGCACAAACAAACAAAAGAGACCTCCACACCATTGCTGCCCGAAACTTCTCAGCACACTACCTTTCGCAGAACGGTATGTGGCACCATCTGTACCCATGGAACCAGTGAGACAACATGCAGTGTCACATTTAATAGCTCCATGACGCTACCAAGAGATCCTTAGTGAAACCAACCTGCAATTTTCTAATACTATACTATTACTAAATAGAAAATTGCATTGTACTGTGATAGTATTACAATGCGATTGAAGCCCTTAATGTAGGACTGTAGACTGAAAACTTGCACACAGTTGCTTTTGTCATTTATTGAAACACAAGCACCATGGAGAACACTTAGGTTACAGTGGTATCCACGCGTTATGAATGTACAGGTCACAACGCACTATCACTAGAAGACACCACGTTAAGAACGAGTAGAACCCAAAGCTACCCAAAAATGCCTTATCACCTCGTCTGGACATGCCTCGCATTCAGAACACTCACATCGAGAAGACAAACACACAAGCTAGGAACAAAGATTTTTTGAGAAGTCTCTGCAGGAATGTGGGCACAGCCAGCATCGAGATGCGACACCAAGGAACAGCTGTGACAATTTTATCACAAAAAAGAGGTGCTTAGACAGTTCCGCAGTGGTCAACATCCTCTACTGGTTTGCATCGTTAGTAGCTTGCTGAATGCTGTCACTGCGTGGACGGACCCGTCAATGTAGCCAATTTAAAATCCGTTAAGAAACCTCAACGAAACACACCGACCAATTCTAGAACATTTAAAGTGACGGCACAAAAAGCACTTGTCTGATGTTTTCCACAGTTAATCTGTCCAATGAGCACCAGTGGCATCCCTAGAATACTTGCACGGGTGTTCACAAAACGTGCGTCATGTTGTGACGTTGATGCTGACTGCAGCCGCACAATTGTCGCCTTCGCTGCCTGCTATCTTTGGTGAATGGGGAAAAAACCCCGCCAAAAAAAGAGGTAAATAAAATGTAAAGAAAAGAAAAAAAAACGGAAGCCACTAAAGCTTCTTTTAAAACTCCCGCAACGGGGACTTGTGACAAGTGGCTCTGCGCTGCATCACAGGTAAAACTACGAATGACTGGGCAAGAACATCCATGCCACGTAGATGGAATGACTGAAAAAGTAAATCTGAGAAAAAAAAAAGGCAGGAGCCTGTCCAAGGCCCGCCCTGTCCTTGAATTGTGGCGTCCAAAATCTGGGTGAGGAACGCCCGTGGTCAACCACAGCTGGGAGAGGGTGTCACCACCCATGTGCTGTGGTGACAGGCTGCCAATATTAGGCAGTTCAGAGGCATGTCCAGACAAGGCGGCTCAATGGGCCTCAACTAGGGGCCTTGGCAAAAAGCGCGTACGTCAGGTCATAGGCATTGAAGCGGCACACCTGCAGCTCCTTGCGGTTGTAGTTGTGGAACTCTGTGTTGCAGCTCTCTTTCATCCCTTTGGCAGCCACAGAGAGCTGAAAAGAGCACAGAGTATACCCTGTACATCGTTCTGCCAACAACAATCTCTGGACAGAAAAATTACACTCTGCAACAGGATTTCTAGAGAGTTCTTTCCTTGCTAAATTTCTCTCCCCATCTTGCTTTTTGCCAACAAGACTGCGCTAATTCGCAATAACTAGTAACCAGGAACAAGTTACCACTAATGGTTACTTCAAACTAACTAGTTTTTGTTTTCTCTCAAGTAACTTGTAGCTGTAGCACTTACTTTTTACATGGCAATGGCAATGCTATTTTGTTACTACTACTGGAACTCATATGGTTGCATCTAAAAATGACGTTTCAGTGATGAAAAAAAAATCTTAACAAATGGTGGCAGATATTCGTCCCAAAAAGGCTATATATATTTCTCTGACAGGAATCCAAATTGACATATGGCTTATGCGACATCCTGACTTCCTGTACCTAAGCATTGTTGACCAATCTGATTTTTTCTTTGTTTACCTAAAGTACCTCGCAGGCCCATCTGTGGACATTCAGCAAGGGGAATACAATTTATTTCAGCAGGAATAATCAATAAAAATCTCAACACAGCCAGTGTAAAAAAAGTACAACAATGAAATAAAGAAGTGTTGTCCCAGCGTAAACTTTAGACCACATAAGCACAATAATACACTATTGGTATGGCACCAATGATACAATAATACAAGAAGAACAAAGCAAGAAAGCAAATCAAGAACGTCTATATACAGTAGGTGCAATATAATTATAAGATTTGCAATTCTTCACAAAAGGCAACAAAACTTGCTAAGCATGCAATGTTATCAGGAAGAGTATTCCGTACTGTTGTGACACAAAGCAGTGCTGGTGCGTTGAATGACAATGTACTGCCAAAGATGTGCATGAAGCTAGGGCTATCATTAAAGGCACACTAACGTGAAACAATAAGTTAGTTTAGACTGATAAATTATACCACAAAAACTAATGCTGTTAACTTCACTGACAGATTTATTGCTAGATGAGAAAATCAATGTCAAGACTTTCACTTTTAAACTTTCCTGCCAAAATCTCCAATGGCGACATCACGAATTTCAAAGTGTTTTTTTCATATTTTGGCCACAACAGCTCAATGAAAATTTTCTGAAACTTGGTATGTTCAGCCCCTGGCTCCCTCAGAAAACAAGGTACTTCATTTTTACCCAATAGGCACTTACGTAATCCCTAGTAGACGCTGTCAAAATCTATGATGTCACAGCGACTGGTGTGGGAACTTCATGGTGGTGTCGCCACCCATATTTTCTTTTTGCACTTTTTCTCGCTCACCAAGTGTCCCATTGTAGCAAGCTCGTGGTGAAGCACGCTGCTCTATATTGAATATTGATATTGAATAATTGATCTTATATTAAATAATTGCTTCTAGCGTAAGCATACATACTAAATAACTCGGACATGGAGAACAAGCTTAAGATGCAATTTATAACTTGGGGTGACTAAAAAATTCCAGATGTGTATCCGACATGCCAATTTATGAACTGTAAAAAGGCTTTTGTGCAAGTTCAGTCTGAGACAAACCAGAGTTTTTGAAGTATTTGTGAAGATAGCTGTGATGCGTGTACTCCAGGAAAGATTACCTGCCAAGTGCTTAAAGGACGACATGAGAGGGACAATGGAATCACTTACGACATAACAAAAGTTAGGGTTTGAATGTTTGAGGGAAAGACATAACCTCACATTAGTCTGAACTCAGGGTCATCTTATAATAATAAAGAGCCATGGGATGTCACAAGAATAGAAAGTTCCAGAGTCATGCTAAAGTTGCCGAATCCAGTCAAAGTGCGAATAATGTTGAGATGAGGTGACAATGAGTGACATGATCAGTGCTTTCGAAAAATGAAAATACGATCAGTTTGAACTTTGTTATTCACGCGCAATTCTGTTGTAAACTGGAGCAGGAGAGTGTCACAAGATAAGCCTTATCTGAATCTATGCAAGTTATGCTGATAAGTATTGCCCACGCTGTAGGTGCGCTAAACAGGTTGTGGTATTTGTTGCCAACAAGCATGAAACTATATTTATAATGCGTTAATACATTCCCGACTAACAAAATGTCTCCTAATTTGGCTGACCGCTACTCAATCTGATTTAACATCACTTCAAAACTACGCACTACGTGCAATAGGAAACTTAGGGCATGTGGTCAACACTATTGCAACTGTAAAATATTAACAGTGCCCAAACTTCACACGTATAAACTATTCCTCGAAATATTGCAGCAATTTCGGATACACAAACATTCTTTCCAAATACTATGCATAAACAACAGGCTAGAACTTCGGTAATAGTTTGATATATATACCACATAGCAGAACAAAATATGTATGAACAAAAACTGTGCAAGTTCCTGATCTTATAGACTACCGGAAAATGCCAAGCAAGCGCCTCCCCTACGGTGAAGGATAATCCGACCAGATTTGAAGGGGGGGGCGCGCTTGCTCGGTCCCGGACTGAAATTCAAGATAGCGACGGGAGAGCCACTAAAAATAAAATTGCCAATGTATGTTTCTAATGAAATGCTTTATTTACTGTTTTTATGCCCCCCTCGTCACTTTCAACCATTGAAGCAGCGACTGGTTTGACCATTATACGACCGGCCACATGACAACGGAATTTCATAAACATTACATACGCATTCAATGTACTTGTTCTTGTGGTTCTTTTTACACAAGCGATGCTCGTGTTGAAAAAAAGTGGCTGCAGGGGAGGAGGGGGAGGGGTGCGCTTGCTCAGTCACTGGCGCCTATTTAGATTCTTCCGAAAAAGGGAGGGGGGCGCTTGCTAGGGTGGGGGTGCTTGCTCGGCATTTTACGGTATCCCTTAGCTACAGACCTAAATTCTAAAATTTCTAAGCAAACATTAGAAAACCGTACGGGAATTATTACTATCGGAAGACTAAAAGTTAAACTACCAGAGATATTATTTTGCACCTGTGTTCTTTTGGCTGCAAATGATGTGCAAGCTTTATAGGATTCTTTTTGATTGCCTTTCATTAGTTTTTTAGATGCGAAGCAGCTTATGGCGGAGTTCAATCCAATGGTGGTGGTGCGCGGCGTGACCATCCTTCTGCACATGTGCATCCTCCTCCCCCTCCTCCTCCTCTACTACGCTCCCCCCACTCTAGCACGCCTCATTCTCTCCTGCGCAATGCCGCAATGAGCGCCAGCGCATGCGTGTCCCCTCGCCCCCTCTCATGCGCCTGTCGACCGCGTTCCCCATTCGCCCTGTGAGAATTAACGGCCAGGCTAGAGGGAAGAAACGCCGCGCTTAGCGTTCCTCTTCGCGTTCCATGACACTTTGAATGGATGGATGCAGCTTACGGCACGGGACTTCGCCCCAGCTTAAGAACCTGGTGAGCCAGCTCCTAAAAAAAAAAATTACACCATCTCCCGCTCAAGCGAACCATCTCCCTGCTGCTTTGCATCCAGACATGGCTCCTTTTAGTGGGAGATGGTGCAATTATTTTTTTCTTCATGAACTACGTGTAATATTTTGTATGTCTGGGCTTCAACTTTTGAAGTGCTTAGCAAGTGCTTGGCAAACTGTGTAACATTGATGTTTTGTTTTTCTGTTGCCTTAAATTTTCATGAGTTTTGCTTGTCATCTGTCTAAAACAAGTGCACTGACTGATTTTCATGTGCGCTTTTATGTTTTGTGAATGTAGTCATTCTGCAGATGCTGCTGTATGGATGGCACGGTGCAGTCGGGCAATGCTTGCCTTTAGCCGTGTCCCCTAGGAAAATTTCAATATTGTCCTAAATAAACCAATGAAGAAAGAACCACTGATTACTGCTCTTGCAGTAATAGAAAAACAATTATTTCTCAGCAGTAACTGCAGCAACTTACTTTGTTGTAACTTGTTATTACTGCAACAGTCACTTTTCTACTCCATGTAACTGTACTAATGGTTACTCTTTGCTGGTAATGTGCTCATAATTGCTGGTTCGTATGGATGGCATAAGAGGTTAAAAAGAATAAGTAAAGGATGCCCTGCGGATTTTTCACACTATCTGAAGTTACATTGCTTTAAAGGCGCAGCTCATACGTTGCCCATTTTAAAACAAAAAACTTGTATCCCAGCTTCAGCTCTTTTTTAACACCATCCTTTCACAGGGCATGCCATTGCCTATGGGCAACAAGACTGGTTTTCAAATCTTTTTTTTTTACAAATTACTCCCACAGAGGCAACCAGGTTACTGACGTTTACGGTATTGCTTCTGCGTCAGCTTACCTTGTTCGCGAACAGTGTCATCACAAACTTGCCTGGGAGAAACATCTTCAGCAGAGTAGTAACCAAGTCATGGTAGTTGTCCTGAAAGAAATTACAATGCTTTATCAGTACCACTTTGCAACAACGACTATCAATGGCTTACACATATTTTGCAATCTGCAGGACTGACTGTTCAGCTAGTTGGGCTTACATTATCACATGTTCATTCAGCACTAATTACATTGATACAAGGCTGACAAGAACAAAGCGTCTGTCATCGTCAGCCTTGCTCGCTTGTTAGCTGAATGATTGGGTTTAACATCCCATACCGACCCAGGCTGTAACAGATGCCATAGTGGAGGGCTCCATAAAATTTTGGCTACCTGGGGTTTTATTTAACCCTTGGAGGGTTGATGTTTTTCACATCCCAAAAAATGTGTATTTTTTAAATTGCTGAATTAAGTTCTTCAGACGAATCTATTTTAAGAAAAAAATTATCCAAATTTTTTTTGGGTGACCGTAAAGTGACAAAAAGTCATTTGGGTTGTTACATACACATGGCTTAGGTCGTGAGTAGCAGCAAGATAAATTCTTAAAAAATTCATCGACGATTATGATACTGCCTATGCGAATTCTGAGCGCAGCATTGTGTTAGGGCAAGGCCAACTGCGTTTGAAATTTTGGCTTTCCGCAAGGTATTGCCTTAAATCATAATTTTTGTGAAGTAGGACCCACTACGCCATTTTTTGTCTAATTGCTGATAAGCGACGTTCCCGCTATACATCTGTAAGGTATTAGGTGCACTTTGTTGATGCTGCATGTGACTGATGACGAACTATGGCTGAGCACTTTTCAGTGGGTGGGAAGCATTAAACCACACACTCGATGTGCAATTAGCATTGTGTGATGAACGGTTGTTATTTTACTCTTCTTCCATACTATATTACATAGGTTAATGAGATTCCTTGCCCGACATGATGCCTGTATAGGGTCTTCTTGGAAATTGGTTTCAAGCACCAGCGTGACTCAGTGGTACAAAACTCTACTGCCACGCAGAGGGCCCAGGGGTTCAAATCCCACTCGATCCTGGGCATTTCTTTGCCATTTTATTTTTTTATATCTATCGGTTACCTTTTCACGTCTATCAGTTACACCACTGACAGCGATGCCGCTGAACACAGGAATGAGCACCTAAGAGCTACGCTCTAAAAAAAAAACCTATAAGACTTGAAAAATTATGCGTGCAAATAAACGTCTGTGTAGTTCACAGATGAACAAAAATAAGTGCTCGAAGTGGCGTTAAGTGGAAACACTGAGGAATAAAAGCCACTTTTGATCCAGTCAGCATCGTCTCGCCACGCACGCTTTTGAGATGTCACTCTGGGTATAGATCCATCCTTTCTCTTCAGGAGGACAATGCTTTATGATCCAAGGGCTTACAGAAGATCACATGAAATTGTGTGCAGTAACTTGTTTCAAGTCCGATGATACGTAGTAAGGGAGACTACGTATAACTTCATTAATCTCTCTTAATTCGGTGAGTGATTAATGAAGATGGTCACAAAGCTCATGAACAAACATCAAAAGCAGCTTTGTGTTTCATCAGAACAGCAAGCAATGCATTTGATTGGGCTGGAGGAAGATCTGAGCTGATTGTGAAGCAAAGACCGCCAGATGGTTACGACCAGTAACAAGACTTTCCAAGGCGCTACCAACCTATGTGAACAGAATTATTCTTCATTTGGGTAGTAGGACGGATGTCATTAGAAAAATTCATAAGCCAAAGTTTTATGCTTGGTAGTTTCCAAAAAACTCACCTGCGGAGCATTGGTCTCAAAGCTCACATAGGAGTAATCTGGCTCAGGTGTGATGTGGATCGTGAAGTAATAACCCTGAAAAAAAAAAAGCAATAAATGTAACAAGCCGACTGTAGTATGAGGGACAAAGGTGCATTTCCGTTGTGTCTGTGTCAGGGTGTACAGTATACCCACAATGGCACGTTACCAGACGTGAATTACATGCAAGAAATCAAGACGAAGCAAGCGTTTTCTGCTGAACACACACACATTTATAAATTCTCAAAGCACTCGTGTTATACACAATGCAATAAAAAGGTGCTATCTATGCACTTCATGGTCCACATAAAAGGAGGAAAAGTTGATAGGCACACATCACCCTGATCCGCGGCTGGTCATGAGGAACGTTCCGAAATGAATTCCAGAGTCGTGGATGCTGTGCTCGACCTTTGAGAGTCCGGTGGAGAGGCTGCGTGTCACGAATGGCAGCCATCGCTGCACCGCAGGAAGACTGGAGTAAGTGTAGTGCTTGACTGCCCAAGACATGCGCCAACTGTTTATAGCCATAGGCTCAAGGACATCAGGCATCGGCAGGAACCAGGATTTCTCGTCTTCATGGCTGCTTCTTCCGCAGTTCCTTTTCTTCTTGCGTGCCGCTCCGGCTTCCTTGCGCTGCTCCTGCGCTTCTTTTTCTTCCCAGATGCTTGCGCCACGAGGGTTTCTCGTGTCACTCTTCTTTTTTTTCCCCGTTTGTATTTACGGTGTCTCAAGAGCGTTCTGGCGACTTCGTTGTCGTCTTCACTTATACGCATCACATGACAGTCTGGTTTCCTTCAAATCAGGTACATCTTGAGGTAACTTTTAAAAATTTAGCTTTTAACTATTTATTTACCTTTAAAACCTCTTGACCAATCTTGATTGGCAAGAAAAAGGAGGTTGCCTCTCATTTTGAGATATCTAAGAACTCATTCGCTATGATGATAAGTTGAAAGAAGTTATGGTAGACTACCTGAAGAACAGAGAATTTCCGGCACTAGCAACTGCAACCAACCAGCACTTTTACCAGAAATTAAAGTTTTCTTCCTCAGTGAGCGTACTGCTGCAAGAAGTTTTGAGTAGCCGGCCAAGCTTTTGGAGCCACTGGCAGTTATTCACCACTGCTACGAGCTCTATAAAATTATATTAGTGTTCTAGGTGTGACAACACTAACCGATAAAACTTCTGCTGCGAGCCAATACATAGAGATTACCAAAATTCGCACTGCCATACCGAGTTTCTTGATTCTTTGGACACATTGGATGCCCACAATGTAGCAAAACAGGCAATGTGGCCGCCATAAAGTTGCCATAATTCTGAATGTTGGTTTGCTTTTACGCGACTTTAAATAGCAGTTCCTGTTTATGTGGCATGGGGCTGTTTTTGATATTGTGCGACCATTAGACTGAGCAGAAAGTAAAGGGTTAGTTTGGTGGACATGTATATATGGCATCGGTGTCTTACTACTCTGGGAAACAGTCCAAAGTTTAATGGCAAGCTGTGACGACAAAATCTGTGCAACAGGTTTGCTGAACATATCGTAAGTGGCGCGAAGCTAGGAACATGAAAAAGGGCCGGAGGAAAGAGACAGAAGAGACAGAAGAGCGCCAACAGCTTCACTTGCACAGATTACCACAGTGATGTTCGAAATACAGCCAATGTGAAGTGAACTTCGCCAGCATTGCATCGAGTAGTGGTCACCAAAATTCATTTTTCAATGTTATTGATATCAGTTTATATTTTTGTATTATGCTTTGTACTGAAACATTTTCGTGGTATGTTCTGTGTCAAAAAAAAAAAAAACTTGACGCTTGAGCTTCGCCCTCAAAAATAGAACATGATAGCGTAATCAGGCCCTGTGCGCATCGGCTTCTCAATTGCAAACCTCGCTTCGGTTCTTGGTGCATGCCTGAACAGTGCCGTAAGGAAACGAACGACTGTGCATGTAACATTGACCGTTTCAAAGTATCCTAGAATGCCTTCTACAAGTACAGTTGTTAAGTGCCCACTACACCATAATTAATATTCCTTTTGCGAATCAGCGAAGGGCCCACTACGCGTCCGTAAGGCAACACGCGAACCTACGCAGCTGCTCACTTTGTTGATGCTTTTGCAGCTGATTATGATCAAGTATGCAAGGGTGCAACAGCTGCACCAATTGCGCCAGTTTGATACAATTCCGTATTTCTGTGCCAAGCTGAGCCAAAACCGTGAAATTTGTTGAAATTTCGCCACGCTGCGCCAAAATGCCGGACCAGCTTCAAAATTTTCTCAACTGCACTAACTTTAGCGGGAAATGGAAGTCGCGTTGGTCCCCTGCAGTTTGGGCATCATCATCCAATTCAATCCAATCCATATTCTAACCCTTACCCCACCGCGGAAGCAAAAAGGTTTCACCACAATGGCGAAGCAATCAATGCGATAGCAACAAATTGTAATGTTGGCTGGCAGCTAACTCTTTTGGATGCAATCTCGCGTAACTCTACAAAACGCTGGTGTAAAAGAACACGGCCGCTCCAGGGAGAGATGCTCTTTCCGCACAGCCTCTTTGCGTTGTGAGTGCAGCACGTAGACGGGGGTATACAAGCAGCATGCTGATAGCGCGCGCGCCAGCGATAGCGACCACGCCCTTGGAATCAAGGTTCAAAGTAGCTGCTCGAGCAAACACCCCCGCCCCCTCACATCTTTTCATGCTCGTTCAAGATGGGTGGGAAGTTTCCTCTCTTTTTCGATGGCAGGCCTCCTGAGCGGGGTGATGGTATTGCATGCGACCTCTGAACGGAAATGAACCGTTTTTTTTTTCACTACCCCCACTTTCTCCTGTTTTATGAATGTCCCGAATTTCGAGGTCGCCAGGTTGGCAGGTCCACATTAGCATTTGCAGCACCTGTCAAATGATTTCACAGGCGCTGCAAATGCTAATGTGGACTTCTTCATTGTTTGCACTGTGGCGTGGTTCAACACACTGCTTTTATTGAAATAGCAGTGCTCACGTGCACTGTGCACAAGTTAGTCGATGTTGAATGGCTTGTACATATCTTTGCTTTCTTTTCTAAAAGTAAGCCTTTTTTGTTATACTGCTCTAAATTTGACATTTCGGGCTAGAAAATTGATGTTCTTTTTCCCATAATCTGCTCAAAATTTGGATTTTCGTGCTCCAATAGCAACATTTCGCTGTTCCAAAAATTGCTCAAAAGTCTATTTCGGCTGTTGCACCCCCGAGTATGTCTTAGCGCTTTGTAAAGGGGTGGGCCTTTAAAACACCCACTCGTGCAATTCACTTGTTTTGACACCTGGCGCGATTTTACGCTTCTGCCACGCAATATTACATGCATTAAGGAGACTCCTTCCACTACATGACATTCATATAGCGTTTTTTTTCCCAAAGCAGTTTCAAGCAATAGCATCACTCTGTGGTAGAACACCTACTTGCTGCGCAAACGGCCTGGGTTCCATTCTCACTCGAACCGAACATTTTTTTTATTATTTATTTTATTTGCATCTTTCTCGATTTTTCGCTCACGGACAAGACGATTTTTCGCTCACAACCAATGAAGGCAACACCAGAATTTCAGCAAAACTAGCTCTTTACCGCTATCGCGTTAAAATTAGTGAGCAACTGCATACTATTGTGGTGATTTATTTCATCACTGCGATACATGTCTCCTTGCATTGATCACTGCCATAAGGTAGGTGTTCCAATTTGTCAAACCAAAACATTTTCCCAATCTTTTCTATCATATAGCAACTGAGTGCAACCACTTTCTTGCTGACATAGCACTAATCGGTGATAATCAACATTTTCACAAGGCACTAACCTACATTCTATAAATACTAGCCTGTTGGAACTTTGTTCATCGTTACTTTTATTCACTGTATTTCGTTTTTAGTTTTTACTCACTTCCCTCTGTAGTACTTTTGGCCTTGAGGGTAGTAAGTGAATGAATACATAAATATAAATAAGTGAAAGATAAATTGTTGAACTTGAATATAAAAAATTCAATATAACAAACTAAATCACCGATTTTACGGACTTCGTTATATTGATGTTTCACTGTGCATGGTCTAGTTTCAATATTCAACTGTGAGAGCATACAGTACGACACAGAACAGCAGCAGACTTACTTTCGACCAGAAAGTGTCACAAGTGTAAATGGGACGCACCGCCATGGCATGTGTTTGTAAGGTCAGAGATACAGCTCGCACAAAAGAGGAAGCAAAATGAAGAAAAACGAAGTGCAGCAATGGTGGGCACATGGCACGAGAGTTTTGTCTTCTTGCTGGAATAAAGAGCAGCATACGGAGACCCTGCTCTAGGCTCTGCAAGCATATTGTCCATTGTACTTTAAAGGGACACTAAAGAGAAACAGTAAATCGGTTCAGATCGATAAATTGTGCTCTGAGAACTCTGATGTTGTTAATTTCGCCATCATAGGTTTATTGGTGGAGGAGAAAATCAAGTTCAAAGTTGCATTTCTAAATTTTGCGCCGAAATCTCCCCACGTGACGTCACGAATTTCAAGGTGTATTTATCGTATTTTGGCGCCATTGGCTCAACAAAATTACCCCAAACTTGCCATGTTAAGTCTATGGCCCCCTCAGAGGACAATGTACTACTTCATTTTTACCGATTAGGAACTACGTAGTCTACAGTAGGAGCCGTCAAAACATGTGACGTCACGGCGAATAGTGTGGAAACTTCAAGGCGACGTTGCCACACACATTTTGTTTTTGCGCGTTTTCTCACTAAGCGTCTTCTCGCAGCAAGCGTGGTGTTTTTGGTATCGTGAAAGAATACTTTACTAATATGAGAAAAATTGTTTTGCTCTTTAGTGTCCCTTTAAGCCCAGTTCATCGTACATCGAAGTCTTTCAGATTTAAGACTATGCATTCAAACTGTAGCCATGCTTAGCATCTCTGAAGCGGACTCGTCCTATCAGCTAACTATACTGACAGCACATGACACATGCACTAAGTTCAACAGATCGTTCCAAGTTTTAAATGACTTATACATCAGGACTGGGGTGACCAGTCTTCCTAGAAACAAGGTTTCAGCTTACCCCCTTGAGGATACCATTGACCGAGTATCCACATGGAGTGAACAGATACTCGTCCAGGGTGGCTGTTGGGTAGAGCTGGTCAATGCCCGACTTCTGCGTCGCATCCCTGGCACTGGAGGAGCCCTCCTGGGTGAAGATCCGCATCACCTTCTGATCCAAGTCCTGCATGATCACCTCCAGGGTCTGGTCGGCCACTTGAAATCCACGGTAGCCCAGAGGAGTGTTCAATGTGTACAAGTACCTGCACAGCAACAACAACACTCGCGACACATTTCATCTGCACAATGCAGCCTATCTCGTCACGAGATGGAAAACGAAAGATACCAGTACATCGATGTTAAGGAAAAAAAAGTATGTGGAATGAAGCTTCTACCATTGATTGGTTTTCAGGTAGCAAAACTTCATGTGGCCTTTTTTTCTTCAATACATTGAGAGACATAGTATTTGATTCTTTTCTCCTTCAAATTGAGTAAATATCTTGAGTCTGATAATGAGTTATCACACTTTAGCACAGCAGCGTTTCTGCCTCTGCTGCAAGGTCCAGTCATGCAAGCTAATTTTCCTTAAAGAAGTCCTGTCAAAAGGTGTGAAGATACACAAAAATGTTGCTACTAATAAGTTGGTCATGCAACATAACTGCAGCAAAGCCAGAATGGCATGAAGGAACAATCTGTAGTAGCAAACCTTGCTTCAGGTCTCGTACAATTTGCAAAAAAAAAATGCAATATAAAATGTCGATTAGCAGCAAATTTGTGGCAAGAACAAAGGCTGGCAGTGCACCGGTGGAGAGAGATTGTTGAATTTAAGTGACCTGATGATGAACTAAGTGGGCAATGCACCTTTGGAACAAATTAAGTTTCAATGGCTCAATGTTGTGAAGACACGTTTGCATGAGGCTTACCCTAACGAGTGCCATCAGTGGAAGGATGCGACACTACTCAACACTGCAATGCACAATGGTGCTGTGGCTGGGTTCGTTGAGCTGTCACAAAGTGACTATTTGATTCAAGTACCGAAATGAAATAATGACTAGGTGATTTGAGGACTGTATACCCTCAATCCTGATCCACGAGGTGGCGACAGCGTTGCGAGGCCACCATTTTGTTGGTGTGCCATTCAGACAGAGTTGGCATAGATACTGCAAACTCATGTGAACAGCCCATGCTAGTCCTTCAAGCCTGTGCCCAGAGCTGAAGTACTGCTATGCTGATGTGTTGTCCTTCGTATCCCGTTGTTTAGCACTAGTCAAAGTCTCAACATACGAACAAGCTCAAATTTTAACACACACACAGCAGCACCTCACGCGCAGTGCAGCGAGTAATTTAGCAGAACAGTGTACAGTTAAACATCGGTGATACGATCACGGCTCGTACAAATTTCGGGGTGATACGAATTTTTATGTGGTCCCGGCCAAGGCCCATTAGCCTGCAATGTATTGGAGCAGGGTTGTTGCGAACCGATTTGCACCCCGCGACGTTTGATACGAACGTACGCTAGCGCACAGGTACGAACAGGTGCTGCCCGCGCTGTCGCGGACATGCGCGCTGCACCACTGGGCTCGCGGGCATGCGCACTGCGCGACCGAGATAGTGCACGCGCATATTCGAGGCCTTTAGGCGCCTTCGCGTTTAGATTACAGATGACGCTGACGTCGCGTTTTTTTTTTTCTTCCGACGCGTTGAAGCGTGCTCCTGTGCTCGAGGCAGCAGCGTCTTTGTACTGTGTTAACACGTGCCTGCCACGCCGATGCAAGCCATGTCCCCGCAATCAGACGTTCCATGAAACAAGGCTGAAACTTGGGCTACGGGTCCGTCATGAAGTCCTATTAAAGGTGGCCGAAGACCCCAAGAGACGAAGCGAATGGTCTAATGGTCTTGGCGAAGGAGCTTGGCCTCTATCGTGTGCAAAACGCTTCTTAAGTCACTTTCACTGCAGTACTTTGGTGTCATGCAGAAAAGCGTAGTAAGATTAGGAAGGGGCTACTAGAGGTTACGGGGCACAACACATCTGGTTCATTAATTACAGACGCGCGCATGCACCGTATATTTACGATTACAAGAATGATCGTTGACGTCTAAAAACTTTACTGGCAATCATTCAGAGATGTTCATTACGTCGCCGCGGCCCTGAGAAATACTGAATCAAAACGTATGCCTACTTTCTTTTGTTGCATACTAATTTTCCATGTTTTCCGGTGATACGAATTTTGGATGATACGAATATTTTTGGTAACCCCGCGAGATTCGTATTACCGGGGTTTTACTGTATCTGCATGCAGTGGCCATACGTCAGGAAAGTTACAATGTTACGATGAACTGCACTGTTTTTCACTGTAGCACCCACACAAGAAAGAAGCCTTAGAATGTCACTCAGACTGGGTTCTTTGTGATACCCAACATGCTCCAACATCAAAGACAGGAAACTGTGCCGGCAGCACATAGACCGGCACAAAAGGTTTTAAGTTTGGAGCTAAAGTCAAGATGAAAAACGTGAATTCCGGTCTGCAAAGGTGCCTTCACAGCAGTGCTTCAGAGCTTTGCAAGGAAGGTAGCTTCGTGTCAATACGCGGGGATCATTTTTAGAAAAATTTATGCAAATCAGTGTTGGAGGTGCAGGTTATGCACAAGAAAGTACGTATAATAGAAACTGTATAACAGCAGTGGCAAGTAACAAACCGAAAAATAGGACAATTTCTTTTTTAGTGTGGGGGTGCAGGCAACTACAGGCAGCGGAAGTCAATTACATAGATATTGCGAATACTTTTGCAAGTTTATCCCTTTGTTTTTGGCCTGATATGGCACTGACCACCAATTTCGTGCTTTAAAAGGATGTAGCTAAAGGCATCATCATCACTGTCATCAGCGTCACCTTGTAACTAGCCTTGTGCCATGGGGTGGCCCCATTTTGTATTTTTGTTGTTTCCTTGTGAATCTACATGAGCTCCGCACCGCTTCTTTTTCTACTTTTTTATGAAAATGGGCAGAAACAAGACACAGCAAAGCATTCAGAAAAAAAGCAATCAAGTGAGTTTCCGAAGGCTCGCGCAAATTTGGCAGCATCATGCGAGTTCGGAGTGTGAGAAAAGCATCGCAACTGGCACACCCAGAATGGACGCATCATGGAATGTAGCCATCAGAAGAAAGCTTCTTTTCCAGTCTGGATCGCAATGTATCCAGAGCTGGAGACAGAGGTTGTGGGGTTTACCCAACAGCTGTATTCAAGGTCTCTACTAGCGACCTCCAAGTGCACTAGAATTAAAGCTGTTGAGATATTGCTTGCCTTTGGATACACGAGGGCACAATTTGGATATGGCAGAGATGAGTTATGATAAAACCTGAGCCCTTGTTTTGACCTCCTGGCATGTGAGACCAGCGTGAAAAAAATAAACGGGATTGTCACAGTCCAGCATTTATTTCAAGATAAGGGTACCTTCTGATCCTTTGTGTTCTTCCTTTTCGATTTACAGCACTTCTAAGTGGGGGGGTTGAAACATGTTCCAGTTTTTACAGTAAAAATAGTTCATAGATGTTCAGTGCATCTCTAGCCAGCAGCATGAAAGACTGCAGTGCTAGTTCTGCTAAACATATGCACAACATCAAGTTGTATGTTGTTCCCATGTGCAGAAAAGCTGTTGCAAAACAATCTTGTGACCCCCCACCGTCCCTACACTGATTACTGTGCATATATGTGGCCCGCACAAAGTTTATAAATGAATAACACACATTTCCAACAATAGCGATGTCTAGGTGAACTATGACACACAGCACCCAGTCACTCATCAGATTACCCTTCATGTACTATTTATAAAGTTCAGATTGGTCACGTGACAAGAAGCCTCTTGTGCTCAGTCAATTTTGGTGTTGGCGAGATACATGCAATGAAGCCTCGCAACATCATCCTGAAGCTAGCCATCTTTATGTTAGAGGGAGCCAATGCCATGTTCTTTTTTTCATAACATTGATCTGTCAGGTTCACACAACCATACCAGGGGGACATGGCTTGTAGAGGCCAATAAATCATCAAAGAAAAAAAACTCTTTTTTATTACATTACCAAAACCTACAGCTATTCTTCCACATGTAAAGCCTAAATTAAGTCTCATAAGATCAGTACTTCATCGGTAGTTTAAATCTAAGTGACGAGCACAAGCTGAATCAAATATTTTTAGGTCCTTTATTTAGCTCGTCAGAATGATATCTCATATGGAACAGCTAGAACTGTAATTCTTTTTTTAACATAGACCACAAACTGTATTAGTATCACAAAGTGCTGAGAGCAGAATTCTCATCTTCCGCACATATATTTTTAAAATTTGATTGTTTTTTATTTATGGTAGTCATGGTACAAACACTGAACTTTGATCATTTGCATAATGACTAGTTATCATTTTATTTGAAAATTGTTTGCAGCATTGCACTTATTGGATATTATAGTATCTAGCTATCTGCTAATATTCACTTTCTCCTGAACAGTGTTTTTCATATTGTCTCCAGAAACTTGTATATCTCAAACTAATTGACGAACAAGAAAAATTATTGTATATTTGAGCATGGAAAACTAGTCTCTTTAGATTCATCAGGTTTGGACATAAAATACAGCAAAATAACTTCACAAGCCAAGTCCCGCCTTAAGTGCGTAGCCATCTACTGAGAGCAGAAGGAGACTATGCCTCAAGTGCAAAGGGCGTATGGCACATACATTCTGACAGCAGCTTAAAACACCGCGAGCGCCTGAAGTCACGACTGTCAAGATGGTGTATGTTGGACGACGCTATTGCTTCTCGTGGATGACGTCAAATGAATAAGCTCTATAGCACAATGTTTTGAGTTTTCAGAAAACTGTTGAAAAACAGTTTTCAAAAAGTGTGAAAAACAGAAGAGCAGTTTAGAAATCATTGGCTCAATTATAGGGATGAGATGACAAGCTGCTCAGGGGTGTGACAAAGTGTGTTGCCGAGCAAAATACTCGTGTCACTTACCAGCAGTCGTGGTTTATCCTGCCCATACAGTAGGCTGCACCATCTGCATCAAGGAAGTCATCCCGTTAGTCACAGCTACAAGATTCACAGCAGATTCAAGAGACAGAGCAAAATAAGCTCACCTTGGAAAAGGCTGTCCAAAACCTCAACCTGTCATGAAAAAGAGAACAGTGTTAAAAACCTTAATACACAGGTGTCTAGGCAACAGATTTTTCTCCACGAGTCTCACCTCATCCTCAAAGCTGGTGTGTGGCTTGTTTTGCAGTTCTGGTCTCATGAAGTTCTTGCGTGAGTAGAAGATATCCTGCAAGAGTTTGACGACAACAAACTTGACTAAGTAGCAGCTCACTGAAACTAACGCTGCAGACAATCCATGTAGACAAATACGTATGAATCGTGTATCTGTTAGCCTATGCAAACACTTTCTTATGGTCCATTCAAGGCATTTATTATGATTTTGTTATTGCAAAGAGCAGTGCAAGCGAATGAGCATATTCTCAGTGAAGAGCATATTCTCACGAGCCAATGGGGGTGCTCTGTGAAAGGCTTAGCAAGCCTGCCGAGCCCTCAAATAATACCGAAGCCAGAAAGCACGAAATTTTGGGGAGAACTAAAAATACCAAAAAACTGCCCCGAATTGGATGCAAATTTAAAAAGTGGCGAAGCTACAGAAAACAGACAGCATACTGACCAGTACTTCATTGAAGCCAGTCAGCTCTTGGACGATGTAGAGCAAAGGCTGGACTGCATTCAGCAAGGTGGTCGAGCCACAGGTCTTGAGAATGAAGCACCTCTTGGACACAAACATGCTGCTTTCACTGGAATATGATGCAACATTCAGTCACCTATGCACTGACAATGTAGCAGTGATGTATGGAAAACAGCATTACATCATAATACTACGTGACAAGCCATAGCTACACCAGCAGAGGGCGTATATTCCTTTTGCATCCAACATTCACGCCGTGTAAACATTAAAAACCTAGGGTGACCCGAAATTTAAAAATACCTCACAGCAAAAGTTGGCACTTTTGCCAACCTATGCAACTGTCCTGTGCGTACTGAATTGCTGGCGAACAGCGTTCAGATGTAATGGAGGAGACACTGAGCTTCGTTTGATGGCATGCCAATTTCAATCAATTTCAACCAATGGCACAATGCAGAGGAAAAAATATTTGGCAGGCAAGGTTTGTGGTGTGTGTGCCGTAGAATTACAAGTAAGTGACCCTACCCTGCTCCCAATACAATACAAGTAATTTGAAATTAGTGCCAACTACTGAGTACCAATCTTATAGTGAAATATTCTTGCAGCACAAAGTTCAAACTAGAAAGATCTGCCATCTTATTTTTCGCAAGCTCTTAAACCTCACTATGAAGGTGATGTTGCATGATGCTTCCGCTTTTTTCACAGTGATCTGATGAAGCAGTCAAAATGGCAACGGCTGCTTTGAGTTTCTATTGTTACTCTCACTGACAATTTCAGCCTTAAACACTTTTTTACCCACCCAAGTCTTCGCATCTAAATAAAAAAAAAGACGAGACCTCAGGATTCTCCTGTTTTTCTGCTTCAATACGGATTGAACTCGCACCAATATATAGACAGCAGCTCAGCGGATATCGACTGTCAGCTCATTCAGTGTCTCTGTATGCAAAAGAGAAGATATTGCAAGGGAGCCAATCACATAGCTACAGCAGTGACGTCACGCATTTTAATTAGAACTGACTTTAGGAGTACAGTAAACCGGGCTAGTTGGTATTCACTATGTAAAAGTGCGGAAAGGACGAGAAAAACTTACTAAGGCACACAAGACGTAGTGGTGTTGATAGCCAGTGC
Organism: Rhipicephalus sanguineus; assembly: GCF_013339695.2. Classification (NCBI taxonomy): domain Eukaryota; kingdom Metazoa; phylum Arthropoda; class Arachnida; order Ixodida; family Ixodidae; genus Rhipicephalus; species Rhipicephalus sanguineus. Next base: position 31,702,000 of record NC_051181.1, on the reverse strand, counting down.
TTGGTCCTCTCATGTGTGCCTTGAAAAGTTTCTCGTCCTTTTTGCGCTTTTAGATAATGATAGAACTGACTACTGATATCTGGCTCCCACAAAGTATATTTTTATTTATTTCAACTCTGGAAGTATGGGGACAGCAGATACTCATTAAGCTGCCAGATATGAAGCGAGCATCAGAAGTTTGTCTGCTTTGCATTGTGCACCGAGAAAGAAAGAGAAGAAAGAAAGCAGCATAATTGCAGCAGGAGGAGTCAAGTTGTCGGGAGGTAAGTTAGGAGAGAGAGAAAGCCGAGGAAGTGAAACGAACAATGTAAGTAAACTTGTGCTGGCACATCATTTCTAAAATGGACAGTTTGCCATGGTCAACACTTATCTACCACAGAAACCAAAAAGCATAGTCGGTCTTAGACTGAAATTCTCAAGAAATTCGAGGGTTTCGAAGGAAAGAAAAATTCTCCAGGACTTCCAAGGACCTTGAAAACATACTTTTAAATTTCAGGGGTTTTCAAGAACCCGTTTGCTACGTGATGAACGCGCTCACAGTACTGGCCATAAAAAACACTTAATGGCCTTCAACATAGTGGGACATACCTGAGCACATAGGAGTCGAGGTGTTCATTCCTCTTAAAGCTGATGATCACACACTTGACCACTTGCAGCAGTGACTCCCAGTGTTCCCTGGCATGAGGAATGGGAAGAATGATCAGTGCATGTAAAGCAGCAAAGACACTCTGCATATTGTTATTAACTCCTGCAAGGCTGCTGATATTCGCAAGAGAATTTTTTTTTTCAGAAGAACGAAAATTTGTTGACTTCTTCTGGCACTACATGGCCTGTAAGCCAAGACTAAAGGAGAAAGTAGCCTCTCACTGGGTCTCGCAGAAAAAAACTGCAACAATGACTCACAAGGCACAGAAAAATAAGAATTATATTTACATATCAGTCCTTCGCACCATTCAAAAAAATACGATGGAAAGCACCAAATATATGCACTGTCAACCGTAAATTAGTACATAGGTATGAATAGGAAGCGCATTGTGTTAAATAAGCTAATGCTTTAAAGGAACAATGAAAGCGAAAAAGGTCAAGGCTTCGACATATGCCGAGTACATTGCTAAGAAAGAAATGTCGCACACAATTTCCACAGTATTATGTGCCAAAACCACAATCTGATTATGAGGCATGCTACATCGGGGAACTCTGAACTAATTTTCACAACCTGAGGTTCTTAACGGGCCACCTAAAGCAAAGCACACAGGTGTTAATTGATACCGCTCCCTCTGAAATGCGGCCAGCCATTGTTGCTGGCAATCGAACCCACGACATAAAGTGCAGCTGTGGGACAAGTTAGCCTAAACAAATCGCACATCACTTCCAGTAAAAGAAAAAGATTAAGGGGGGGGGGGGACAAGAAGGCATAAGGTACAAAGAAGCATGCCTTGCCCTTTCTATGGTGTATGAAAGAAGTAGTATACAACATACCGCTGGCTTGCGGAACGTCGTACAAAGGACAAACAGGCTGCTGCCTGACTGGTTAAGGGAGCATGTGCAAAATTTAAAGAAAGTTGACAGTGACCATCTTTCCTTCCACTGCAGAAAATGCGCATGTGAGCAGATATTTCATGAAGCCAAGATTCTAGGTGGAAGCTGGAACAAATCCACCCATGAAATCTGGGAGGCGTACCATGTAAAGGAAAAAGGAACTGATTGTGTCAGCAACACGTGCATCTCCCATTACAAGAGCGAGATAAGGTTTCTTTTTTTAATGCAACATGGTCATCCTGATAAGTGGTCTTGTGTAGATATGCGCTCGGTTTGTCTGTGCATCACTATGCTATACATTTCATTGCAACCCATTGCAATAAACAAGTTGTTAGTAGCACTTGTCCTGTTGTCTCGTGTGTTTGTCTTTACTTAGCGATGAAATGAAGATGTCAAGCACTACACACGCAATGCTGTTTTCACTAATGTATTGCCAATCCATCCTGTGAAGGTGATTGGTCAGTAAAGCTGGAGATACTTATATAAACCTTCAGCGGCACTGTGTAACATTGTTCACATAAAAGCTAGAGGCTTGCCACATACAGCGTGTTACTTCAACTGCCTTGAAATGCAGTGCACAGATTTGTACACACTTCCTGTGCAGCATTAGTTTAACTTCGTTGTGCTGCATATCGTTGCATAGAATCACTTTGCCAAAGATACTCCCGTGTTTTATGAGGTGTTTGACGCACCCTATTCCGGGAGCCACATGAAAATTATAATTTTTGTTTGCTCGTAATGGATAAAAGTGATAACAGGTTGCCCATGTATTTCGAGATTGAGAGTCGATTACTTTTATACAAAAGTAGAATGTGGCTGAAACCAGAATAAATAGGTATTTGATTACACACTAACTAAAAAATTACTGAAAAATGCCCAAATCAACATATTACCACCTTCTCTTTCTTGCAATATAACAATAAGTGCCTTGAAGTAAAGTACTGTAAATTTGACACATTTACAGACAGTCGATCACATTCACACCTGAAGGGGATATAAGTTAACGTAACCGCGCATGGCCTAGACATGGAACACTCTTGATAGAGTGAGCGAAAGGAGTGCCTTTTCTAAAGCTACAGGTGCGCAAGTGGCCACGTAGCAGGGAAGCGCGGCAACACCACACATTGCCATGGAGAAGGACGTCGTGCGTCCGCTCGTGATTCGCCAGTGATGGTGAACTTATTGTGTCTGTGTGTTTTCTGTCAACAGACACAAAAATTTTCCGTGATCCTAGCTATAGACAGAGTCGTTGCAATAGTTTATTGTTGATGAAAGACGTTATTGTCGATAGATACCGGGTGTTTCTTGTGTTTTTTCTTGTACATTTTTTAATAGAAAATGTCATGACGAGAGCTATTGTAACAATGCTTGCAATCTTGCCAACAGACTTCTATATTAAACTGAGCATGTCGCTGACATTTGTCAAGCCTCGAGACAAAGCTCTTCGGACATACTTGCAGAGGCGCAACTTAATAGGGATATTTCGGGAGGAGGCTTTTGATAGATGTGATATTTAAAATACCACACCCGTTAGTGTGCAATGCAATTGCTGTTGAGTCATCCGATTGAGTGTGGTATGATGTCTTATGAAATGTGCCACAAGTTCTCAGTTACTTATTCGAGCACTGTGCACAGAAAAGTGATCACTCAGCATGACACAAGGTGCACGAAAGAAGGCGGCAATGTATGAAGCAGAACTACAGCGTAAAGGAGCAGTCTTTTTATCCTTCAAAAACTTGACTTTTCAAACAGACTTGAGTGTTTTCGTTGACATTCCTTTGGCATTTGACATTTGACTACAATATGCTGGATAGTTTCAGAGCCCTTCCCACACACCAAGCACAAATAATGTTCATTTAGGATTTCTTTTCAAAGCTGTGCATGGATTCTCAGACACCTTCATCTAGTTTCAAGCAGCATGAAATTCCCATTTGAAGTATCACAAATCTTTTCTCTCTTTGTATCACTCTTTGCTGTCCCCTACGGCTGCACTGCTAGTTTTTTTTCCATCGCTGCCATCCAGTATGCCATTTCTGGATCCGAGTTCATGACACTTAGCACCTTATGCCATTGTCAACCACCGCCTTGAAATATTTGCGGGTGATCTAGCTGGTTCTTTTTCTTTACCATGTGTCCCCCATTTTTCCTCTACAGATACCTCTCGCTTCCCACCTATTTTCATTCATACACCTCAGTCGTATTTTGAAGTGGATTTTATACTGAGCCTCCAGCACTTCAAAAGATGTCATCCTGTACTGCCATCCTGTACTGCTGCATTTGCGATTTTTCCATGAGCACCCAGTGAGAGCCCCCCAACTGCCCTTAGATTTATCTCTAGCCTCGATTGCACTTTATCTCTGACCTCAAGCACAGCACTGAGTTGGCAAGTGTTGGCCTGGGAACGCCTTTTCATACCACTAGTACTGTTTCACGCTTATTTTATCCCCACAGTGCTATGCTTCATAAAGACCACGTTTACTTTAACCTTTCACTTTGATTTCTCTTTCATGTTGTTTCAAAGTATATATTTTCTTCTTAGATGTATATTCCTAGACAATCTACTCTTGGTATCATTTCCCCATATGGTGACTGGACAATCCCTTCCTTTTAAACATCAACAGTAACTGAAGCTTGCTTCTCGGAGACCTCTAAGAAAAGGCCAACAAGATTTCCTTATTTATGTCGTTATATGCACAGTTAGCACAGTACGTTATATGCACACGTTATATGCACAGTTATATGCACAGTTATATGCATATCTAGAAAATCTACAAATAATGGTCTGTTCTCCTGACTACCATCAACGGGCCATACTTGGTGGATAGCTCTAAACCAGTTGCGCAATCCCCCTAAAACTAGGTTTTCTTCTATCCATATTTGAGGATTCATTCTAATAGTTCCGCTGCTATTCCGTACGTAAACGACGACAATGCATGCAGTCTGCAGATGTTAATGTCGGTTCTATCGCTGTTTCCTGTAGATTCATTCTACTTCAATAACTGCTAAGAATTTGTCTCTCATGACTTTTTCTAACGATCCAAACAGTGCTTCTTTGGTATTTGATTCCAGCACCCCGAGTCTCAAAAGTATTCCATCCAGTCACGTCAACAGTGCTGACGGGCTTCTTTTCTAACGTCTTTTTCTAGTTTAGCAGCTCCAGCTGTACTTCCTCTTTTGTATCGAACATTTTTTTTTCCATTCACCCTTCCACAGCTGCTCATTTTGTTAGGGCTATTGAAGGCCTCGGTTTCCTCTATTATTTCGCAGAATAGCGAGTCTTGCCCCTGTAGAGGCTTTCCATCTAAGTCATCAATGTCGTAGGCTGCTTCATTCTTTCTCCGAATACACTACACGTGTCACCAAAATAGCTTCAAGGCACCTCACTTTTTTCTTCATGCGTTCCAGCGACTGCTCGAGCGACTTCTTCCTGAACTAGAACCTGTACCACTCCTTTCTTGCTTCGGTACACTTTCCATTTTCCGTTTGTTTCCTCTTGTGGAAAGTTTTGCTTTTTTTTTTTCACCCTCTCTGAATGCTCTGCGTCTTTCCTCAATTGCCTCCTTGATTGTACTATAGCACCATTAACATGGTTTCCTTATTTCTTTCCAACGAACACTCCCCTCTGTAACGTAATTCGTGTCAACATCATGTTCTTTCCCAGTCCTTGTGTTTTCTTTAAATATTCTTTGCAAAGCTTGCTGCTGTCACAGCTCTCCGTTTGTTGCTTAATTTCACTACGCTGTGTTCCCTCTCGATGCAGGTTTTTCCTCATTTCTATGAACAGGCAAGGTGATGTCCTCGTGATCGCTCCTCTAGCTTGGAATTCCTCAGTTATGTCAGATTCAGCATCAAGAAAATTGAAGTGGGCATAAAGAGAATATATGACAGATGGGGACGAGTACCAACCGTTTCTTTCAATCGCCATCCCCCTCATAAAGTGATTCACCCACACCTGTCACACTCCCTTTTTCACGTGAAGGCGAAAACGAAATGTAAAACGAAAAAAAAATCCTTAACAGTATTGCAGCACGTTTGAGAAAGAGGGCCGACAGATGTGCATGAATCACTTCATATTCGTATATCAGAGGGTGTCGAGTGAAATAAATGGAATATGGTTAGCACTCATCCTTGTCCGTTTTATTCTCGTGACCGCCTCAATTTTTTCCATGCTAAATTCAGTAGTAACTATTCTAGATCAACTCGAACAACACTTAATCTATTACCATTCTAACTAATTTATCATGGGTTTCGTCATGCACCAGCACATATCTACTGCAGACTGCATGCTCCCATGGGATCTTGCTACCGCATCCAGTTTGCCTATTCACATCTCCAGATTGATTAGCTGAAGGAGCAGGTTACCACTTATTCCCAGAGTGCTATAGCCTCCAACTAGCCATGTTAATATTTAGAGAAATCTTTCAAATATTTGCAGACACATATTTAAGCAGAGATGTCTTATATAACTTGCTTACTGTTGCACTGGTCAGCCCGATGTCTCGGACTAATTATGGCATAGACATCGTTTGCTGAGGGCAGCGCGACCCGGACTGAGGACCGAGAGACACGTACACAAACAAGCGCTGTCTGACAACTGATTTATTTCATCACACATGCAGTAAATAAGTACACACAAAAAAATGATCACGTGGCACGTGTCTGTCGTGATAGGGATTCATTTGATTACATGTTTCAAAAACTGCACTTCTTTATCATGCAGAGCAATCGAAGTCTGGCTGACTTCGGTGCGCGAAGTTTGTGTACGTGTCTCTCAGTCCTCAGTCCGGGTCGCGCTGCCCTCAGCAAACGATGTTTAACTACCAACTCGCCCAACTTGCCGTTTTGATATGGCATAGAGTTGATTCATAAATCATTTCATTGTGTAGCAAGACACTTAAATAATTGAATGAGCTAGGGAGACCACAAACTTTAGAAACTTTAGGAAACAAACAGTCAACGCAATAAATTAATGCAATTCTGCCTCACAGGTGTTGGGTGTATTAAACTAATGCTTTCCATATTACAAGTTTACTTGCTTGTATTTGAGTATCTGTTAAGTTTTGACAATTTCACTGTATTTTGTGGGGAACAGTTTGCTTGCACCTCTTTATATGCATCTATTGCTGTAGTGTTTCTTGTTTATTTGTTTGTATATAGTGCTCATTTCTCTGTATCTGCCTGAAGTGCCTCAGAAATGTTGGCCAGGTCCTTTTGCCCCCTTCGTGGGCATTTGTGAAATGCCCAAATAATTAAAGTGAAATCAATGAATCCATCCAGGTCTTTGACGTGGACATTTGTGTCTTCCGTCCTTAGGGTGCCGCAATGCCACTGTTCAGGGTAGTGCCGACGTTTGACTGCCCCACACTGCCTTGTACTATGCCCTACTACTGTGTTCTTGCTCTTGACTGGAATTTTGATGCTTCTGAACAAAGGCTCACATCCTACTCATGTATTGCAATGAGCAAGCAAATTTGCTCTTTTTCTGTCAGAAGGTTTTTCACATTGAGGAAATGAACGATGACTGCATAGGTGACACTTGTGCTACTTTGCATTAGGTGGGAAACAATTTTCGGCGCAGCTCTTGTTGACTTGAGGAGGGCCTGATCTGCCTACACCCCTCCTCCGCCTTCCTTTTTTTATGGGACATGTGCACAGTGAATATATATGCAGCCTCTAGACTAATAATACCAGGTGATAGTGCTCTTTTCATCTACTTTACTTTGCTGTGATCACCCAGTTGTATGCGCAGTTTTTCCTAACACAGACATGCACCAACTTGCCCAGCAGGAAGTTCTCAAGTGCATGCACATTGAATGCAAGCCTGTCGAAGTGTTGGCTACAATAAAGAATACATCCGTACATCTCCATGGAGAGCAACCAAGCATTTAAAAATGGCCCGGTTTTTTAAATGTACCGATGATCCCTTGAAATCTAATTGCACCGCTGAAAAATTATATATTCGACCATGAAAGAGTGAACAGCCATCGTGGGCAAAAGATGAATGGGCAGTGTGATACTGATTAAAAAAAAAACTAACTCTTCAAATCAGAACAGCTTGAACAAAACCACAAACAACACTGCTTACAAACATTGGTGCAGCAAAGCTCGTGTGAATCATCACAGCAGTGTCAGTGGAGACATTTCCTTGTTGATATGATAAGTTTAACATATCAGCAGGAAAAAGATGCAGTTTTTGTCATCTCTTTCTCATTGCTGATCAGGAGATACGACTTGATTTGGTGAGTGCTGATAGGGTGGTTTAGATAGCCTTTCTTTCTTGTAGGAGTGCTACCATGATACTATGGATATACAAATTTCCAGACGGCAAGGCACCACCTGTTTCCAGGTATCTACATGGCAGCATGATTTTGCAGTAGAGTTACTTCGCCATTCTGAGAATACATAGAATGAAGCGAGGAGCATTGCTTAGGACTGCTTCTAACTTGCTAATACAAAACACTTGGTACGGGTTACAGACAACACACGTGGACTGAAGAGATGAGATATTCACACGATGATAGCTGACATTTGGAGGTGCTGTTGCAAGCTTTCCTTGTGAAAACCCTAGTTGTCTGAATGCCTCTTGGCATGTACGATTGATGCGTGTGTGCCATTTTAACGTGCTTGTTAATGTTACACTTAAGTGTTCGTAAGCAATATTCGTATGCAATAAACGATCCCACGGGTTTGTAAGTGATGGTGTTTTCTCTGCCGCACTAGTGACATGCCCAGTGTCTTAGTCACGCTTATTTCCATGCCCCATTCCTTGCAGCATTTGCCAGTGCTGAGTGAACATGGGTAAAGCTCATCCACCTCTATTTGAACTGACATGTGTGCAAGTCATATGCAAATACTCATGCTGGTACGTACGGTTTAACATGATGCCTGTCATTGCCACATATTAAAAATAAGTTTGCAACTGAGACAGAGCCTTATGGTACTCTTTAAAAAGCTTCCTAGCGTTCAGATTCCGCATCGTTCTGTTTAAAGAAACAATTGAAGCTACAGAGCTACACGCTTATCCATATTACTTTCTCTTCCATTCCAGTGGTTCCAAGCTTGCAAATTCATCTCCAGTGAACTAGAATACCACATTCTAGATCAGTAGAGGCTTCAATAAGACCAGCTCATTGGCAACAGCAGGCAGTAGTCCAGCTAAAAAAAAGTGTACACAGTGCACGGCCACGGACAGCATTGGGTGTATTAGTAGGTGCACGCTGTCACATTCATGTGTACACTGTGCAGGGTAGCCGTTTACAAGGGAACACACAAGTGCATGGCCTCTGTGGTGGCTGCTTAGAGCACCAACAAGAGGAAGCATGCGCATTTTTGGCGTCATCTATTGGCGGCCCACTTAACCTTCTGCCTACCCCTCGTGCACTTGCCTTCTCTTGGAATCCAGTCGGTTACTCTTAATGACCAGCGGTTATCCTGCGTATGCACTAGATGCCCTGCCCATTTCTTTTTGATTTCTATTAAGATGTCCTGAAGACCCGTTTGTTCCCTGACCCACATTCTTCATGTCCCTTACACCTATCATGTATATCATATATAATATACATTATGTAGGATAGGTTACCCCTACTCTTTTCCTTTCCATGGCTCGCTCCATCACCCTCAATTTAAGCTGAACCCTTTTCGCAAGCCTCCGGGTAGGTAAGTACAGGCAAGATGCAGCTGTTATATACCTTCCTCTTGAGGGATAGTGGTAAACTACCATTCATGATTTGAGAATGCCTGCCAAATGTACTCCACCCCATTCTTATTCTTCTAGTTACTTCAGTTTCATAGTTTGGCTCTGTGTTCACTACCTGTCCTAAGGACACGTATTCCTTTACCACTTCCTAGACAGTTGAACTTCAGTTTTCTGCATATCAATTTTCCAAACTACAGTGCTGCTTTCCCTGTCCAGCTCAGTCATCATGACATGCAATTTGTACCTCGAGTTACCAAGGCAATGTCATCATCGAACTGTAGGTTACTGATATACTCTCCATTAACTCCTATCCCTAATTCTTCCCAATCTAGGGCCCTGAAAACCTCCTGTAAGCACGCGGTGAATAGCATTGGGAAGATCGTGTCTCCCTGCCTTACACCCTTCTTTATTGGAATTTTGTTGCTTTTTTGCATACACTTGTGTACACATGTGTGTAGCTTGTGCGTACAGTGTAACATTCGCTCACGTAAACCCAACCAATGTCAGACCGAGCACATTTACGATGGCCTCAGCCAACCTTCCGAGGCACTCTGTTAGGACAACACTGAATCAATCGTAGAGGCTTCTAGCACGGGGCAGGAAGACGTTTGCGAACTTCAGGAAAGGTTTGCGCACATCTCACTGGAACGGGGTTGGAGTGTGTCGGAATATTTTACCTCCACTAATAATAATTTGGATCTGCACCATGTGCATCAATGGGAAGAAAATGCAGCACTTTCGTTCAGTGCAGTGTGGGATAATGGTCCCTTATCAACTTGGAGTACTGATAGCTGCTCTCGCAATCAGTAGGCCACTCATTGTTGATAGCCAAGCAAGACAAATTCTGGGGAAGATAGAGGCTGTAAGTGGTGATAAATGATCGAAGAGTCGCAGGAGCCAACGTGAAGCCAAGGGGACTTGTCTTCATCAGGGCACCAACTGCTGTCCTTAGCAAGATTTTTATGTACGGCTTGCTCATTGTGGAGAGAGAGAGCAGGGCATGCGTGAAACCACTTGTAAGGATATATCACTTATCGAGGCGTAAAGAAAAACTGCAAAGAAAAGCAGCTGTTGCCCCAGATAAGACAAGATCCCTTTGTCAAAATGTAGGCTTCGGTGACTGTTCGATGATTTCTTATCATAGTAGTTGAGTTTCTCCAATGGAACCTTGCTGTCTCTATTCCATGCGAAACAGCAGATTAAAGAAAAAAAAATTGGGGAGGGGGATGCAGGCCTCGAAAAGTCGGTCACGCTCCGAGATGTCGCTATGAATTCTTCAGAAAAAAATTTGCTGAGCGATATTTCTACGCATGACGTCATCGGCAGTTCGGTCGGCGATTAACGTGCCGAAGCAATGTGAAGGAGGCGCACTGGTGAAAGTAGCACGCCTATCACGAGCCGCGGCGATCGATTCAACCGGCAAGGTGCGTGTGCAGTTGATAACGTTCGTGCTTCGAGATAAGGTTCCCGAAATACCTCGCATGTGGACGGAAGTGGGCGCTGCCGTAGGCGGCAATTAACCACGTGTTATGCTTCAATTAGAAAAGCACACGCACCACCTAGTCTGCAGGTGTTTGTAAAAGGCCAATATGAATGCGCGCGCCTGTAGACTTCGCTGCATGGCCACGGGGCGTAGGCCTATGCATGCACGCAGGTACTCGAAGAATCTCGAGTTAACCGAGATTATAGACGCGCTCAATACCGCAACGAGAGAAAGTCCACAAAATCGGCTTACCTGGAAATCCTGCGGAGGTCGCAGTTGTCATCTTTTCCGTCGCTGCGGCTGAACCACACCTCTAGTAATTTCTCAGTTCCTTCAAAAAAGTCGGAGTAATTGCTCTGCACATCCATTTCGACAGCTTGAGGCGTGCGACGGTCTCACGACGAGAGAACACGTTGCCGCTGAGGCAGCTGAGGCGCGAATGATGGGCGAGATGCAAGGACGAGCGTACGGACGGCACGGCTGCAAGTGCGCAAGCTCCAATGGCCAGCAACTACAGTGTACTAGAATGGGGCAGTGGGCTCACTGCCGTATCCCTGCGCCGCGCCGCCGCGGCCCTCTCCGCGTCGACAGCTTGAGCGCCCGCCAGGGGCGCTGCCGCCAGTTTCTCCTGAAAACTCTTGCGGGGTGTGGAGCGCGTCCCCTTGGTCGGTGGGGGTTAGGCTGGTTACGCTGTAGTTGCGGGGGTATCAACAAACGCGGGGTTGGTGGCGGGGAGAGGGCCACCACAATGACACAAAAAGAGATCACAAAAAAAATGAGGAGGGGAGGGAGTCGAGCATTTTATTCTTTTTTTTTTAAACTGATCCAAGTAGTTGAAGCTACTGTTTCCATTTATGTGTGCCCTGCAGCGCATGTTCACTCCGTTCATTCGCTTGAAGGACCTTTGTGGGCACCCCGCGTGCCGCTTTACTGCACTTATATATGCTTGTTTTTCTGAAGGATCGGCATCTGTGTCTATCCGCAAATCGCAACTGTCTCAAAGACGGCCCGCCGCTGCATCTGGACGGGAGGGACGCGCTTTTTTACAGCCTCAGGCGGTCGTGCACATAGAGCATGCAGCGTACGTGCAGAGAAATTTCTGGGGCTGCGTTTGACAACAAAAAACAGCTGGACCCAACGAAGCTAGGAGTGACCGCAGAGTCAAGTGTGAAAGCAATAAAAGCAAGAAAACGCGCGAGGGTGGTGACAACAAAACCATACTCGTGCTTTATTAAAGAAAGAGGGGGGGGGGGGGTTAAGGGTACTTCTAAAAAAATAATAAAGAATGCTGGTACGTCGTTGCTTGTTTCGCTATCGAAGTCCTAAGCACAGAACTATACTGACGGATGAAACGGGCTGGATAGTGACGTACAGAAAAAGGAGATGTAGATGGGGGCTGAAGTAGCTCTCATTAGGAAGCGGGGGAGGTCCAAAGGGATTGGGCTCTCTTTGGGATGCCCCAGTTGCAGGTAGGTCGACGTTGTCGTCGGCTGTCGACTGCAAACATCGCCGGCGTTTCTTGCTGTCCTTTATTTTTCATTTTCGTAGTCGACTAGCAGATGTTCATACACGTTTGTTGCATCTGTTTATTGTTCGACCACGAGTGACATTTTCGGCATTGATAATTCATATTGTGATATGGCAAACATTTGCGCATATATATATAGGCAGGGTTTTGTGTATATAAAATCAGTATGTCAGTGCGTGACACTGTCGAGTGTTTCTTCGTGTCCTGTTTTATCCGCGCTGGTGCAATTCCAAGGTGCAATAAAAATGTGTACGCACGTGATACATGTTACTTGTTATGTACTCATATTAACTATGTATAAATATTTTTTTATTGGGTATACGAGTCCAACTGCAGTTTTGGTAACCTTGTACGATCTACGTCTGTAAATAAAAAAATTTTTAAGCGTACGGTGCGGATACATTTATTACGAAGCCGAGTGATTCCGCCCATTATTGATTCGCGAAAAAAAAAAGAATATTAAGTGGGTTAGTTACACAGACCAGCTAGATCATATATACGCGAAAAATTTTTTTAAATGAGGCGTTGTTTATATTCGGCATAGTGGGGCTCGAAAGGCGGGAGTGAAGTCGCTATGACAGCTACAGTGGCGAAAGTGCATTGAAAATCGTATCGATCAGCCGGACAAAAAAAAAAAACCGAACGCCCCCAATTACACACCCTGTTATTGCAGCGGCTGCGTGGAGGGCATTCATTTATGCAATAGCCGCTTAAAACATCGCTCGCCCTCCGTAAATCAGTCACAACGACAGTAATTTATTTCACAACACACAGAAAACTTGCATCAAAAGAACTTCCGTGAGTTGCGCACCGTAAGATTGACTTTTCTTGCGCGCAAAACAACAACGCGCGCTATCCGCGCCCTGCAACCCGCCGGAAAGTTTCAGGTGACGCTGTGAGCCGCGCCGCCTGTCGGCGGCGACATGAAGTGCGTCACGCTCCGCCGCTCAGTGAGCGCACTATAAACTTCTAGAACACTGTACCAGCAACAGAGCAGACGACGCCGGAAGTCAGTTGGTTTTGCGTCACGTCCTGCGGAAAAACACCCGCGCATTTTTTTTAAAGCATTTGCTTTAAATAATTTAAAGATTTACAAATCTAAAGGTAAAATTAGGAGTCCCAAATGGTAAAGAATGTGAATTATAGCTAACAGGAGCTCGTATTTTGCCTCCGAGTTTCAGATATAGCTGATAGGGCAGCATTTCAGGGCCGCTGGCGTCGGTAGCGATGTGCTTGGGGGCGTTTGTGTTCTGCTACACTTCAGCTAGGTGACCGCGTCTTATTTAGCGATTTCCTTGTTGCAAGGTGCGCATAATTTTCCTTACTTGTAAGCTTCATTTTAGAACAGAGATTTCGGTCAAAAAGAAAGGCAACCTAACGAATGCATGATCGAACTATATTCAAAGCTAAAAAGCACCAATAAAGCTAAGAAGCCCAATTCTAAAAACAGCATTTTTTCCTCCAATCACTCGTTGACCGGAACAGCCATGCAACGGCAAACGAGAATTTATATCGATATATCGTGAACCAATCGGGGAAATGCGCCCCGGGCCGACTGGAACTAATAAGGCGAGCATATGCGGCTCCTTCGGTCTCTGTGCATCAGTTTCAAGGTGCATGCGATGTGTTGGCACCGGTGAGTAGGTCGGAAGTGTCTCTTCAGGTTTCACGTGCGCGAGCCGCACGCGATCAAGTATCAACTTTCACCTGGCCGCCCGGCTCCCTCGCCTCTGAAAAAAAGCCAGCATATATTCTTAGTTCCGTATTTAGGCACACCTTTTCTTGTGCCCCAGTAAGTAATTATCCTAGCAGGTAATTATCTTATCGACGCCGTCGATAAAGCCACACACCTCGCGTTGTTGGAGTCAATTTGCAATGAGAGGTGGTGCGCATGTTACAACACATGGGCATATGATGTCATAGAGTTAATGTACTGACTCAGTCAGTATATTAACTCTATGTATGATGTTAACAAGAAATATTGTGAATTTTTTCAGCACTGTATATGGTAGATAAACGCCGCAGGATTATCGCTACCGATAACAGCGGCCCCTCGGGCATTAGTTAACAAAATTGTGGTAGATCTGTGTCAAAATTTTTCTAATTATTTTCTGATGCTTTTATTAAAAGCAGTTTTTATCTTTTTTAATATATTTAATTAGGTGCTCATTAAATATTTGTTACTGATGATGATGGTTGTTTTCTTTTTGTTTTAACAGTGCCATCTCTCGATCGTATGCATTAGTTTACAACGCCACCGCTACTCTTGTTTTCGTTTTCTGTGAAAGTTTTGTTGTGTTGCGTGTGCTCCGATGCAGCCAATGCAGCATCGCGACGGTTTTCACGCCGCGTCTGCTGGGCCGGAGGCAAGCGCTGCACCGCGCAAAACCCGCTCGTTGTCCTGAGTGCAATCAAATGCGGTTCCCTTCGATTGCGCGAAGACGACCACTGGCAGGCTGGTTATCGCGCACTGCTGACGAGGTGAGCGTGCGAGGAGAGCTTCAGAAGCGGTGCGTGACATGTGCCGGTAGTTCGGCCTCAGCTCGGCAGGTTCCCGCGATGTTAATCGTCGAGCAGCGGTTGTTGCACCGCCCGATTACTGGAAAAGCGAAAACGTGTTTCCTAATGAACGGTACTCACTTTATGACGGCATTTGCGAGATACGACTGCTCTTTCATAAGAGGCCCTTTGAGGTCAATTAGTAAGCATTCTTTTTCGGAGAAACTACATCACTTACGCGGAGCAGCATGCTGTCAAATGTGATATTATCGTGTCTGAGGAAAACAAAAGCGGAGGACATTCATCCGATTTGTCAGAACTTTGTGAAAGGGAGAACTGCAAATCCCGCGTTTGTCAGCATGGTTACCGGTGACATTTCTGTTGTGTTGGCATGCAGGAGTTAAGTTTTGGACACATTTAGCGATTGCCGAATTATTTTTAGACTGTATGAGATCGCATTTCTTACCTGGCTTTATGCTTTTCAACTGGCGCACATACTAGCATGGGGGTATTATGTTTATCCCCACTATCCCAGGGTTGTCTAAGCAGCACGACATTCAACAGCCCTAGGCACTTTAATGTGGTTATTTTGTTACATAGTCCGTTGAAAATGCGCAAGAACAATGCAGTTGAAATAAACATCATCGTCGTTAGGCAAAGATACTTTGCAGCTGCACAAAGGCCACATGGCACATCTTTCATATCCCAGCCTGGCTGTCAGCGACATTACGTACGAGACACTCATTGACTGAATGCACCACTTTGGGCAGCCCAGGAGAATGATAATTGAAGAGGACCATGGTCACTCCCTGACTCGCACATCGCTTTCTGCCATGGTGTCGTTAGTTTCATTCCTTTTTCAGGCACCAGAGAAAAAAAAAAAAGGAATCGCTGAGGTTTACAATACTCCATAATGTGAAGTTAGATCGCAGTGGCAGACATAGTACTTCCACTGGTCGCATCCAAACTGCGCCAATGCACTAAGTTCTGCCAACTGCACCTTGCAAAGGTTGAATGGGTGAAGGTGCAAGGAGGTGGCACTTGCAAGAGTGGAAAGGGTTGAAAATACCTTACTGGGAGGCCATAGCAATGCAAGTGTCCCACACTGGAGTGTACTAGAACTGTGCCTGCACTGTGCATTTGAGCTGCTCACTGCATTCACCTTATTTAATTCTCCCCTGTGCTGAATGTATGCTAGGTTACAACATACGACGTGAAACCCACGAACGGGAGTGTTACAGCTGCACTTAAAAAAATTCTGCGGTTTCATGTGCCAAAACTATGCTGTAATTATGAGACACGCTATAGGGGGGAGGACTCTGGACAAATTTTGACCACCTGGGGTTCTTTAGCCTAAATCACAGTACACGGGTGTTCTTACATTATGAGCAGAAAACAGCACTAAGAGACGGGACGAAAGGAGGAACACAGACGACTGAACTTTTGTCCTGCTGGGAAATCTTGTCGATGCTTATGGTATGCAGCTGGACCCAGAGAAAATTTCTGCTCTCTTGTCTTTTCCCGTACCCCAGCCAGCCAGAAACATCCGGAGTTTTGTGGGAACTTTATGGTTACATCGGACAGTTCATGACCTCTTCACAAATTGCTGTCCAACCCTTTGGAGAAAGACACGCGTCCTGCAGGGGCCCACCGAAACTGTTGCTTTTTTGCCACCTCATCACTATTCCAACCCTGCCACCTACACTGGCCCTCTTTGACCCGCTTGTACTAGATGCCAGTGGTCACAAGATCGGAGCTGTTTTACTTCAACATGAATGGGACTACATTATAGTAGACTCTTGTGAAACGGAACCTGAAGAGACGAGGAAAATATGCTCTGTTTAACAGGAGTTCCATTTACTGGGAGGTCAACAGGGTCGCAGAATTCAGGTACGAGACCAATAATATTAGAGGCAGTTGTTCCATTTAAACAGCAATTTCGGTTAAGAGATTTCCGTTTACTGAGAGTCTGCTGTATTTCCTATGTCAGGTGCCTCCTCATAGCCATGGAGCTTAACTACTCGATTACAGAGTGCGAATGCCTTGCTCTCATCTGGCCACTTTCTGAATTCTGCCCGTATGTATATGGAACGCACTTCTCTGAAGTCACAGACCATCGTGCACTCTGCAGGCTTTCAACCCTCAAGGACACTACCGGCTAGCCCTGTTTCTGCAGCTACAAGAATCTACCTGTGCAGCGATGTACAAGTTGGTTCACCTGAACGACTTTTCTAAGTAATCATGGAATGATCTCAGTATCTGAATTTATGGCCCCACGAATTGATTACTGTGAAATTTTTCGAACCTGTCAAGAAGGAGCAGAGTTACAGGGATTTGTCGTGTGCTTTATCTCTTCTCTCGTGACGAGTGTGCTGGAAGCTACACAGATGGGGCTAATAAGGGGGAAAGAAGCTACATCGGTGCGTGTCATGACCTTGAGCGCGTCATGGAACTTGATCGCTCTCCTCCAACGTAATTCTGGTGCACGTCTGATCTGATTCTGGTTTATGTCACCTATCAGATGGCAGATTTTCCTGCTGTATGATGGCCCTCACGAGTGAATGAATGTGAGCCTCTCTATGAAGAGAGGGCACTTGAGAAAGTGGCAACTTTGCACTCTGCTTGTGTACTTTGCTCTGCTTGTGTTTCCTTGCTGTGCACGACTGCAAGATTTGGCTGAGCTATTCACAGCAGCGTCTGCTTTCTTCCATATGTGCTTTAAGGTACAGACTGTCACTTTATCACGTAGGTGAATTGCTACCCCGACATTGACACTAACGTTCGCATCTTCTTCATTTTTGAACTGCTGCACATTGCCAACGAGCAATGCCGTAATGCCTCCTTGCACACCGTCGCTGACTGCCTTGCTTTCCCTCGTCTTGTGACAGTCTTTTGCAGCCTTCAAGTGAGATGTTTTTTGCTCATGCACTGACATTCGGGAAAGATTTCTTTTATACGTATGCATCACGGTCACATGCCGGTGTCTCTTGCACAGCTCGATCCATTGCTTTAAGAAACCAAGGCCTTGCATGTCTTCGTGACAGAGGCCTACACAATAATGTTGGCTGTGCCACATACAGAGACTCCCAGTAAATGGAAATCTCTTAAACAGAACTGCTGCTTAAATAGAACAACTGCATTTGATATGATTGGTTTCGTACCTGAATACTGCACCTCTGTTCATATCTCAGTAAACGGAACTCCTGTTAAATGGAACATATTTTCCTGGTCTCTTCAGATTCTGTTTAATGAGAGCTGATGTGTTCGCTTTCATTTTATTGCTCGACTGCTTTCACTCAGCAGCATGTTCAGTGAATGAATTCCTCGTGTGGATTTAGTGTTTTTCATTTTTCTGACAACTTTGCTCTCTCTCAGCACTGATGATGACAACTAAAGCAAGTAGCAATGGCTGCCATATTGTGGGCAAAGGTGTTTCACTTGTTTTCATTTCCAGGTGACCCTGCCAAGACATGGATTATGACTTCAAAGTCAAGACCGCTAGTGTGCGTGCAAAGGTGGAGGACATTTTTGAGTTCGAGGGCTGCAAAGTGGGCCGAGGCACATATGGACACGTTTACAAGGCTCGTCGCAAGGACGGGTACGTTTGCTTACCAGATCATTTCGTGCAGTTTGTTCACGGTGGCTTTGGATTAGGTGCTAAAAGCAGGCTTGCACAGTGATAAGGCATTGAGTAGAGTGACTTGGTGCCAGTTATGTGGCCATTTTGTCAGGTTCAGTTTATACAGTGGTGTGCAAATAGTTGAAATTTCTGATTCAAATTGAATGATTGCTCCTATTTGATTTGACATTTTGCTATTCAAGGTTCAAGGTGTAGAAGCACTTACTGGAGTCTCGAGGGAAACGTCCCTTTGAGTTCTGAATGATTCCATTACACTCTGTTGTGTAAAAACAGCACTTCCTGTCGCACATAAGGCAACTGGCTTCTGCTTAATAATTGAAAGTCATTCATTCACCCTTTCAGATGTGACCTATGCAGAACTGTCTGTAAAGGCATCAAATTTACGCAACATTATTTCAGGGTACGCTATGTTCTAATGCAACAAAAATAATGTCATAGTACTAGGTGTGTGCATATTCGAGCACTTCGAATATTCGAACGAATGTTACAGTATTCGAATTCACTTCGATTCAAATTTAAATTATTGGAAATTTCGAAGTATTCGAAATGGAACAAAGAGGTGTATATTAGTCCGCATGTAACACCTCTGTAAAGGTGGTTTCGCTGCAGTGGAGGGGTGCTCTACCATGAATACACCTTTCCACGGGAAATCCGCACAGCCGCGAAGCCCTCCTTTAAGGTTAAATGGACTTAAACATCGATTCATAATTTTTTAAGTTTAAAAGCTTTTTATACTAACTTATATGCTCTAAGTGAAGTAAATTTTAAAACGTAACATATTTAGAGGTTATCACGAGCATTCTACCGAAAGTAAGTTCCTGCTACTATTCAAAGTTGCTTCCATTTTCTTTGAACCAAAAAGGTTCAAAGAAAGGTGACATTTGCACATGCCTTGTTTCAATTTAAAAAAAAAATATTGTGCTGGTTAGTGGGGTCATGACAAATATGCTCATTTTTCTTTCTAATATGTGATATATACTATTCGAATTTGATTTGAAATTATTAAACCGAATCACTATTCGCTTCGAATTCACTTTGAGCCTAAAATTTACTATGCGTACAAACCTACATAATGCATTGATTTATGTTTTTTATAGTCATTGATCTTAATTAAACTGTAGTTAATTATCTATTTATCCCAAAGTCATTCATGTTCTGTTTTTGCACATATAGAATAAAATCTCAGGCTAGAAATGTAGTGCAATTTTGTTTTTGGTTATGTTCATTTGTAGCAAAGAAAAATTATGCTTTTGACGTGGCTGATGGAAAGGGGCTTGTCGAACATGTTAGTGCCTTCAGCAAAGTTATCATATGCAGCAGTACACTGCAAGATAAAGTTAAATGAAGACGCATTTACTATACAGGAGGTTTTCACCCAAACATCGATGCATCTTGCACTTAGCCATAGCCACTAGTCGAGACAACTAGTGAAAACACGTCTACACAAATGCGTGTCAAAAGGTTAAGAATGACTGGCATATATTATTCACCTCGTCTCACAATGTTTGCATTTCTTCAATTCAGGACCTTCCGTACATTTCTCTCTTGCAGGAAGCATAACATAGAGGTGACTTGTTTCGGAACTCCATCAGTGTTTCAATTAAGCTCTATCACAGTCTTTTCTCAGTTGTGATAATAAATCACAAAGCTTTCTTGAAGGCCTTCTGCCAGCCAAACACTCTGTAATTGTTGGTCTGAAAGACTAAAGAGAGCATAATCAAAATTGTCACTTTGGGCTTGCCAACATTTGCCATGCATATCGTATGGGTGCATTTTTGCGGCGTTTTCATCGAAAAGCTTTTTGCTGTATGACGACAGTCAGCATTGCTGGCGCTGAATGTTATTGTTAAGATGGAAGCTCGAAGTGCAAGTACGCTTACGATGTGTGTACTGCTGCAGTGAAATTACTTTATTCGAATTATCACTTTTATTGAAGCATGATTTGGTCGCAGCGCAAATTTGTGCATTTTTAAATAGATTACTTGAATTATGCGGGCAGTGGGCTCCGCTTACTATTACAATAGCAATTATATGGACATTTTCGGCAGATTTTGGCCGTCGCCGTCATGTCCTGTATATGTATATGCATGTATATACATAACAAAGGCACGAAGAAAAATAAATCGGGAGAAAAAAATCTGAAGCACCCGACCGGGGTCTCAAACTAGCAACCCCTCATTCCGCAGCACGCCATGTTAAACAACTCTACCACGTGCCATGCATGTGCCGGCACAGTAACGGTGAGCTATTTATATGCACCATTTACCGCTGGTGGTACTCAGATCTCGGAGGAGCTTGAGCGTGTTCTCTATCACGCAACACTTCTACATTTTCTTTCAATTTGAAAACTGCCCTTGAGATGCGCACGAAAAAGTGGCCCCTTTCTGTGTCCACTTGCGATGTGGAAAAAAAAAAACACCCGCCGGGCACACCTTACGTCAGATGCCACCGCATGACCAGAGACGAAGAGAGTGCACTGCACGCACCGCAGTTTAAAAGACAAAGAAATATGTAAGAGCGTCGGGTTCTGCATAGTCGACAATTGCAGTGTGCTGCTCAAACGCAAAGACGTAACAACTGTGACAGTTGTTAGTTTACGCTTGTCCTATGTATACCTGTGCATTCTTTTCGAGCGTACTTCTTTGTGCTTCAGCGGCACGCTGCAAGTTTTGAGCTGCTTGTTGTTCTTTGTGTGACGTTCCAATTTCTTGCTATTGCATTCTTTGCTTCGCCCTTGTGGTGAAACTGACTTTTTATGAAGAGCAAACCACCAAATGGGAGGTATTTTCAGGCACGATGAGCTGTGGCATTGACCGGTGCCTCTCTGCCTCAACAATGATGGAGATGGTGGTGTGCCAGTTGAAGCCTTTTCCAATAATTTTTTTCAGACACAACACCAATAAATGGCATTCTGACGGCACTGCGGCCTTGACGGCTTCATGAAATATAGTGTTTGGTGTGTAGCATTTGAGATTGCCAAATCGTGCAGTTGCCCAAACTCTGAGGTTATGCGCTGCCCTGGAGTTGTGTGCTTGCATCCAACCAGACAAGATCTGTGCCCCACTATCATTGTTCTGCTGCTTGGATGTTCCACAGTTGTCGCCGCAACCGCATAGTTGCACGGCATGTCTTACCGAGACTTTCCGCTCATTTGCTTCTCGCAGTTCTGGCAATTGTCTTTGTTCTCGTACTTGGGAAGGTTGGGGAGAAAAATTTTGGAATTGTGCATTTCTCTTGGTACTTCGGTGAAGAAAATTTATCCCTAGCCGACTTTGTCTTGTGGTAGTGCCTGTACCGAGGTAGTTGTTGTGCTAGTGCAGGCGTGTGGCTGCATGATATTGTCATGTTCTTGTGATTGTGGATAACGTGACTGTTTGAAGTGTTAGTTACAATAAGTAACTGAGCAAGGGAAAGTAACATAAAAAATGATAGTGGCGAGTATTGTTGTCTCTCATTGAAATCTTATGTGTTGGCCCTTTATATGCGAGTCATAGCACATTCCGACACGATTGCTGAGGCTGACATGCGTTCCAGGACATGCTCTACTATTCATGTTGTGCACACGATGCGATTAGAACAATTGAAAACATTCTAGAAGCCTCTGATACACTCAGGTGTGGCTTGTGCCGAGTGAGAACACGTGACGCTTGTAGGTACTGTGACGGGTGTAGCCGGTCACGCTGAAAATGAAGAACAAGTTAATCGGTATAGGCACTTCAGGCCTGTTCAGCTTTACCAGTCTACTTTGTGTTTTTTGTAATACAAGTGAGTTATGATTGCCACTACTTTCACTTGAAAACAATATTTGGTAGTCGTTTACAATGTTAATATTTTGGTCTTTTGAGTTGAGGCTTTCCAGCAGACCTGCGAGGTGAGAAGAAATGGCATATCAAAGTCTTATTACGTGCAAGCATAAACCAAGCCTGATGGTAGGCTGTGCTATAGGTTGGATGATTGTTTTCCTTGCTGCATACCCTGGTCATCCACGACTTAGCCTCTCATCTTTCTTTGTTACTGAGTTTTCATTCCATAGGTCTTAGCTTTCGAGGGTAGCTCTCATTCGCAAGTTTCCGGATCTTGTTCAATGAGAGGAAAGCACAGGTCACTAACCGTAGTCAAAAGGGACCGTACTCTAGGATAGTCATCAGTGCTACGGAGCCTGTGAGAGCCCATTATCTACAGATGGGTGAAAGTGAAAGAGAAAAAAGTTTCACTAAAAAAAAAACGTTTTTTTAATCTTCTGGTCATGGTCACTCTGTTATTACAGGAGTGACAGTAGGGATTATGCACTGAAGCAAATTGAAGGCACGGGAATTTCCATGTCAGCCTGCAGAGAGATTGCGGTAAGTTTTGCCTCTGTTCTTCCGAATGCTGCTTATTGTTTTGATATGCTGTGTTGCTTTGTATGCTTCATATGCAATGTTGTTTTTGTGTGTAACTAGAACAAAAAATGACAACATATCAGGAGTGATCGGAGCCATAACTAGACAGATTTTTAAGCAGCAATAGAAGTTGCAGGTAAAGCGTCGAGGGAAGAAGTAAGCAAGCTCACCTGAACTGCAAACGAGTGGATAAAAAAAAAAAAAGCTAACGAAGGGGGGATGGAAAGAAATGTGAACAGTGCGGCGCACTGTTTTCATCACACTCGGACCTTGGTGGCAATAAAAACATGCTAGAATGGTCCTTGATTGTATCATGGATGACTCTGGTGGCTTTTTATTACCATTCAGGCTGAAACCACTTGAAAAGAAATGTGAAACAGCAGAGAATGTAGATGCGACACTGTTCGCGTTTGTTTCCATCCCCACTGTACATGTGAATGTTTCTATACAGCACAAGTCGATATGCTGCCCCAAGTCATATTTATGGAAACTTCTGATTATTCACATTTTGAGTTTGAATACTCGAGAGCCTACTGTACTAGTTGAGCATTCGATGGCTGGGGGAGGTGGTATGAATGCATGTTTTCATGAACTGCATGGTTAGACTGGGCCCAAGGAAAGAAGAGGGACAGGTCATTGTAAACATGGAAGTGCTTTTAAATAGCGTTAAACCAGTGACATCTAGCTTTTAAATGAAAAAGGTAAGGCTAATATGAAAATATATACAATACGAAATACATGTGGATATTGGCACGTGTTTTACTACTGAGCTACACATTTTGAAACTCTTCTTTATTTGTGTGCTGTCTTGCAATGCAGTTTGTCAAAATGTTTGTGTACTCTTGGTTGACACTGCTTCTTGTATTTGTTGCAGTTGCTGCGGGAGCTGAAGCACACTAATGTCATTAGTCTACAGCGAGTGTTCCTCTCGCACAACGACCGAAAAGTCTACCTCCTTTTTGACTTTGCGGAGCATGATCTATGGGTGAGCTATGTTGATAGCCGTTGTGTGTGTTTACCACTTGACAGTATTCAGGCAAGTCCGATGTGATCCCAACTAATCCTCGGGAGGAGCACCCATGAAGGCTTGCTTTAAGCCCTGTCATGGATCTGTGTACTTTGTACTTACATTTTGGTTCTTGCACACTGTTCACAGTGGAGACGAAATAGAGTCCAGTGCATTTCAAAATGCAACATTGATGTACTGCACAGTTTTCAACTCAGCCAATTATACCTTGACTGTGTTTTGGCACAAGTGACCTGCAATTTTGTTGCTAACTCCTAAATTTCACATTGAGAAGCAATTTTGAGCCTGGAAATGAAAGCCGCTTGCAAACAAACTGCACTTTGAATGTTCTTGTCCCAAATTTTACGTAATAGATGCATCCAAATCACATGCTGACTTTCCCTATAAAGCATTTAGGCCATCTTCTTCTAATCTGACATTCTCCATTGACAAAAGCATTGGGACATATTACTATGTATTAAAAGTATTATTTACAACAGAGGCCTATGCACTAATGGCAGTGATGTAGGGTATTAAACGATCAAATCTTGAAAAAGCCATGTTTACAGACTTGTCAAGCGTAGTCAAATCATCACTTTGTCTACAAAAGAGGAGAAGCCCTGGAGTCACTCAGTTTTAGTCAATTCGATTCCATATTTATACATCCCAACACATGGTGATACTATGGGTGCTTGTCGACCAGGGCTGCTACACCTAGGAGTTCTCCTGTAGCTGTGCTTGACTAAGATTTGAAGGTATTCCCTCACAGGAATCGGGAGCTGTTGGCAATTTATATGGGACAGGTAACCCTTATTGTGTTCCATGTTGTTAAATGGAAATGAGGAAATCAGCGACAAAGGGACGACATACTGACAGAGTAGGCCTTCTATATAAAGTAGCACACTTTCTTTGCCGCCGGCTGGTGGTGAGTACCGTATTTACTCACATAATGATCGCACTCGCGTAATGATCGCACCCCTAAATTTTGTCGTCAAAATTCGATTTTTTTTCCCCGCGTAATGATCGCACCCCGAACTTGCTGCAGCGATATGTCGTGTGCCAAGTCTAGCTGATGATCATCATGTTTACCATCTGTCGAACGTTACGTAAGTGGCTCTTCAAGACTCACCAAGTGAACTGCATGCACCAAACAGATTCCTAATTTTTGCCCACCCTTGGCGGAAGCATGCGGTATTAGGATAGCAGTAAAGACAAATGCCGTAGTTTTCACCACATGCCCGCCATGTGTTTCTACGTCTGTGGCAGCTGAACACGCCCATCTCTGTTTCTGTCCTTTAAACATGGCTATGCTGTTGCCGCAAATTTACCAATTTAAACGAAATAATTCATTATTTCGACAGAAGAAACTGTTTTGGCCCGCATGACGCACTCACGACCTCCATGACTTACGAGAAAAAAGGCGTTCGCTTAGCTCCGCCAGCCGCCATGTTTGCTTTGATCACGTGGTTTTGATATCCCGCAGTGTTAAGGCCCAACCGCATGCACGCGATTTTCGAGCGACGGAGACGAGTGACAGGGATTTGCTGTCGTGGAGGGCCATCCATCGCCGTCGCTTGTCGCGTCGCAGGTTTTTGGGAAACCAAAAAAATCGCTTGTCGCCCGGAAGTGAGTGTGACGATTTTCGGCAACATGGCAGCATCACCGATCCTCGCTTCGGTTGCAATTTGCTCTTGATGCTTCCAATTGGCGCGTATTTCAACAAGGAATGCAAGTTATAGACTACCTTCTTTACGGCCCCATCTCACGCGGAGAGCGAGGCAGCGGCCGTATTTTGTCGTTAATTTTGATCGACGGTTCGTTTTGATGTTTCGGTGGTAGCTTGATGCATTTGTGGTAGCTTGCTGCAATGTCAACATCGTCGTCGTGTGAGGTAGCCCTTCTCCTTGTGAAGCAGCGATGTGAGGCGCTGCGGCTTTTCTTAAACGTTTCATGACAGCAAGAGGAAACGTTGTCGAGATGTGCCTCGTGGGCTTGTTTGAGTGCCGGTTCACGATGGGGCGATACGCGAGTTTCACTGCCGTGTTTAAGTTGAAGGCGGTTGATTGCGCGCTTGAGCACGGCAACCGCGCTGCCGGCAGGCATTTCGGTGTCGACGAAATCAGAATTAGGTATTGGAAAAATCAGCGTGAGAAGCTCATGGCTACCACCAGCACGCGCCGGGCTTTCCGCGAAACCAAAACTGGCAAGAGCAAAACTGTTGCCAACAGCTTCAAGAAGACAGGCGTATCTAACGCGCTCGACAGAACGGAAGATAACCTTCTGTGCGACTGTGATGACACTGCCGGTTCCGACAGGGAATCGAGCGGCGACGGCACTGACGCCAGTGACGCTTCAAACTCTGAATGAAAGTTAGGGGGTCAGTGAATAAAAAAAATAAAGGGCAATATGCAATGCATGTAGTTCCTGCGTAATGTGTGCATTTATTACAAAGACTCTACTTTTATTTTTGGTTATGTTCATGATAGCTATCGTAAGAATTCCGATATGCGACTTGTTCGCGTTTTCGGTGCTCAAAATATTTCGCGGAAAATTTACCCCGCGTAATGATCGCACCCCGAAATTTGCGTCAATTTTAAAAAAAAAAAGTGCGATCATTATGCGAGTAAATACGGTAGTAGTAGTAAATCTGATGGGAGCCACACTGCACATGTTGCTCAAATGGAAACTGGAAAAGGGAATTGATCGAGAGGCCTTTTTCTTTTTGTTAGACACAACCACAGGAAGCCGAGGATAGCACAGTGGTGGTTATTTGTAGTTTTTAGTCGTAAGCGTAGCAGTTATGGGATAAAGGGGAACACAAGTGGATGAAAAACAACTTGACACTACTGGGGACCAATCTCTCAACCTTCACATTTGAGTGGTGCTGGCTAACACTCTCAGGAGTTCACATACGTAAATACTCAAGAAAGTTGATGAAATAATGGCTGCTGGCATAGCACCACTGATATTACATTGCACATGTAATGCGAAGGTTGCAAGCCTACTGGTTGAAGGTTGTTTTTTTTTTTTTGTTCGCCTTCATTCCCTTTATCTGAATTAGCGTGCTTCAGTTAAAACTACAAATAATTCCCCCTACACCATCCTTGGACTTTTTATATGTTGGATTTATGCAAATGACATTTAGAAGTTCATTGGCAACATCATTTTTTTTTACCATACTATCAGTGCATCCAACTTCAGCCAGCAATGTTCCTCGGAAATGACACACTTTATTACAATGAATCAATCTTAAGTTTTGAATATGAGGTTGAATTACTACATCCATGCAATCCATAGCACATTCTTTCAGGAGGCTGCGGTTCTGCTTTTGTGGAAGCCACGCCTCCTGGGCCTTACATTCAGGTGCTAGGTGGCAGTGCTACTAGCACCAGCGAGTTTTATATCACATTATAGCAACACACAGTTTATTGTTATAACACGTCGCACTTGTTATTCTCATCAGTACGATTGTTATATATTGACACGCCTACTTGTTTACCAGATTTCACAGTCTAAACTCGTGTGTTATCACACATTGCAGGCCATGCCTGAATGTATGGGTAGTGTCTCGAATGTTTCTGAATATCCTACACAAATTGCCTGTGTTGCATGCATAGTCAAGTATACTCTGAAATTTACGCAAGCACCAGCTAAAATGCAGGAATGCACAATGACACACGTATAAAAGTTGACGCATTTCATCGAAGATCAGATTATTGATGACTGGTGACCTTGCTTGTTGCTATTGTTCTGTGAGTGTCATTTGCTTTACCGGGCACAGGTTCACCCATTAAAGAGTTC
Source organism: Rhipicephalus sanguineus (assembly GCF_013339695.2). Lineage (NCBI taxonomy): Eukaryota > Metazoa > Arthropoda > Arachnida > Ixodida > Ixodidae > Rhipicephalus > Rhipicephalus sanguineus. Next base: position 31,674,426 of record NC_051181.1, on the reverse strand, counting down.
AGTCTTTACAGGTTTAGTTGCTGCATTCTTCACGGTCACAATCACCTGACAATATATTAGGACTCTATTTAGGCCACTATGCAGCCACACTATATCATCCAGTTGCTGAACACACTGTCAGATACCTCATATAATTTCTTGGCGTTCTTTGGCCATCACTGGCTCTTGCGCCATAAATACCTATGAATCATCGTCATAGACATTTCTTTCTATCTGTATTTTTTGACATTGAAAAGCTCACTGTACTATGTGGTGCATTGGCAATTTACAAGATTTTTCTGCAGTGGATGTCTTCAGTAACACGTTAAAAATTATTGGTAAAATTTTTGTAAGAGGGCACATTTGCGTCATTCGACATATGTGGTGTTGTTGAGAACTGGATGTACATTTATGTGACGTGTCTATAAATGAGAGACAATTGAGAGGCCATATCAGATGCACATTGCTATGACACCGCACCAGGTACTTGCAGTGTGAAAGAGGATTGTATGCTATCTAATGAGGATGTAAGCGTCGTCAGCTTGTCCAAATATCTAAATTGGGAAGACAATTAACGTGAAGGTTTGGGCAAGTTGGTACAGTAGAACCCCGCTGATACGTTTTTGAAGGGACCGTAGGAAATAAACGTAAGAGACGGGAAACGTAAGAGCCAAAAAACAGGAAAAACGGCAAAATATTTAGTGGTACAGAATTTTATTTCAATTCTTACGAGCAGCACGAAAATTGGCGCGCTCAGCCGTGATCTAGTCGATGGATAGAAACGCGGAGCTTAGGACGGCCTTATCCACAGAAATGTAATCAACGTATGTGATTTTTTTAACACCAACAGCTGTAGGCATGAAAGAACTAAGCACACGCAATCACGACCGGCGCGGCGAGTCCGACCGCGAACCACACGCACGACCATGCGAGCTCCAACCAGCTCGAACTCCTCCCGTTCTCCGACAAATAACGATGATAAACTGCATAAGAATGGAAACTTGAGCGAGTTGGTATGCGTTCATCTTTGTGGAACAGCGCTCACGAGACGACGACGAAGAAAGAAGGCACAGGACAGGCGCTGACTCGCAACTAAAGTTTATTAGGAAAGACACGCATATATATAGGTGATGTGCAACAACAAAACAACAACTAAAAAACACCAAAAGCGAAAAAGACCCAAACAAGTCTCAGGCAACCGTACACTCACCGAGTGGCACACGGTTTAAAAAACGTGGCCAAAAGATATGGCGTTGACGTAGTTTTCTCATCTCCTCATAAGCTGGTGTCCATTTGCGCAAAGGTACAGCAAAGCATTGACAGGCAGAGGAACGACAGGGAAAGTGTTCCTGGCAACTGTGCAATTAACCACACCTACCACTATACAGATTGCAAGGAGGCCATAGTGTACCAAATACCGTTATCATGCGGAAAAACTTACATTGGCCAAAGCGGAAGATGCGTTAACGTTCGTCTTCGTGAACACGAACGATCATTGACAGAAACAAAGCCATTTTCTCTCGCCGCTCATTGCCACGAATGCGGCTGCGCACCCTTCTTCTGTGACACAATGATTTTATCGCATCATAAAGAACAGGTAGCAAGGGAAGTGATCGAGGCGTTCCACATTAGAAGAAAAGGAGATATGTGTGTTAGCGTGCCATCGATTTCGCTGAGTGACTCAGAATTTTCATACCTTTGCAGCACCTGCAGAGTATGATACCTGCTTTGTTTGCTTTTACTTGCCTGAGACTTGTTTGGGTCTTTTTCGTTTTTGGTGTTTTTTAGTTGTTGTTTTGTTGTTGCACATCACCTATATATATGCATGTCTTTCCTAATAAACTTTAGTTGCGAGTCAGCGCCTGTCCTGTGCCTTCTTTCTTCGTCGTCGTCTCGTGAGCGCTGTTCCACAAAGATGAATAACGATGATGATGAGTCTACGCCAACGCGATGGCAGAAGTGAATGCCAATCTCGAAGGCCTTGCTTTCGCAAGCAATTACGTCATACACGCCATGTTTGTGCAATGCAAATCTCAGAGGCTATGCTTTTGTCAATAGTAAATGCCAATCTCGAAGGCCTTGCTTTTGCGAGCAGTTACGTCATAGACGCCATCTTTGCAATTTGAATCTCGAAGGCCATGCTTTTGTTTGCATCAATTGAAAGATTCTGTTGCTTGCGCCTCTCACGCGGCTAATATTACGGTCAAACGAGGCCAAGCTGCGTGAAAATGCACCATGGCCGCTCTCTTTGGTAGTCACTCGGTCGGCTCCGGGCGCACTTCGCGGCGTATCATACGGGAACGGTCCGACAGTTACGACGTAACAGCGGGGTTCCCAATACATTGTATCCTATGGGAGCTATGCCGGGACCGGCGGAAAACGACGTAACAGCCGGGAAAACGCAGCAGTGAGGAACGTAACAGCGGGGTTCTACTGTACTCCATTGCACAAGACATCACTGCCTGTGTCCCCTCATTTTGTCCTTTGTTTAATGTTTTCGCACCGTTAACCCTTTGCGGTCTGTTGTCGGCCCCTGGCTGACATCGCAACACGACCGCAGTGGTCCGTGGTCGGGCACTGCTGGACAAGTTCTTTCGCGGTTGATTCGCGCGCGTTTTCTCGCTACATTATGCACCATCTGTAAAAGAGTAAGTATAAGTAAACTTCTTTTACTTGAGGTTTCAGTCTATTAGTTTCGTACCAGAAGGGAAAGGATTTTGGACCACGAAGGGTTAATGTCTTGTGCAATGAGAAAACAAACCTGTTAGTTCCCCTGCTCGGCAATTGGTGCAGTCTATATTTAGAAACTTTGAATAGTTAGTTCTTGAACCGAAACAAAATTTAAAAAAAATTTTATTTACAGGGTTTCTGCTGGCTTCAAATGAAGCTATAAGCAGGAGTGGGTAACATATGAATAAATATAGTACACTCAAAATTTGCACAATAAATTACGAATGTAAAAAATACTATGAACACACAATTTGGAATGTCTAAACATTTTAAAAAAATTAGAGCTGTGCCAATAGCAAAATTTTGGGTGCGAAGCGAATTCGAATATTTAAGTGTGAGTGCAAATCGAATCGAATATTTTTCGAATATTTCTCGAATATTTCTAGAATATTTTTCGAATATTTCGAAGCGAAATTGCAGTTAGAGAGCATTCCTAAGCATATTCTTTTGAGAAAGCAACATGAAAGTTTCTTTTCGCTAGGTTGATGAAGCACTGGCGGGGTGGTGTTTCATAGTTGTCTTATCTAGAATGAGGCAATGTAGATGCCAAATTCTATTTATGTACATGATTTGGTGCAACCGAAGTGTTGCCGACAACACTTTACACATCATAGGCAAAGATGCCATTTCCTCAGCCTCTCCACCTCTTTCAACTTCTGTGAAAGACCAACTGATGTGGTGGACAACGGCGTGCTCCCTTCAAGTTCGGAGTTCCAAAGCTGCCTCATAGACGTCGATATATAAGAACATCTGAAATTCTGGATGCTAAAAAGCTTCGGCTTCCGATGTTGCAGATTTACTGCCCAAATTTCAGGTCCAAAACAGCATTAATTGAGCCCCGACCACTGCCACATCTTTCATCTCCATGTTGGAACCAGCGTTTCTTGAGTTAGTACATTTGCGACCGTAGCAGAGCTTGAAAGGCAGCTTTGCCACAATAAGTGGGTGTTATGAGGTGAAGCATATTGAAAATCTAGGGACCACTTCCAATCGGACGTTGACTGTCTCTTGGCAAAGTTCGACCGTAACGGAGCTTGAAAGGCAGCTTTGCCGCAATACCGAGGTGTGAGGAGGTGAAGCATATTGAAAATCTAGGGACCACTTCCAATCGGACGTTGACTGTCTTGGCAAAGTTCGACCGTAATGGAGCTTGAAAGCCAGCTTTGCCGCAATACGAGAGTGTAATGAGGTGAGGCATATTGAAAATCTGAAGGGGTCACTTTCAATCGGACATTGACTGTATTTGTTTTTGGGAAGTTCGAATAGTTCGAATAGTAAAATTTCAGTGCGAATCGAATCGAATAGCAAACACTATTCGAAAAATATTCGAAATTTTGAATACTCGCACACCCCTAAAAAAATACAATGCATGGCTTGTAATTGCACAAAGCTTAACACTTATATAAATGCAAAATAACATCACATGAAAACAAACAAAAAGAAAAACCGCGCCAATGTCATAAACACAGAGAATACATATGGTGGGAAGACATGCTACAGGTTCTTTGGCTCCGCTAAAAATGAGGGCACTGTTGCTGCATCCATAACATCACCAGGGAGGCGATTCCACTCGCGTACAGTTCGTGGAGGAAAAGAGCCCATGTATAGTTAGTCCTACAAGAAAATTCCTTTAGTTTTCTTTAATGATATGCCCGTGTGGGCCGTCGCTCGATTTTTCAATGAACGCACTTGATTCAATGCCAAGCTTTCGTGATAGAACAAGTACATATATTTTAATCTTTCGTGGTATCGCCGCAGATGTAGGGGTTCCAAGTCACTGTTTGAAGCAGAGCACTAACTGACATAAGGCGATCGTACGAGTGAAAGATAAATCGAGCAGATTTTCGTTGTACGTTGTCTAGTTTATCAATATTTTTCTTAGTGTGTGGGTCCCAAACGACACAGGCATATTCCAAAAGTGGACAAATGTAAGTTTTATAAGCTAATAGTTTTATTTCTTGCGTTGACTGTCGTAATGATCTCCTAATGTATCCAAGCTTCTTCATGGCTTTCTTTTCTATAAAAGAGATGTGTTCATTCCACCGGAGATCTGAAGTGATTATTATGCCTAAGTATTTATAACGATTTACAGCAGTAAGACAGTGACCATTAATTGAATACTGGAGAGTCAATGGTGCCTTTTTTCTTGAAATCATCATTGAAACAGGTTTTTTGAGTATTGATGCTCATCTGCCATCTTTCACACCAAATATGTAGTTTGTCCAGAGCAGTACTTATTAATGCCTGGTCAGCAGGAGTGTTTACCTTCTGGCAAAGGATGCAATCGTCTGCGAACAATTTGATTTTTACAGGTATTTCTTTTACAATGTCATTTATACATATTAAAAAGAAGAATGGGTCGAGAACCGACCCTTGGGGAATGCCGGATCTGACGGGTGCTGGGCTTGAACACGAGCTACCAATTGATATGCATTGATTCCTTGAAGATAAGTAGGCCTCTGTCCATGACAGCAGTGAATTATTTTGTAATATGGGTTTCAATTTTAACAAAAGCTTATGGTGCGAGACGCGATCGTCCATAAGCTTTTATGCAATAACTATTCAATTTGTATTTAAAATGTCAAGCATTTGAGAACACTAGCTGTAAGTGGGCACTCTTTCTTGTTAGCGCCAGTTTTTCATGCCTTCTTCTGATATCTGTGCCAGCCGAAAACGAGGGAATGCTAATGGAGCGAGTGTGGTTGCTTGTGCAGCACATAATCAAGTTCCACCGGACGGCCAAGGCCAACAAGAAGCAGGTTCTGGTGCCACGTGGAATGGTCAAGTCTTTGCTCTACCAAATTTTGGATGGAATCCACTACCTGCACTCCAACTGGGTCCTGCACAGGGATTTGGTACGTCTGATTACCTGTGGGAACATTCCAAATGATGCGCCCTCTAAAGTTCTCGTATCTAACGTGTGCACTGTACAAAACCCTGGGCAGTGTGTGTAAACCTGCTTACCTGGCATTCTTCTGCAGAAACCAGCCAACATACTTGTAATGGGTGAAGGTCCAGAGCGAGGCAGAGTGAAGATTGGTGAGTGGTATTGCTTCTTTGGGGATAGAAGAAAAACACTGTTGTTCAAGTAATTTCTTTCACATAAAGTTTAGCAGCTGCCTATACAATGCAGGTAACTAATTGATGTTAGAGATATATTTTGAAAAATAATTTCATCTTGAATTGGTTTTTATGTGAAGAGCACTAATGATGATGATGACTATTTCAGCGGACATGGGCTTTGCGCGACTTTTCAACTCGCCCCTGAAACCACTGGCTGACCTGGATCCGGTGGTGGTGACATTCTGGTACAGGGCACCAGAGCTTCTTCTTGGGGCCCGACACTACACTAAGGCCATTGGTGAGCTGTGTTTCTTTTAAGCTGTTTTAGCTCTGGCTATGCTGTGTCTACTTCCACTGAATAGACTATATTGGGATTTATGGCTTATTGTGGCCATACATTTTTATTGGCCAAAGCTATCGGTATTTTGAACCAAAAATTAGAACAAAAATTAAATGTCTGTCTTGGGGGTGAGCAGTTAATGCTTTCAAGATTCGTTGTGTCTCTCAAAAAACGTCCTCCCTTTTTCAGACATAGAAGTGAACGCAAGGTTACGATTACAGTGAATGAATACATATTTACTAATTTTTTATGCACACCTTTTTAAAAAGAAAATTTACTTAAAAAATTTTCCTTCATGCTGGATGTGAAAGCAGTGTGTGTTCATAGTATGAGCCTATCCAGACAGGAGGGGAAACTCGGTTGCTTTCCGCGCCGTCATAGTGTCACGCCGGAGAGTGGCGGCGGACGTCGTGACAGTGCCACCTACAGAACTGCGGCCGAACTGCCACGCCGCAGTGGCAGACGCGGGAAACGTGGAGCCCGCTCTTGTCGTCTGCTTGCGCACTGCTGCTTGGTGCTTGAGCACTGCCTTTGAATTAGGTGACGATATCAGAGTATAACTGGCTAAACACGAAGCCCGTCGCTAAACGAGATGGCAAACATTGTGACGTGCTTTGGCTAAGCTAACCGGAGGGCTGTGGGAGAGAGATCAACTGACTGCGATGATTTCACGAAGCTGCCCACAATCGCTGGAGCGGTTCGCTTTAATTCTTTCACCTTTGCATGCTTCAGGAAACACATGATGTTAGTGAAAATGTCGTACAATATGCGCTAATGACAAAAAAAATGCAGCGGAGCCTGCCTGCAGAAACGCGAACAAAAGAGTTTATTACATATATATACACTCAAACCTCGATATAACGAACACTGATATAACGAATTATCGGTTACAATCGAAACCCGCGATAACGAAATCCCGAGGGAACGAAATTCTCACCGCAACGAAATATTTTCGGAGCACTGGCGAACGCCCATAGGAGTCAATGCATTTTGTAACTCGCGACTACGAAAGATATTCATACCGCAGTCCCTCATTAACGAAATTTTTGAACCACGAGTGCGCAAATAATCTACTCTCGCAACAATACCTACATTCGAAAACGGCTGACATGCATTCATGCTACACTTAAATTGTGCAAAACTATCGCTACAGCGCGTTTGAGAAGCAGCCGTTATCATTGTTTACAAAAAAACATAAGCTGGCGACAATGATGATGATGATGATGATAGCTTGCCGAAACACCTGCTCGTTATCGTGGACTATGTAGCCAAATCCACATTCCTCACGGAGTTTCGTTCGTTGGCTTGGCTCTGTGCTTGGCTTTGTCGGCATTGCGCGCACGTGGTCGCGTGTGTGGAGCTATTTGTGGAGCGTTTGCTTGGTCGCTTGGTGCAACGTGAACTGTGTGTTGCGACTGCTTCGTCCGATTTCACTGCCTCCGAAAATGCCGCCTCCAACGAAAAAGCGAAAGTTCATCACGCTGGAAGATAAGGCTGCAATCATCAGTGAGGTGGAAAAGGGCAGGGAAAAAATTGACATCGCCGAAGAATTCGGCGTTGCGTGTAGCTCGCTGTCCTCGATTCTGCGCTGATCTGCGCTGATCCAGTGGAGCCGGAAGAAGGTTCGCCTGTAGGCGCACTTAATGACGGTACTGGTGACAGTGCAGTGCCGCCGTCACTGACCAGTGCATGGGGCGAACTTTGTGCCGTGGCAAATGATATTCCCGATCGAAAGGCATGAAATTGCTGCATGGTAAGGCCCGCCAAAGCAAACTTACTGACTTTTGGAAATAAAATGTGTTTTTTGTAAATTCCATGTCTTTTCTGCCACATTCTCGCGCCAACGAAATTCTCGCAAGAGCGAAGTTTTGTGCTTTCCCCGCCGATTTCGTTATTGCGGGTTTCAACTGTATAACGAAGTAAATGAGGAATAGTCTTGTCAGAAATATAGTGTTATGAATAAAAGTTTATAACGAATTTTCGGATATAACGAAGTTATTTTCGTGGCATATGTGACTTTGTTATAATGAGGTTTGAGTATATATATTAATACAAAAAAAACTAATTCTCACGTGTCCAAGCTCTTCTGGCAAGTGTTTTGTTCGGGAGCTTTGTGATAATGATTCTTCAGTGTTGAGCCACAACAAACGGATACGAAAAGCTGAGAGGCACACCTCATTCTGGATGCAGCTTACTTAGAAGTTTGGAGCAGTTTGGAGTTTGTCACTATGTTTGCCGTGGACTTCCGGCTCGTAAGAGTGCTCTCGCAGTACTCTCCACCTTTGCTTGTTTGGCGCTACTTTTATAGGTAATTTCAGGGATCTCCCAACAGGTTCTTGGTTTCTTTGCTGGGCACAAGTCAGGTTAAATTTCCTAAAAAACGCAAGGTACCGCTCCAAGGAGCCTCCAGAACTTCGGCTGGTTGAGGATGTGTGAGCTTAGCATTGTATTATCTCTATTGAGCATTCCACTGTGCATGTGCTTTTTGTAGACGTAGCTGCTTGCTGTCACTTCTCGATCCTCTCGTCCAATAGCTCTCGCATGTTCTTGCATGATCAGTTGGAGCGTTCAGAGTTTGAATGTTTACCGCGCAGGACTCTTTGCGTCACATACATGTGACGCAAAGAGGCTGCCAAGTGGATCAGCATGTGTTGCAGCACCAGCTGAGGGTTAAGGGTACACTTTAATGCTCTCCTCCTTGCCTCTGGATCAGACGAGAAAAACAGCATGCAGTCAGCTGCTGGCATTGATTAGAGCAGGCGCTTTGGCCCGAAATAAATGTTATTTCTATGAGTGCTCTGTAGCAACACATTTTAAATAGGCGAGGGACATTTTTTAGCTGCACTCTGTAAAAATATCTGGATGTTCTGTGATAAAAGTGACTTGCAAGGCTTCTTTTGGATCAACATGTGACTATGACCAAAATTTCAAATGCCATACCAGATCTTGCTGAACTATTTGGACATAGTGCACGCGTGCAAGGTAGCAAAATGTAAAATGCGTTCACCATGAACAAGTGTTTAATTGAGGTCGTTTCATTGCTTTCATGCAATTTTAAACAGAAACGCAGGCTTTTGTTCTGGTTGTGCAATGACTTTCAGCATTTGTGCATTTGTTAGATTGAGTAGACAGTAGTCTCATTCACAAGTTGGCAAACTCACTCATGAGTCGACTCACGCAGACCCAGATCAAGCCGTGAGTCTGAGTCTGAATGAGTCTGGGTGAGTAATATTTTGGTGAGTTTGAGTCCATGTGAGCCCTAAGGGCAAAATATATTTTATCAGCGAGTCTGAGTCAGCTCCACATTTTTGCTGACCTATGGTGTCATCGTAGTTTGAGTAATACCTGTGGTTTTGATGGTGAAGCGCAATGGTGGAGTGTGAGTGATAGTACTTTCAATTGCACTGATTGCTATTGTCTGAGTTTTTTTGGCTTTCCATGCACTGTGCTGCTGCTGTGATGTGGGCTTTGTTGGTGCAACATCAAACCATAAATGTGGTCACCAGTTCTCAGGTTCAACAAAATAGATTTTTTTTTAAATGCACAAGCTGCTGACTCGGCGAGAAAACTGTCTGTCTCTCTGTCACGTAAGACAGGGGCCAGACCGAGGGACAGGCCATAAACAAGCAAACAAACAAAGCAAAATAAATTCTCTTGATGAGGCTGGGTTTGGGCTCCCTGTCCTCCTTAGGCGAGTGGCTAATGCGGTAGCTCGAGAGCTCACAAACCGGGCGCCATCGGAAGAGCTGTCCAACCCAGACGATGCACCAACAGCTCCACTCAACTACACTGAAACGCTAAAACACTACCGACAAAGCCACATGTACTTCCCACCACCACACAAATCACTCAGCCGAGAAGACACTGTTGCCTGGTGGTAGCTTCAGACTAATTCATTCCCCTGCCTTTACATCCTTCATCTCTTCCACCCCACACAATATCCCTCATACTGTCCCTATTGCGGAGCGAAGCCCACGGTGTATCACTGCACCTGGGAATGTCCACAACCACCGGGCTGCCGCCCTATTCCTTCACCCTCACAATCCTCTTGGGAGACTGCGCTGACCAGCTCAGAGCCGCAGGAGCAGCGTCGGCTGATCCAGCGGGCACGTTGTGTGGCGCGAGCCAATGGGGCCATGAACTAAGGGCTCCACCCAATGAGGATAATCCTTGAAGCCTCCACAAATAAAAGTTCTTTCTCTCTCTCTCTTAACCACTGGGCTTGTACCAACGCTTGCAGAGCGTGGATACAGCTGAAGCATATGAATACATTGTACCAGTGATCCAAAACAAATGTAGAAAGAGAACACTTTCTGCGAAGGCTTTGTTGAATTCTGTGTAGTGGAATAAAAGCCCTCTGCAGGACAAGATGTGAAACAAATGGGGAGAATACACAACAGGAAAATTACGAGTTTGCAAAAGTTGGATGCCAAACCTGCATTTTGGTGGTTGCGGGAGGTTCCGTCCAAGGGGCCACTCAAGATGTTGACAAATGCTAGACAGAAGTCATGCTAGTGCTGCCTGAAAACAGTAATCTAGGGAAAGCTGCAACCTACAATAAAACTCTATCAACTCAATAGAACTACAATAAAACTCAATAAAACACATCACTTAGAAAACTCCTCGAGGATATCCTGCATTGAATTTTGTTGTTATTGCAGTTCGAACACTTGCAAGTGATGCAAGTGTTTCCTGCATCTTATCTATTTTTTCCAAAGGTTTACAGCCCCCTGTCATAACCCACGAGTTGCCGCAGAACAACGAAATCAAGTTTCTAGATTTGAGGATGAGGTTTGTTGGTTGTACGAACCTAGAGGTTTGAAGCCGCTCCTGTCCTACCAATCCGCACACACTAAATTAGTCAAAAGGGCTATCGTTGAATCATGTCTTGGAAGCGCTTGAAGAAATCATGCCCGCGTCTGATCGAAGAAAGTTTCCGATTGCAAATTAAGAGGCTTGATGCTGCTGGATACCCACAACAAGTAATTACAGCGGTGTCAGAAGTCTTGCATCGCAAGATAAAGAATGTAAGAGGTGGCGCCAGGCCAGAGCAAAGACAAACCACCGCAGAAACTATGCAAAGTCAAAAGAAAAGGTTTGCCGTAATTCCGTACATCCACCGTGTCTCCCATAATATAAAGAAGGTGGGGCAACACGCAGATGTCAAGGTTGTCATGTCAACACCAAAAAAATTGTCAAGCCTTTGCAAAATGACATGCCCAACGGCCAAAGAAAAGCGCATGTGTTCTACGAAGCATCGTGTACGCTTTGCAGAATGTAAAGAAGCAGTGGTTTACTCCTTTCCTTTAACATGTGGCAGCAGATATGTGGGACAAACTGGGCGCTTCTTAAAGGCCAACTCCGGCGATTTTTCGAGGTCAATGGATCTCAATGAAATTCGCTGGGTACGTTCCTTTGCACGTTTCCGTCATTTATGCCAAATTACAGGCTTGAGACATACACAGATTGTTTGCAAATGAATTTTAAAGATTGTCTGCAAGCACCCTCTTGGCTTCCCACAATTATTGGCAACATTGCGTCTGTGACGTCAGTATTGGTAAGGCGGCGGAAGTGACGCAGCCGAGGGCACCGCTAACTTCGGCCGCTACAGCGAGCGTCTGCTGTGCTGGCCGAGGCACTGTCATTATCAGACGCGACACTGTCACTTGCAGACATTACAGCTGATGCGCGGCGTGCTCACCTCTCCACTGTGCGCCTGCTCGTCCCAGCTCCGCGGCGGCACGCCTGCTTCCGGTTCGTTAGTAACAACGTCTACGTCATACGTAGACAGTACACTCGGTTGGGTTTCGGTTTCGGTGTTGCGCTTTTTTGCTTACTTAAAATTATTCTCCAATTCGCCGAGTATTTCTGCTATCGGGCCCGTAACAGGAGCGTCTCAGGAACATAAAAGCACCACTACTTTGACGTGGCCAAAAAATCGCCGGAGTTGGCCTTTAAACGACCGTCTCGGGGAGCATGCGTACAATGTCTGGGGAGGTCTGCAAGGTCACGTGGCGACGCATTGCCGAAGCTGTGGTTGTATGCCGGAATTTGAAAAATGTGTAGTGCTGTTCACTCATGACGACCAAAAAACGCGAGAGCTAGTAGAAGCAGCAGAGATGGCCAAGGATGTTAGGCATTGCATCAGCGTGCCTTCCATTGCTCTGTCAGCAAAGGAACTATGTTTTTTGGGCGTATTGCAAGATAGTGACATGTGATTTATTAACTTTTATTTGTTCAATGTAACTGGTGTTGGTCCTTTAGAGAGATGAATCATATCACTTAGGGGTGAATGTGGTTACGTGGATGTGAAGCTGCACAGGCGCGGCGTTACCCTTTATATTCACGTGTTTTCTTTAATAAATTCAGTTGGAAGTTAGCGCTTGTGTGTGTCGCATTCTCCTGTCTTTCGTCCTCTGAAGTTTGCGCTACTTAACTGTTCAAATGCAGTACCAACTAGCCCAAACACGCACCTTGCTAAGATATTGCAGTTTTTTTTCTGTGCTGCTCTGTGAATTGAACATTCGCTGTGGTACCTTCCCAAATGTAAAAGAAGTGTATCATATCTGATTGTGCTTTACTTCCGAGAGTAAATGTCCGGACATTTTTTTTTTGTGATGACCAACTCTCTCTTCCTGGTGCATTTCCTTTCATGCAAACCTTCTTGCCCAATGTGGTTTTAAATTAGATGCAATACACGGTTGCAGGCATTGATTCCCTCAGCATGAACTGCTGTAGCATAGCCACTGGTCATGAGTAGGGGTGTGCGAAAATTTGAGTTTTTGATTGAACTTATATTATACATAATCAAATAATTGGATTCGACTTTCGAATTCTTAGTATTCGTACTTATGAATAATTCTAAATGAACATGTGGTGGTATTTCATTGCACATAGTCCATCTGAAAAAGTGGTTTCACAGCAGTGTGGGTGCACTGTGCCGTGAACCAGTTTATTCTGGGGAAGTCCGCCCTGCCGCAAAGGAAAGTTGAGCATATCACCCTTGCCCTGATTATTTCTTTTATAGCTCAAAATCATGTTATATGGTTGTATATGGGCTAAGTATGGCAAATTTTAAGACATAGCGTATCTTACCACTTATGACTTGTGAGGTCCGTAGATGAGCCGTGCTCATGGAACACACGAACACAGTAGTCGCTGTCGTGCAAAAGAAACACATGTACCCTTATTAACCTGCTTTTACAAATGATGAGCTCGCCAACTGAATCTAATACATGACTAGTAACATGCTAAGTAACCTCATACAATGCCAATACAATACACAGGAAACATAACACACACAATGTACCGCGAATGTGGTGCCGCGGCCGCGATTTAATCCCGTGACCCACAGCAGTCAAGCGCCATAACCACTAGACCACCGTGGCGGGGCACGGTACTGGACAAGCACAAAGGAAGTTTGGAATGGGGTGCCTGCGTGCGCTACGTGAGATGTTAGGCACTGCGATAGTGGCGGAAGCAAAAGACTTACAGGAAGAAAACTTGCAAAACCACACGACGACGTTAGGCTAACAGGAGGGATGAACACGGATGGAGTACACAGGAAAGGAGGACTGTGGCAAGTTTCAAAATGTGGCACCACACCACCCTGATGTCTTCAATGGCTTTAACGGGATACTGTACAAAATTTTTGCCGCCGAGATTTTTCAGCCACACAGCCTTCATTTTAGGCAGAAACTAGCGGAAAATAATGAATTTAACATGTTTTTCACAAACTTCCACGTCTAGCGGCCGCACCGTTAACAAGAGGAGGTGTCGTTTATTGTCTCCAGAAGTGGGCGTGCCAACCATGCCAGCCGTCACCTGCATCTTTCAACTCGCCCTGCTCCCACTACGGTTCCTAGAACCTGTACGAACGGCACTGGCAGGGAACAGTGCTCTCGGGTGAGGCTCATCTGGACACCTTTGCAGAAGGGGAGAGTGGGACATAAAGGAGAGCTGGAGAAAGGGAAGTAGCAGGGCAGGAAAGCGTGCACCCTGCTTCCTTGACTTCATGGCTGTCGATGCGCAGCTCCTAGCGCGCTAACAATCCTCCAAAAATACAGCCAACTGTTCAAGAATATGTGAAATAAACTCTGTTCATTGGAATAGTCGCTTCTTCCAAGTAGAATTTCAGTGTTTTCATCGTTTTATTCCTATTTTTGTTCAGTATCCCTTTAAGCAAAGCAACTATGGAGACTAGTGCTTGCCTGTCACATGCACTTTCTCACCTATATTTTTATGATGGGCTCAAAATTGTCGTGTTACGCATTCCCCAAGTTCAGGTTAATGGCGGTGCAGCCATGCCATTTAACATGAGCTGTCAGCAAGCGAAATGGTAACCATGATGTGTATAAAATGGTGATGCCCATGCAAGAATGCTGTGGTGGTTTTTTTGCACACTTTAAATAAAAAAAGAAGAAAATGTATTTGAGCGCTTTTTCGCCTCTGTTAGGATCACGCAGGTAGATTGTCGGGGAGCAACATTCCAGCAAATTTCGTTCATGCGAGAATGTAGTTTGGCGACTTTTCGTTGTTCACGTACATAAAATGTATTGAATCGCAGTAGCACGGATAATTGGGCTAGTTGGTCCTTGTTCATTTTTGACAGAATATGGCGCACACACAAACACGGACACTAGACAGAGCCTGTGTTTTTTCTGTCTTTTTTCTAGTGTCTGTGTTTGTGTGTGCGCCATATTCTATCAAAAATGTGTTGAATCCCATGGGTGTTTTCCAAGGATCTGAATGTATTTCGTTTGGGTGAGAATTTTGTTGCCTTTAGCTTTCATTGTTGCGGGATTTGACTGTAGCAACATAATTATCATGTTGTGTTCAACTAATAAAATTGCTCATACATAATCCATCTGTGTATTAATTTCTGTTTGATTCCTTCTAAGTACTATGTGCATGAAGCTGGCGATGCTTGACCTTTGCACGCAGACATCTGGGCCATTGGGTGCATCTTTGCTGAGCTGCTGACCTCGGAACCCATCTTTCACTGCCGGCAGGAGGACATTAAGACCAGCAATCCATACCACCATGACCAGCTGGACCGCATCTTCAACGTCATGGGATTCCCCCATGGTCAGTGGCCTTGTGGAGCAAAATATGAGGATCCAGCTTGTTCAGAGTTTGCAGAGAGAAGCTGTAGTGCTTTCAGTTTAGCGTCGCATTTGGGTGCTTTAGTTGCGTGTTTAGTCCGGAATGTCACTTAGAGTGGTGTCGGACTAATGCAGCCGCAGTGTTGTCAGGGGCTTGCTTGCCAGATTCAGGGGTTCTTGGGAACAAAGCAGTTCTGATGCACGGTAGCACAAACATGAAATATACTTCAATGCCAGTTAGCTCAACTACAGACTAGGAAAGGAACAGGCTTGATTTGCTGCGTGAGAGCATCAAATAAATAATTTGCTCCCATGTCAGGCACTGGTGCCTCAATGATATGCAGGTGTGGTTCGCATGCGGTTGTGCACTCTTTGGTAAGAGGAGGAAGCAAGTCACACTGATGCCCAAGTATAGTGACATCTCTGAAGAGGATAAAGAAAACTGATATTGCTTCGTGAAATCCAAGAAAGGTCAAATATCATTGGAGCAAATTATCCAGGAGCACCAAAATTAGAGCATCTTGCGGGTAGTTTCTTTCAACTAATGTTTCCTTTAAGGAAACATTAGTTAAAAGAAACTACCCGCAAGATGCTGTAAACAAGGTCTACAACGAAGCATATCAACTACATAGGAAATCATTGCTAGCTCAAAGGGCCCCGTAGCACAGCCCAGGCAGCCGCCAGCATTTATAACTAGGGGTGCGCGAATATTCGAAATTTCGAATATTTTTCGGATAGTGCTTGCTGTTCGATTTGATTCGCACTGGAATTTTACTATTCGAACTTCCCAAAGACAAATACAGTCAACGTCCGATTGAAAGTCACCTCTTCAGATTTTCAATATGCTTCACCTCATTGCACTCTCGTACTGCGGCAAAGCTGCCTTTCGAACTCCGTTACGGTCGAACTTGGCCAAGACGCAGTCAACGTCCGATTGAAAGTGGTCCCTAGATTTTCGATATGCTTCACCTCATTACAACCCCATATTGTGGCAAAGCTGCCTTTCAAGCTCCGTAACGGTCGAACTTAGCCAAGAGACAGTCAACGTCCCATTGAAAGTGGTTCCTATATTTCCAATATGCTGCACCTCATCACACCCACGTAATGTGGCAAAGCTGCCTTTCAAGCTCCGCTACGGTCGCAAATGTATTAACTAAAAAAAAATGCTGGTTCCAACACGGAGATAAAAGATGTGGCAGAGTTGGGGGGCTTTATTAATGCTGTTTTGGACCTGAAATTTGGGCAGGAAATCCGAAAAATCGGACGCCGAAGCTTTTTAACATCCAAAATTTCAGATGTTCTTATATATTGTAGCGGGGTTGCAGCTATGACTATGGTGAGGTGTGCGAAGAAGAGGCAGACGACGTGTCGGTGTGCTCGAAGTAACAACCGCCATCTTGACTGCTGGACCATCCTACACTGTAAATAAGTTATAAATATATTCGCAACATTTTGGTGGTGGTGCTGGGTACTACGCAAGACGGAACTCCGCAGCGCACGTATCCTGGACAGCCGCAATATGTCAACAGAAAGCAACTCTGCTGCTGCCGCTTCGACCGCGCCTCCGGTACAGCCGGTACAGCCGGTTGTATTGACTCAACCCCGCGATCCCGGTAACTTCTGTGGCACCGACCACGTTGACGTCGATGACTGGATCGCGAAGTATGAGCGGTTTGCAGCGGTCTACCGGTGGGACCCTACAATGATGCTTGCCAACGTTGACTTCTATCTCTGCGGAACAGCAGGTACGTGGTTTCAGGCTCATGAAGCTGACATAACCAGTTGGGATGCCTGTAAACAGAAGCTTCGTGACCTATTTGGTAGAGCCATCGGACGCCAGCGGGCCGCTTCTAAAGAACTCTCCTGTCGGGCACAATCTTCGACCGAATCGTATGTCTCCTACATCCTTGACGTCCTGGCCCTTTGCCGACGTGTCGACACCAACATGTCAGAGGGTGACAAAGTAAGCCACTTGCTCAAGGGAATTGCGGATGATGCTTTCAATTTACTAGTGTCTAAAGACTGCTCCACCGTGGACGACATCATCAAAGAGTGCCGCCGGTTCGAAGAACTGAAGAGTCGCCGCATTGCCCAGCATTTCGTGCGACTTCCGAACACGGCCGCTACATCATCTTGCGAGGACCTTCAGCCGCCATGCGGTCAACCGCCTACCAACGAGAGCGTAGTTCGCATCGTGCGCCGAGAAATCGAGGCGGCGTCGCCACCATCTTTCCTGATGCGGCCATCTGATGATCCTCGACCAACGATCTCGTTGATCCAGCAGGTTGTGAGGGAAGAGCTTGCAAATGTCGGACTGCAGCCGGTGTGTTCGTTGACGGAACCTCGTGTCAGTTCCATAACGCCTCCTCGTGCACCGGAAATGTTTCGCCGCTATCGTGACCCTGCCCAGTGGAGAACGCAGGACGACAAGCCGATCTGCTTTCGTTGCCACGGTGTAGGACATATTTCTCGCTACTGTCGTTCTCGCACCTTTCCATCTCGCTCGTTTTCTGGCTATCGACGTGACGACAACCACCGGCCCCTGCAGTTTCCCGCTCGTGACGGTGGACCATACGCTGAGGCTCCTGCGACATCGGTCCGCGCTCCAGCCGTTCGCCGTCCCCAAGCGATCGTCGCTCCCGGTCACCTCAGCCCCGTCGCCATTCGTCGCCCCGCCCTACTGGACGCCCATACTCGGAAAACTGAGCAATGCAGCTCCCGGAGGTGACGCTGCATTCGACCCCCGACCTGAAAACCCTCTGCTGACCCTCACTACGGTCCAGAACCTGCTTGCTGTGGAAGTGGATGGCCTACCTGTTACTGCCCTCATTGATACCGGCGCACATATTTCTATTATGAGCTCTGATCTCCGTGCACGATTAAATAACGTCCTTACGCCGCCCGAGTCCCTATTTGTACGTGTCGCTAGTGGGGGAACTCCGGCTGTACTCGGAATGTGCACGGCACGTGTGAGGTTCTCTGACCGCCAGACGTCCGTTCTGTTTCATGTTCTCGCTCATTGTCCTCATGATGTCATCCTCGGACTCGATTTCTTGTCTGACCACTCTGCTGTCATTGACTGCTCGGCCGGTGTTGTACAACTTGACTTGCCTGCGTCCGCCGACGTGTCGGAGGTGGTTCAGACGAAACTTTCGTGTGCTGAGGCTGTTCGTCTGCCACCACAAGCCCTAACTTGCGTCGCTGTTGAACCATATCCCAGTGTACTGGATGGTGATTACGTGGTTTCTCCTTCTCCCAGTGTTCTACTGGCCCGCAGCGTCTCCTCTCCGTACACAGTTGTAACTTTACAGCGAACAAGACGTGCCTTCCTCTTCTGAACTTCGGATTCAGCCCTCAAGTCCTACCACAAGGCATTGCTCTTGCTACTCTGTCACCGTCGCACGAGTGCCAGATCTCATCGGTGTCACCTGACTGTCCGTTGTCGTCTCTCCGAACCCGCATAGAGTCGACGCAGTCAC
Source organism: Rhipicephalus sanguineus (assembly GCF_013339695.2). Classification (NCBI taxonomy): domain Eukaryota; kingdom Metazoa; phylum Arthropoda; class Arachnida; order Ixodida; family Ixodidae; genus Rhipicephalus; species Rhipicephalus sanguineus. Next base: position 31,655,731 of record NC_051181.1, on the reverse strand, counting down.
CTCTTCTACACTGCACAACATCACCAGATGATTGCCTCAGAACTTTTGCCGTCTCAAGTTAAAGACCTCAGTGATCTCCTTATGATCTACTCTGACATATTTGACTTCGACGGTAGGCCCATAGGTCAAACCTCGCAAGTCAAGCACCGCATAGATACCTGTGATGCAGCTCCAATTCACAGGCGTCCTTACCGAGTTTCACCATCAGAGCGCCAAGTTATTCAACAGGAGGTCGACAAGATGCTCACAAAAGGCATTATTGAGCCTTCTTCGAGTCCGTGGGCTTCCCCTGTAGTCTTAGTTAAAAAGAAAGACAACACCTGGCGTTTCTGCGTGGATTATCGGCATTTAAACAAGATCACCAAAAAGGATGTCTACCCGCTTCCTCGTATTGATGATGCCCTGGACTGCCTTCATGGTGCTACCTATTTTTCTTCGATAGACCTACGCTCTGGTTACTGGCAAATCGCCGTAGACGACCTCGACCGTGAGAACACTGCATTTGTAACGCCTGACGGTCTCTACCAATACAGAGTCATGCCGTTCGGCTTGTGCAATGCGCCGGCCACGTTCGAGCGGATGATGGACACGCTTTTGCGCAGCTTTAAATGGTCTATCTGCCTGGGTTACCTGGACGACGTCATTGTATTTGCCCCCACCTTTGAGTCTCATCTCGACCGACTTTCGTCCATTCTTTCAGTGTTTCGTGCGGCTGGGCTACAACTAATTCATTGAAATGCCACTTTGGCCATCGCCAAGTTGCTATTCTCGGCATCTCGTTGACCATCTGGCATCCGACCCGATCCCGACAAAGTTCGCGCTGTCCTCGATTTTCCCGTACCAACTTGTGCAAAGACGTTCGAAGTTTGTGGGCCTATGCTCATATTTCCGACGATTCGTCAGAAACTTCGCAGATATTGCCCGCCCCCTCACTGATCTTCTCAAGAAAGATGTGCCATTTTGGTGGGGTCCTGACCAAGCCAGTGCTTTTTCCCGCCTCCTTACGCTGCGCACCACACCGCCGATCCTCGCCCACTCGACCCGTCTGCGCAAACCGAGGTCCGCACAGACGCTAGTGGTTACGGCATTGGCGCAGTGTTAGCCCAGCGTCAATCCGGTCATGATAGAGTTCTTGCGTATGCCAGCCGGCTCCTCTCCCCTGCCGAACGCAATTACTCTATTACTGAGCGCGAGCGCCTGGCGCTTGTATGGGCAGTTGGCAAATTCCGCCCCTATTTATATGGTCGACCTTTCAAACCGTTACCACAGACCACCACGCTCTATGCTGGCTTTCAGCACTCAAAGATCCAACAGGGCGCCTAGCTCGTTGGGCTCTGCGCCTCCAGGAATTCACGTACACAGTGGTCTACAAGTCGGCCGTCTACATCAAGACGCCGACTGCCTTTCTCGGTACACCCGTGAGGATCCAGACCACGTAAACGGATGACACGTCCATCTGTATCTCCTCGCTCTCTGCTTTCGGCAACATCGGTGACGAGCAACAGCGTGACGCGGTCCCTACGAGATTTAATCACCCGCCTGAATACTGACTCGACGTACAGTTCGCCTCGAATGTTCGTCATCATAGACGGTATCTTATACCGCCGAACATGCGCCCAGTGGGACAGGAACTACTAGTTGTAGTACCCACTCATCTCCGCTCGACCGTACTTCAGGCAACTACATGATGTACTAACGGCCGGCCACCTTGTGTTGCCAGAACGTACGACCGTGTCCGCCGACGCTTTTTCTGGCCCGGCCTCTACCGTTCCGTACATCGTTATGTCGCTTCTTGCGAGTCGTGCCAACGCCGGAAAAGGCCAGCTGTACACCCCGCCGGGCTCCTTCAACCCATAGACATACCTGCTGAGCCTTTTTTTCGTGTCGGCCTCGACCTTCTGGGACCTTTCCCACTTTCTCACAACGGTAACAGATGGGTCGCCGTCGCTACGGATTATTCTACCCGTTTTGCCATTACGAGACCTCTCCCGAGCAGCTGCGCTACAGACGTCGCCGACTTTTTGATACAAGACGTCATCTTACATCACGGCGCTCCTCGTCAACTCATCACAGACCGAGGCCGCTACTTTTTATCCAAGGTAATCGAGGACCTACTTCGCTCTTGTGCAACCAAGCACAAGCTTACAACGGCCTATCATCCCCAAACGAACGGACTCACAGAACGTTTGAATCGCACGATCACTGACATGCTCGCCATGTATGTCTCGACTGATCATCGCGACTGGGGACATTGACTCTACCCTTTGGCAATTTCGCTTACAACAGCTCGCGCCACGACACTGCTGGATATTCTCCATTTTACCTTTCTATGGAAGAGAACCGACCTTGCTGTTCGACCGCTCGTACCCATCCCTGACCAACATCTCCACCGAATATGCTCGCCATGCTATCAGCACAGCCGAAAAGGCCCGTCAGATCGCCCATCAATGCCTTTCGGACTCGCAACTCAGCCAGAAACATAGATACGACAGTTTGCCACCGGAACGTGCGCTTCAATCCGGGTGACCTCGTTCTCCTGTGGTCTCCGTCTCGGCATGTTGGCCTGGCCGAAAACTAACTTCTGCCAAATACTCCGGCCCCTACCGTGTGCTGCGACAGTGACTGGTTACCTATGACATCGCCCCTCTGGACCCTACGGCGCCCTCTACGTCTTCAAAAGTCGTCCATGTCGCTCGCCTGAAGCTGTACCTTTCGCCCACCACCTGCTAACAGGCGCCGAGTCGGCGCTTTTCGCCGCCGGAGGTCGATGTAGCGGGGTTGCAGCTGTCACTAGGGTGAGGTGTGCGAGGAAGAGGCAGACGACGTGTCGGTGTGCTCGAAGTAACAACCGCCATCTTGACTGCTGGACCATCCTACACTGTAAATAAGTTATAAATATAGTCGCAACAATATCGATGTCCACGAGGCAGATTTGCAACTCCGGACTTGAAGGGAGCACACTCTTGTCGACCACATCATTTGGGCTTCTACAGAAGTTGAAAGAGAAGGAGAGGCTGATGAAATGGCATCTTTGCCTATCACGTGTAAAGTGTTGCCGGCAACACTTTGGTTGCATCAAATCATGTACATAAGTACAATACGGCCTCTTCTACATTGCCTCATTTTTGATAAGAAAACTATGAAACACCACCCCACCAGCGCTTCATCAACCAAGCAAGAGGAAACACTTTCACGTTGCTATCTCATAAGAATATGCTTAGAAATCCTGTCCAACTTTTCTGCAATTTCGCTGCGAAGTATTCAAGAAATATTCTAGAAATATTCGGAGAAATATTCGAAAATATTCGATTTGATTCGCACTCACACTTCAATATTCAAATTCGCTTCGCACCCAAAATTTTGCTGTTTGCACAGCTATTTATAACCAAATACTCAAATGTGCTCCCAAACATAAATAATATCCTCCGTAAGTGTTACACAATACTGGCAGGCAACGACCACCTTAGAAAAGCGTTTCCCGGAGTACCAAAGGTCGTGTATCGCCGCAATAGGAATTTTAAGGACATGTTAGTGCATGCATAAGTAAACCCTCATACTACTGCCCACATAACACCTTGTTCTCATCCAAGATGTAAGACTTGTAAACACCTTCACGGGGACGTTATAGTTAAAAGCACCGGAAGTGATTACGTCCATCATATAAAATCTAGTTTTACCTGCACTAGTTCAAACATTATCTACATGATTGAATGTTCGTATTGTCAAAAACAGTACATTGGCGAAACAGGGCAGCCTGTTAATGTTAGACATCACGCGTACACGGCGAAGAAGTTACCCAAAGCAGTGGCACAGCATTTTAATGTAGCAGGTCACAACTTCGACGATCTCAAACTTTACATACTTCAGTCAAACTTCCAGTCCCCAAGGGCAGAAAATATACAAAGGTCATACCTTATTCACAAGTTCAATTCACTCCAGCCAGCAGGTATTAACGTTTCTAAGGGGCCCCTTGAATTTATTCGGTATGGTATATACACAATGAAAACCAATGAGAGTTAAGCCCTTCTGGGAATTTCGAACCTACTATTGTTAAAGTGCCATGTGCTTGCTTCCACTAACAATCATTCAGCGAAACATATACCCTCCCCTCTCGCTATTTTCGCACTGATGATACTCTACTGCTACTGCTGGCCAAGCTAAGCTCCGTTACAGTGAACTGTGGCCCGTGGCTTTGTCTTGGCAATGTTGATGGCCTCTCTTGCGCAAGAAACCATAGCGCTGGCGGCCAGGCAGTAAAGGTGGGCAACGTTGGGCACGGCAAATGCTACGTCAGAAGGCCCGCTCAGGCGGGTGACTTGAAGTGTGCTAACTTCGTGCGGACCTCTAAAATGTGATTTTCTTTCAAAATAAGCATTTCCTTGGCATGAAAAAAGCACTACGAAGTTTCTGGAACACTATTTCAACAATCAACGTCGACCTAATATTTGCCTTTAATGTCCTTTTAATGCTGTCAAAGGCCTTATCCTCCGACGCACTGTCAAAAGCTAGGCTGCTTCGGCCAGCAGCATTGCTGGGTTTTTGTCCTCGACCTCTGAATAACTTGTACACAATGTTGTAAGCACATTGAAGCGCATTGGCATAGTATCAACGGCAATGTGTGCTCAGTATGAACAGACAAACAATGATCAAATCACACTTAAACACACGCTTGAAAGAGGTAAGTGGTGACCAAAAGCTGGAAGCTTCGACTGCTGCTGGACTGCAGAGACTGCAGGACTGCTGAGACTGGACCGCCGGACTGCCGAGAAGTCAGATATATTTGTGCTTACCACATAACTGGTTTTGGTTGCTCTGCTAACGTGCTGCCTTTTTTTTTTCTTGCCAACAGAAAAGGACTGGGAGGACATCAAGAAAATGCCCGAGCACCATACCCTGATGAAAGACTTCAAACGCTCAAGGTGAGCTGTGGCAGCTCTGCTTTGCTCCTTGCCCCCAATAGTCCGTGGATGTGCAGAAAAAACAAACGTTATAAACGTGTACAGATGAAGTCAAATAGACAGGCAGACCAAGTGATGCATATGGCTTGTTTTATTCGACCATCTTGTTAACATCAAACTCCAGATATACAGTAAACCTCGTTGATACGTTTCCAAAAAAAGGCGGAAAATAAACGTATGATCCGGGAAAACATACGATCCGAATCCAGTAAAATTGAGGCTGACAAGCCCATATAGAAGTGCATGGGCAAAAAACATTTATTTCTCAGAAAATATGGAGGGACTCTTCGATTTTCGAACACCTGGCATCTCGCTGGCAGCCAGAGGTCAGCCAGCTAGTTCCGGTCCTCACTGGAAATAACGTCGTGGTCACGTGTGTTGAAATCACAAGACAACCCGAATATTGCAAAATCGAACTCTGGGACAAGCAGCGTAAACGTATAGAAACACTACCGCCGTGTCAGCAGACGAAACTTTGCGCCGCATGAGCGTCGGTTCTTTCTGCATTGCCGCTTGGAAATATGAGGCTAGGTTTGCCGAAGAGCGGGAGTTATAATCTCAAGCATGCGCATTTGGCATACGATCACGTACGTTTGCAAGATCACGCACGACTCGCCCCGTCCGTGAAGAAAATTGCCACCCCGCTAAAGGCTTAACAAGCTCAACTTTGCGCAGTGCACGTAACAGTCGCGGTACAACACGATATACGAAATCTCGTGAAAGTGATAAGCGTCCCGAAAGCGACAGCTGCTCGCGGCTATCGCATACTACATTGACTACGTCGCACTCGCGCTGATCAGTTTGCATTCTGTCTTAACTTGAGACATGCGCTGGTATGTTCGCCGCCACTCGTAATCGCACCATCTCGCACGGCGGAACAGGCTTTAAAAGATAATGCCTGCCATAATGGCAACCGAAGGTGAAGTCCCCAAGCACCTGCATTGCAATCCTTCGAGTCCTCACAAAGATGGCGGCGAGCACGCATCGTCTCTCCTGATCACCAGAAACCTCCCAGATATCTTCCAGAACAAATTTTTTCTGGCAGCTTCTGACGACCCGCTGGTGGGCAGAATTGTCCAGCCAGAGAAAAACGAACGCCGACTGGAATTGCGCCGTGCGATGGGCGGAGTGACCCGAAAACGAACACGCTCCGGGAGAAAAGTGCGGGGGAAATTGTCAGCCATATTCACTGGGCACAGTGGCGGCGTTGCTATGGTTACGTGTCGTGGCGTGTTGTGCAGAGGCGGCGATGTGGCAATGGCATGTGCGTTTCCGTAGGCCTTGTACCGGACCGTGGCGGACTGGACGAGCGACAGCCTCCATTCTTTGGGCCGCATTGTTAGTTCCCCGGCTGTTGTTGTAGCCTTGGGGTCCAAAGAAAAGTGTGCGGAACGAGTGTGCATCTATGTGTTGTGTGGATGAAGGATTTGCAGTGCTCAGCAAAATCGTGCCACGTGCTACAGAATAAACCTTTTTTTTTTTTTTGAAAGCCGTTTGAAGATTTTGATGGCCAGCGTCGCCGCCTGCCTTGGGGTCGGAGTGTGGTTGACAGAGGGCGGCGATCGAGCAATTCAGAGAAGACACAGAGGGGACGATCGAGCAATTCAGAAGAGACGGAAGGGACAATTGAGCAAAGCAGAGAAAACGCGGAGGGGGGAAAGGCACTGCGGAAAAGCCGCCGCCGCCGCCGCCGCGCGGCAGCTGTCTGCCACTTCACGCTTCACAAGTACACGAGAGGGCCCTTTTTGCGCGCCTGAATGGGAGTTTCTGAGTACAAAACGTATCACACGACCGCAGTTTTCCGCGTTGCTAAACGTTGCTGCCGAATAATCATATTTTCCGGGAACGTATTAACGGGACATTATACACAGCTGTATTGGGTTATTTTAATTTTCGTGATTTCGAGCGTAGGATCCCGGAAATCGTACTAAGCGGGAACGGATCAATGAGGTTCTACTGTATAGGGTCTGTATTGAACATTTGTAAGACCTCCTGGGGAATAAAAAATGCTAAAGCATCACATTTAGCATTCCAGTCATTGCCACATTGGCTGCATTGAAAGCTGTGTGTTTCAAGTCTACCTACTGTTATGGCGTTAGCCACTGGTAGATGTGGGCAGTGCCTGGAATAGGCTTCATTCACGAGAGATGAGCTTCGGAGCAGAAATTGAGGACTGAAGCACTGTGTAATGGGCAACGATATGTCCTAGCTGGATGAGCAGCTCCCATAAGAGGTCATCAGGCAGCACTTCTAACAGTCTCATGGTACTCGTCAAACTGGTGTCTTGTACGACAACATGCAGGCACCATCATGTAGATGTTTTCCTCGTCTTCATCATCTGCAAGTGGCATTATTCTGGTCACTCTGTCATTGCTATGTGCCTGCTATCTTTGTCCCTTGGCCTTCTTAAGGGTCTTTACCATATTTGTATGGAACCGCGGCGAAGTGTTTCTACTGGAGAAGAAGAGAGGATCGTGGCCGAGTTAAGAAAGAACGGATACACGACAGCTTTCATCCGCCGTGTGGCACGCCGCATGCCGAGAGATCAGCTTCCCCACCGCGGAGACGCACCTGCGAACGACAAACGCGACCCCCCCCCACGCTGGCCACCCCACCGGATACAATGGTATCGAAGAAACCAGCCCAACGAGTCGTCATCCCGTATGTTCCGGGAACTAGCGAACAGCTCGCCAGGGTTCTCGGAAAAGTTGGGTCACGGTGGTTCACAAGCCGGCCTCAAAGCTCGCTCGCTTACTACCGCGGCCGAAAGATCGACCATCCCGGGAGCACACCAGGGCGTGGTCTACAAAGTGTCATGTGCTGACTGTCCAGCGAGCTACATAGGCGAGAGTAAGTGCTTCCTGGAAAGAATGCGCCAACACAAAAACGACGTCAGAAAGATGGAAATGCAAGCAGTGCCCTGCAGAGCATTGAGAAGCACGACCACAAAAATTGACTTCGAGGGCGCTTCCATCATAGAAACGGAAAGGAATCTGGGAAGGAGGCTTACTCGCGTGTGGCCCATAGAACACCCTGCGAATTGAACCGGTCCCTCGGACAATCCTCCGATCCCGTGCACGGCCTCGGCATGTGAGGGAAAAGAGAAGGCAGAGCCAAAAACAAGCTGCGACGAAGCCCCCCTGATCAGCACAGTCACCCCTGAAGAAGAGACCAAGCCGGTCTCGAAACGTCGGGTTTCCTCCAAGAATTTGTGGCTGGAGGTATTTCAACTTCTTAAAATAAGACGGGCATCAGAAAGACGGGATGGGTGAATAGTAAATTTGAGGTTTGTAGCTAATTCGAAGCAAACAGTGATTTGGCCAAATAATTTTGAATCAAATAGTTTCAATAATATATATAGCATATTATAAATCAAAATGAGCATTTTTGTCATGACCCAACTAATTTGCACACTATTTGAAGAATTGAAACTAGGCATGTGCAAATGTCACTACTTTGGTTCGAAGTGAAGTGGAAGCAACTTTGAATGGTAGCGAGATTGAATGGCAGTAGGGTGCAAATTATAAGTGGTAAAATATATTGTTTTAAAATTTACTAAACTTAGCGCATATAAGCCCATTGTGATAAGTGAATGAATGTGGGCTGAGGATCTGTAAGAAATGACATGTCAGTCAGGTGTTTTTGCACACACACAGACTACAGTAAAACCTCGTTAATTCGAAGGCCTCGGGACCGAGAAAATATCCCAATTAAGCGGGATTCCCAATTATCCGAAACAACGCGAAATCAAAGAAATCAGCCAGAAAACGTGATGTACGGAAGTCACACGTTTATTGTGGCAAGTCAGCCTACTTGGAGAAAAATTCCTCCATGCGTGACTGACGCGTTCGGTAGTTCCCAGCACTGAAAGTCATATTTTCCAGCCTGTCAATGAGGCGCAGCATCTCAGCCTCGCCGCCGTTGCACTCGACGAAGCTGCGCACAACACTCAAGGCATCGATGACATCCGCCAAAGGGGGTGCTCGGGAGGGCTCGTCATCGCTGTCAACATTAGAGGCCGAATCGGTCGATCTCGCAGCTATCTCGCTGTCGATGTCGGCGTAACACGTCTGCACTGTGCACTCGACATTTGCGTACTCGGAGAATCCGATTGGAGTGCACTCCTCGTCCGCGTGCAAAGCCTCATATCGAGCGCAGAGAGTCTCCCCTTCTTCATCAAACGGGCAAGTGACAGCAGTGACAGCAAACTCAGCGGAGGTTGCCTCTTCTTTCACAAAACCGGCGTGCTCAAAACACCGTCGAATAACGGTGGCCTCCACCTGCCTCCATGCGTAAACAATGAGGCAAATACCACCGAGGAGGTCAGTGTTATACTCCTTTCCGTTGTCATAGCAAAGGAACATTCGCTTCAACAGATTGTAGCGATATATTTTCCTGGTATGGTGTATGACGCCCTGGTCCATCGGCTGCGATAGCGACGTCGTGTTCGGGGGTAGAAAGACCAGCCTGATTGCCTGCAGGTTCTGAATGTCGCTGTGAGCTGGGCAAATATCGACGACGAACAAAACGCTGCGCCCTGCGGCCGCAAACTTGCGGTCAAGGTGCCGCACGTATTCTTCAAAGAGTGCAGCCGTCATCCAAGCTTTCTTGTTGTTTTTATAGATCAGGTCATCCTTGGATGGCAGTCGTGCATTTTTGAAACAACGAGGCTTTTCTGTCTTCCCAATAACAAGCAGTGGCAGCTTGTGCTCACCGCACATGCTTGCACCAAACAAAACAGTGATTCTATCTTTGTTCTGTTTCCGCCCCTTAATGTCTGCCTCCTTCAAAGCGAACGTCTTCGTAGGCAACATTTTGTAGAACAGAGCAGCTTCATCAAGGTTGTAAACATCTGCTGCTTCGTACTTGGCGAGTAGTGGAGCCAAGGTGTGCTGCTTCCAGCCGTCGACAACAGACTGATCCGCGCTGCCACTCTCGCCACAAACAGTCACGAATGTCAGGTTGTTGCGCTCCTTAAATCGGCAAAACCATCCATTGCTGCATTTAAACTCAGAATGTCCAAGTTGCAGCGCCAGCTGGTTGGCCTTCTCACGCAATATGGTCCCATTCACAGGAAGGTGTGCTGCGTTGGCTTTCTGCAGCCAGTCGATCAGAGCTGCTTCAACGTCGGCGTACGTAGGCGGGCGTACTCGTGTACGCTTTGACGAGTGCGTCTTGCTGTAAGCATCGAGAATTTTCTCCTTATTCTTGATGATGTTGCACAGCGTTGACAGAGGCACGTGGTGCTTTTCGGCGAGAGCCGTTTTCGATGCCGTCGACTTGCTGGCCTCTTCAATTAAGCACACCTTTTCGTGCAGGGACAAGCTCTTGTACTTCGGCATCTTCCTTCCAAGCACACCTCAATCAACTAATTCACAGGGAAACACTCAAGCGGAGACAGGAGACAAATGGAGCAGTCGCACCGAATCGCACAATGCTCGCCAGCCGACATCCAAATGGCACAAAGACTCCACAAAACATTCACTTCGCTAGAGTGGCTACATCGCTGTTGAGATGATGATGATCATGATCGCAACCGCACGCATCGCCGCCTGGCAATTGCTAAAACATGGCGTCTACGACGTATTTCCGGTAAAAAAAAATGGCCTTCGAGATCCGTACATCAAAAAAAAAATGCATGTTTTAGTTACAGCCTCCGAGATTCGCAACACCCTTTGCATATCTTGGAAGTCGCGGCCAAGTGTGCCAATTAACCGGGAAGTCGCAGACTGGCCGCACCAATTATCCGGTTAAATTTACATGTAAAAATTTGGGACCGCGCAAATAATACAAATTATCCGGGATTCCCAATTAACCGAGTACAAATTACCGAGGTTTTACTGTATATTACAGTAGATGCTAAGTTTAACGCTCGACAAACATGACAACATTAACAACCATACGTTGCAATGTCTGAAAGTCCTACGTGCCTAGACACAAATCAACCATCCTACTCGCCGGTATGTAGTCGTCGTTGTGGTGGGGTTCGTCATCGTGGACCCTCCACGAGGCAGTCGGACGTCCAGCGCTCCAAGATGGCTTGACCAGGCTGTGACGGAGTAGTGGTCGAACTGCAGGACGGCAGGACACCAGGCCACTGCAGTACAGCTCAATCGCCGGTCGCAGGCACAAACTCTTGTGCCAGACCACGAACACCCAGACCACAGGTCCTCACATCCGGTTCAGCACTCAGGTCTGCATAGCTGCAGGTCGCCCAGTTGAGGGAAGCAGCTCACAGTGAGACATCAGGCTCACCAGGTCCGCATGGCTGCAGGACGCCTGGTTGAAGAACGCCGCGACCCAAACCGCCGATTAGCAAGCTGCTGTTCGATCGTGTCACGCTCCATCTGCTCGAGCCGCACACCGTACTCGCTCTTCTTTTTCGTCTTCCTCCATTCGGAAGCACATAGCGAAGAGCAGAACTGTTGTTTTCTCTTTGCTTCGTCGCTGCCACAATCCCCATCATCACACCCATGTGTCAAGCTTTGAAACTTCAAATAACAGACCCTTTTCATAATTGTAAAGCTAGCTTTCCTGCCATGCAGTTTGCCCAAGTAATGGCGGCTAGTCACTTACTGCAAACGGCGTGTTCTAGCGCATTTTGCTTACGCTATGACGTGGAAAATGTAGACTCGGCTCTCTTGACATAAATATGCATATAGACAAGCCTCAGCACGTGCAACTAGGACCTCGTCTCCACTGCAAGAGAGGTGCCGCCATTAGTTGTTCAAATATGCAGCGCAGAGAAGCGCACTTGCGGATTATGAAAATGGTCTATTGTCGAGGTATAGGTAACATGTACATTTAACAAGCTTGAAGTGGGACTTCGCGTCAGTGCGGATTTCCCTGGCTACATGGTTTCATGGCATAGCACCCCCACACTGCAGTGAAGCCACATTTATAGGGGGTTGCTTGAAGTCAAATATGCGTCTATTTGTTCATTTCGAATAATCTAAAGTCGTATCAAAGCGAATTTGAATACTGTAACATTAGTGCGAATATTCAAGTGCTTGAACATTTGCTCATGCCTATTAGAGAGACCTTAATAAGCCTTCGTTTGCTTGTTTGTGTGTTTCTTAGTCCTTGTCTTGTTTTGCACCTAAAACTACATCTAGTTATCTGCCAACTAACCTGACAGCCAAACTTTCACTTTATGGCATTGCCAAATGGCTTCCTGCTTTTACAATTACTGTTGTGTTGCAGTTATGCCAGCTGTTCCCTGGTGAAGTACATGGAGAAGCACAAGGTCAAGCCTGATAGCAAGGCTTTCCTCTTGGTAAGAGCTGCTATGAGTTGAAAAAGAAGTTAACAGACAGAGTTTGCACGAGGACCCTTCACATGGAGTCGTAACTCATACCCTGTGCAGTCCAGACCACTTTAAGTAGGGGTGTGCGAATATTCAAACTTAATATTTTTCAAATAGTGTTTGCTATTCGATTCGATTCGCACCGGAATTTTACTATTTGAAGTTTTTGAACTTCCGGAAAACAAATATAACTGTTTATAAGGTGAAAAATAACTATAACAACGATAAATCGGCATGCAGCGTGCTTGGTCTTGCATTTTGGGGTGCGAACGTGCAAAACTGCAAGCGGCTTCCGCCGGTGCTCCAAGCGATTGCTGTGTGACGAGCTTGGCCTGGGGGGGGGGGGGGGTGGGGGTTCGCTGCCAATGGCAGGGATGCAACAGCTGCGCCAATTGCACCAATTTGATACAATTCCTTATTTTTGCGCCAAGCTGAGCCAGAACCATGAAATTTTTAAAATTGCACCACGCTGCGCCAAAATGCCCCAGCTTAAAATTTTCTCAGTTGTGCAAATTTGAGCGAGAAATGGAGGCCGCGTTGGTCATCTGCAGTGTGGGCATTGTCATCCAATACAGACACGCAGACCCTAACCCTAACCCCCCGCGAAAGAAAAGAAAAAAGTCAGTTTCACACCGGAAGGACGAAGCAATGAATGCAATAGCAACAAATTGTAATGCTATGCGAAGTGAGGCTGGCAGCAAACTCTTTTGTATCCGATCTCGCGTAACTCTACAAAACGTTGGTGTAAGAGAATACGCCATTCTCTAACCAGTCCCCGGCCCCTTGCCGCCCATTGCGAGCATAGTAATGTTTTGAATGATAGCGCTTCTCGTGCAGCTGTGAGCTTACGTATCTCACTAACCAGGATTTATCTGCCACTTCAGTCACAGCCGGCATGCACAGATAAGTGGTCCCGGACGTCGTACAGTGTAGTGTACGTCATACAGCACTGCCATTATTAAACTGTCATTACACTAACAAGCTTTTAGTTTGTCTTTTTTCCTTTACAACCCTTCCCTTTTTCTACATCTTTTCCTCTCCCAAAAAGAGCGATGCGCTTAATAAATATTGACGACGCGGCAACACTACCGGCCACTTCTGATCTTACACCCAGGCCGACACGTAAAAGCATACGCTGAAAGCCCTCAGTCTCTACCCCACCATTACTTTAACACGGTAAACGACGAAGAAGGACGTCAGAAGCGCGGGGTCATTACATTGTCCGTTTAGGGGAAGGTGGGTGCGCGGAGGCTCTATTGTTGTCGCTTCCTAAACTAACACAATGTCTGCGTCAAGCAAAACCCTTCTTACTGGCCTTCCTGACTTTTCATTTTTTTTGTTGTTGTTGTTGTCGTGGTCCCCCCCCCTTTTTTGCTCCGTTCCTTTTACGTTTCTCTTTCCCTTCCTTTCTGTCCTTTCCCCTCCACTCCCAACATGTTATAAGAGGACACACACACGCTGTAAATATTGTTATGTCCTGAAGAAGACGGGGCTCCCGTCGAAACATAGACAAAATAAACAGTTGTTTCTATGAACGCGCATATACTTATATACTTATAACCTTGCGGCAACCGAAGTTACTCTTCCGCATTTAAGCCTTATATTTATATATAATTTGCAATAAGTCTGGTAGGTTCGTCAGTATGGAACGTTTATTAAGAAACCTTGGAATTTTTTGTTTACCAGAAATAAAATAGTTCAGTTAACGATGATGTTTGACCCTAGAAATCTGCTCCAAAACTAACTTGCACTGCTCCAAAACACAAATGTTGGTGCTCCGAAGCTGCTCTAAAACTCCCCTTTTACCGCTTCAAAGCAGCGTTATTGCTGCTCTCTCAGCTGCTACATAGACTGAAGCCCACTGCCACCCCTGCAGAAAGCATAAACCGTCAGCGTGCGTGATCTTCAAGCGGTAGTCCGTGGCGACCTTCATTGGAAACCACAGCAAGATATGGGCAGCTCTGAAAGAAGTCGTCATGTAGAAAAAATATTTCAGCTACAAGTGGCTCATAACAACCATCTTGGAGAAGGAACTTTTGACAAGCATTGGAGCCAAGGAACTGTCCATTCAGATATTGGGGCCACCAGCGTTTGTGTGCTGTGTCTGTGTCCCTTTTCTGTTTGAGCACACCGGCAAAGGTGTACATGTATGTGCGGCCACTCGAATGGAGCTGGGATCCTCTACAACAGAATGCCTGATCAAAGGAAGATGACTTTGCACTTTTTTCTGGTAGAAGCTAGGGACTAAATCAAACACCATTTAAGAGACAGTCTGCTTATTCTCTCACTCCCTCAACTTCAAATCTTGCTCTATCACAGAAAACTGTTTCTCTGCTTTTTTACTGGCTTGCTGTAGCGCAAATAAGCCAAGTTATTCTGCTGACATGGAACGACTCTGGCCTGAAGAGCATCCAGGTTTCCGTCTACCATCTTGGTAAAACGAAGAACAATGCACCTTATGCAAACCTTGAACCCCTTTGAAAATACGGTGCCTTTCATTGTACGTAACATGGCCCAAACATACCACCATTTTATGGATGAATTTGCCAGGGCTTCATCGTTTTTGCTTTGCCTCATTGCTAGTAAGGATACCAAAATGTGCAAAGCACATCTCCGTCAACTGCTTGCTTGTCCGCATAATTACGTTCTCATCATCATCCTGGCAAATGTCAGTTTGGAGTTTTAGAAATTGATATTCTTGGACATCCCGTCATCAAGCAAAGCATCACTTCACTGCCTGAGACGTCGAGGTCTTGCAGGAGCGGCAGGTTTCTCGTGCGTACCTGGGGAAGATGCAGCAGATTAGGTACTGCAGCTCCACATTTTAAAAGGGTGCAACTGTCAGTCTCTCTTGTCCTCGTGCATCTGCGCTGTTCCCTGCTATGAATCCACATTTTAAGTCTTCCAGGATCCTGCAGGTCCCGAACCATCCCCGAGTTGAGACATCCACCTGGCCACCCTCCCTGACCTCACTCGGAAGAGTGCACCTCACTGGTAGCCAATGGGTGCAGCTGCTTTCTCACGGGCACATGATTGTTGTAATGTCTGCTAACCACTTCAAGTGCACAGGATATGGAGGGTTGTGGAGGCACTTAAGAATACTCCCCATGGCAGTGCCGGAAGCCACATTGGGACATCGGAAACAGCAACTGCAAAAACACACCGATGTTCTTGATTTTCTAGCTGGTAACGGCATTGTCATTGTCTCCATCACCCTGTCATTGTCGCAAGCTTCATTCTCATACTTGTCACCCATATCGTAGTTCTCTGCCTTCCAAGCCATTTTCCGTCGCCATCTTCAGACACCGTGGTAGAACCCTGCTTCTGCAGAGAATTTCTTGTCTTGGTTTCACTGGCACCCTTCTCTTGGGCCGAGATGTGACCTTGTTGGTCTGCTGTGTCACGACGTCAGCTGCCTGTCAGTAGAACACAAGGCTTTTTCTGTGCAAACTGTTAGAGAGCCGATGCAGCCACTTGTCTCTGCTTGTGTGTTAGTGGTAGAACTCACCAGCTCACATAGCTGGTGGCGGACATCAACATACAACTTTAGGTCTGCTTCACTCAGCTCACATGGTGTAGGATGAGGGTCTATGCTCCCCTGTGAACGCTGTCTTTCCTAGAATGCAGTAGGGCCCCACGTTGTAGGCACTGGTATGGGATACGGCTGCACTCCACAGTGTCGGCCTCAGCTGTCAGTCCAGGACAGTTATGCCTGCCACACCCAGCAGCGTCCACCAGCCTCAAGGCTGAGTTGCCACCCACACGATGCACCACGCATCACACATGTCCACTTCATTGTTCGCTTCTTTTTGTTGGTGTCCTTATACCCACAATGCATTCCCACAATGTGCATATGCATACCTTAATGTTTTGCCACTGGGGGCAAAGCTTTTGTAGGAGCCTTATCTTTCTTCAACAGTATGTGCTACAAAATTTGACCCAAACTTACTTGAAAAAACATTGGATATCCTTATACAGTGCACAAAACACACAGGCACTCTCACGTAAGTACTACAGTAAAGCCTTGGTGACACGTATCTCATGGAGTATCATAAAGTGTTCGTGTCACCTGAAATTCTAGTATATCATCAAAACATGTGAAATCATAAAAAAGCGAACTTACCTGTGGTCGAAAGAATTGCCAACTGTTTGCTGACTGATTCTGCGGCACTTGACACGAGGCAACACAAGCAGCCCAGCTGTTCATACCTGATGTGCTCCTGAAACTCTCGATTACGCAACCTCCAAGAGCAGGTGTGTGCAAGAATAAAGTTGCATGTAAAGCAACCGGCTATCTTGCCCAGCCTAGAGTGCCTCGATGCACGCGCCCCCGCTTAGAGTGGTGTCAGCTTTTGAAAGGGCAGGTGCCGCCTCCTCGGCCTTGGCGGCAGCGCCTGGTCTCTTGTGCGTGGCGCGTGTGCTTTTTTTAGGTCGGCGCTCGTTTCTCTCCAGTTTTAGGCGCTCGCTACCGTCACCATGGCCGGGTGTTGCGTGCCACAGTGCACCAATCATTCCAGAAACGCTGGGAGCTGTATCGTTTTAGAAGATACGAGGTTTCTTTGGACAGTAAAAATCAAACGGGACAAGCGGCATCCGAAGAATACATTATGCACTTGCAGCGTAAGTTTCTGAACGGTATTTCGAATGCACATGCAAGGATAACTTCTGCCGGTGTTAACCTTGCGTAATAAATGGACACAGTGATATCAGCTACATGCTTAAAATGCTTTGGTTCACGTGTGCATGAATCCTGCATTTTTCTTCGCAAACATTCTTTACTGCATTTGGTTGGTCCTTGTATGTGCCTTTGATTTTTGCTTTCGCTATTTTTGTGATTTGAAATGTATCATGGAATATACTATGCGTGTTTGTCTGCAGATCAAATCCTTCTTTTTTCCTAATAATAATTATTTGTGAGAATTTGTGTCCCAAGAACCCTGATATGATTATGAGGAGCCTTATATAGTGAAAGGCTCCCGAAATTTTGACCATGTGTTGTTCTTTAACGTGCACCTATATCTAAGTACGCGGGCCTCTTTCATTTCACCTTCATTGAAATGGGCCGCTGCGGCCGGGATCGATCCCGCAACCTTCGGGTCACCAGTCAAGCACCATAACTAAAACCACGGCGGGTTCTTGTTTTTTTATATTCCTTTCCGTGTTTCAAGTCCGCCTTCTGTGCTGGTCTGATGCCCATGTATGTACGTGTGAAGTTAAATGCCTTTTCCCTGTTTGTGTGTCTCAAGGTTACATTTTCGTCCTCTCTTAAATAATTACGCAGTTCCTGTATATTTAATCATTTACGATCACTGTGAATCGACTAGTGCAGTTGTGTTTTATTGTGTAATTTGCGTTTTATTTGTGTAATTGCTTCTGTCAGCGCAGCATTAATGCGTACAAATAAATGGCCTGTACACCGGATATTAAAGCGCGCGCGTGCACGCACGCACGCACACACACACACGCGCGCGCACACACACACACCACACACACACACACACACATATTTATTGTTATTTCTTTGGGCAAGCGTAATTTATTTATTTATTAATAATGTAAGCCCTGAAGGCTCATACAGGAATGCGCATACAAACAGTTCTCGCGAAGCGTCTATACAAAGAAGACACATGAAAACAATAAGACGGGGAAGCATTGTGTACAGTAGACACGCTATGTCAGTAAAAAAATACAAGAAACAAAGTCAAGTTGTACAATGAGTACGTCATGAAAACCGGTTAATGAAATAAAACTCACAGGGTCCCTTATGTGTTCGCTTGAGACGGCTCGAAAGCGAAAGCCATCTTCTTAGTTTTTCGCGCACCTAGCGCGGTTTTGCATGCCTCCAAGATTGGAGGCACCTCACCTGGTTTTGCACTGCCTTCGTGATCTGCCCACTTTTGACCAAGCTACGATGTCATGTGTTAACGGCATCATATGACGTCGCGCCAAAATTTGTGAAGCCATGATGACGTCATATGGTGACGTCATCACGTGACAATGACTTTTTGCATCCCTCGTCCCCGACGTCGTGGTACGCTGGCACCGTAGATGCGGGACGCTGACGGTCAAATTTCGCGTTTGATGAGGCATTTAAGGCTTTCGTCTTAAAAAATACGTCCGCCACGATGGTATAGTGGTGACGGAGCTCGGCTGCTGACCCGAAAGTCACTGGTTCGAACCCGGCCGCGGCGGTCGCACTTACCGTATATACTCGCATAATGATCGCACTTTTTTTTTCTCAAAAAATTGACGCCAACTTCGGGGTGCGATCATTACGCGGGGTAAATTTTCCGTGAAACAATATTCTGAGCACCGAAAACGCAAAGAAGTCGCTAATCTGATTCTTACGATAGCTATCATGAACATAACCAAAAATAAAAGTAGAGTAAGGCTTACCTTTGTAATAAAATGCTGCATTACGCAGGAGCTACATGCATGGAACACTGCCCTTTTATTTTTGAACTCTCTGACCCCCTAACGTTCATTCCGAGTCCGAAGCGTCACTGGCGTCAGTGTCGTCGCCGCACGATTCCCTGTCGGAATCGGCAGTGTCTTCACTGTCCCACAGACGGTCATCTTCTGTCCCGTCGAGCGCGTTGGAAATGCCAGTTTTAAAGCTCTTGACGACCACCTCGTCGGAAATGGTACTCCACGCTTCGAGAATCCATGAGCAGAGGACTTCCACGGATGGTCTCCTGATTTTGCCACTTGGCGTGAAATCGTGGTCGCCCGCCGCCATCCACTCTGCGTACAGCCTCCGGATGTTGTCCTTGAACGGTTGTGTTCAGTGACACGTCCAGAGGCTGTAGCGCAGTTAGACCCCCAGGGATCACTGCGATTTCCGTGCGCCGCTCCTTCAGCTCGGTACGGACACTGTCAACGAGATGGCCCCGAAAGCTGTCCAGCACAAGAAGTGAAGGAAGCAGAAGCGCTCCTGCTCTTCGCCCCCAACCGTCTTGATCCAATCGACCATGAGGTCTGCCGTCATCCACCCTTTTGCTTGAGCGCGGATGTGGATGCCACGGGGAAAGTTTCCCTTCGGAATTGTTTTCCGCTTCAGAATCACATACGGCGGCAGCTTCCGCCCGTCTGCCGTCACTGCGAGCATCACGGTGCACCGCTGCTTCTCCGCGCCACACGTTTTCACGAGCACACTTCGAGCACCTTTCTCGTTCACAGTAGTGCTTCGAGGCATGTCAAACGTCAACGGCATTTGGTCGGCGTTGCCTATCTGTGACAGCAGGAAACTGTTCTTCTGGCGTATCCTCGTGACGAACCTGTGAAAATCGATCACTTTGTCTTCGTACGCGGATGGAAGTCGCTGGCACAACGACGTCTGCCGCCTCAGCGACAGTCCATTCCGCCGCATGAAGCGTGTCGTCCAGCCGGAACTGGCGCGGAAGTCCTTTGTGGCTATTCCCAGCCTCCGGGAAACTGTGCGCGCCTGCGTCCATACCATGTCTAACGACACGGCACAACGTCTTTGCGCATGTCCCTCACGTATTCGAGGACTGCCTTTTCGATGTCAGGGAACTTGCCCGTTTTGGGTCCGCGGAAAGCCCGGCGCGTGCTGTTCGTAGCCATGAGCTTCTCGCGCTGTTTTTCCAATATCGGATCCGGATTTCGTCGACGCCGAAATGTCTGCCGGCAACGCGGTTTCCGTGCTCTAGCGCGTAATCAAGCGCCTTCAGCTTGAACGCGGCAGTAAAGCTCGCATACCGCCCCATGGTGAAACGGCGCTTTAACAGACGATCACAAAGCACAGCCAAAAAACGTGGTGTCAGGTGACGCCGTGACGGGGGCTGGGATGGCGGCGACACGGCTTTTCAGGAATTATGGGAATGCGTCGGCAGCTTGTTGCTGCGGGATGAAACAGGTCGACCAACAGGCGGCCGCCGCTGTAACAGGCGGGATAGCAAAACAAACATGGCGGCCCACAGAGCGAAGAGACCGCATTTTTTTCTTCTTTTCGTCAGTCACGGTGGTTGTGAGTACGTCACGCGCGTCAAAACAGTCTCTTCTGTCTAAATAAGGAATGCTTTCATTAAATCAGTAAATTTACGGCATTAGCCTAGTGATGCCTGCTTTCAAATCACAGAAACAAAGATGGGCACGTTCAGCTGCCCAGACATAAAACACATGGCGGGCATTCAGTGAAAACTGCGGCATTGCCTTTACTGCAATCCTAAATGGCATGTTTCCGCCAACGGTGGGCACATTACGAAATAGTTTGGTGCGTGCAGTTCACTTGGCGAGTTTGGAGAGTTATTAACGCAACATTCGACAGATGATAAACGCGATGATCATCGGCTAGACTTGGCACACGACATATCGATGCGGCAAGTTCGGGTGCGATCATTACGCGGGGAAAAAGAAAAATCGAATTTAGACGACAAAATTTAGGGGTGCGATCATTACGCGAGGGCGATCATTACGCGAGTGCGATCATTACGCGCGTAAATACGGTAGGTGGAGGCGAAATGCTAGAAGCCCGTGTACGTGCGGTCAGTGCAGGTAAAGAACACCAGATGGTCAAAATTCATGGAGCCCTCCACTGCAGCGTGCCTCATAATCATATCATGGTTCTGGCAAGTAAAACCCCAGATATTATATTAATAAAAGAGACAAATAAACGACGCCCTGCATCTGCCGCACAAAGTGTAAAACAGTATTGGAAAGACTCAATAAAATGTGCATGCAATTGGCATGCGAGAAAACCTGCAGATACAGAAAAAGAAACTGCAGATACAAAAAGAGGGAAAAAACGCACTGATACTATGCGCATGCAAAGTTTTACGGCATACTACTCAACAACGTATTCATCGTTTTGATAAGGACTCAAGGTGCACTCGAGTGCCGATACAGTAGCGGCTACAGATTACAGATTGTGAGCAAGAAATGTCAGCAATAAATAAATATAAAGAACCTTTGTTTCATTTTAGCAGGATATTCGCACCGTACTGCCCCTCGGCCCTTTATTCTGTGTACAATATGTATGATGCCATTTATAATAAGATAAATTGTCTGCAAACTTAGCAAAATGAGCCAGCTTAATTGCGCTTAGGTAGCTTCGCAACACTAAATTGTGTGCTGACATGTATACAAATACTTTAAACGATTATTTGTGTATATGGAATGCAGAGCTTACGAGAAAATTAAGTAAGGCTTTAGACTTTGTCGTTTCCAGCATAAGGAAGAGGATTCGTTTTCAACATAACAGAGGGTACGTCTACCTCTAGTGTATAACACATGCACAGGCCGTCAGCTTACACGAATTACATGCTTCCTTAATAAACATTTAGGCAACACAGCAATAAAAGCTGCCCGAGCTTCAAAAAAGAAAAGAAAAAGAGAAAGCTCACTAACGTGCACTTATTTCCGGACGTATCCGCGCACCGCAAGCGCTTTGTGTAGCGCATTTCGCATGCTGCCGAGCTGCGGCAGGATTCGCAATGGCGGCCGTCGTAGCAGACGACGCGCCTGTCCTCACCCTCAGCGGAGCGTGCGGGCATCAAGGCACCCTAGCCCAGCCTTTGCGCCCGCCACAGATAAATGGCAAGTATGGGGGCTGCCTATGCTCTCAGCTGCAGGGGAGCTAGCAAAGGGCTGGTCTACATGAAGTGCCTGCTCGCCCCCTACTTACTTTGATATAAAGCAAGACTAGTGTGTCAGAGTGTATGCCCCCTTTCACTTTCATTTCTTCAATAGTATCAGATTGGCGGGACTCAAAACGTACTGGCAGCCTGCTTGACAGAGCAACTAGTGAGAGGTGATAGTGATGTGACACGCACAGTGGCACATGGTTCAACTTTGCATGTCTTTCAGATTCCAGTGGAGTATGTTTATGCACCCGTTATTGCATAACTTGGGTCTTCTTTTGGCACACTGAGAGTGATGGTCCCCTCTTCCTTGCCCCGTGCAGCTACAGAAGCTGTTGCTTATGGACCCAACCAAGCGAATTACCTCGGAGCAGGCCATGCAGGACCCTTACTTCTTGGAGGACCCCGTACCCACCCAAGAGTAAGCATGCTTGCTCTTATTTGCTTGTTATGAGGGCCCTTTCCAAAGAAGGAGCAGGCTTCATCGTACAAAACAGACATGTGGCAGTGAATGCTGTGTGGACATGTGTGCTTCTCCCGTCTTCTTTCACGTTGTCTTCACACCTTGCTGTGTGGGTAGATGCCACAACTGGATGCAAGTCTTTGAACACAAGCTGCTCCAAGTTAGGCCATTGGCACTTAGAATTTGTTTGATGATTTCCAAGGTGTTTTTCGTATATGTGATGGAAAGTGCTGTTTCCAACCGCTCCAAAAGAGAACTGCTGCTCCATGCTGCTCCAAAGTGTAATATTTGTTAGTACTGCTATGAACCTGCTCCGAAATGGCTCTGGGAAACTCAAAACATGTGGACTTTAACCATCTGACCATCCAGCAAGCCTAAACAAAAGCAAAAACCAAGCTGTATACTATCATCTAGTATGCAGCTTGTATACTAGCTGCACACTAGCTATTGACAATGCTAGATGTACTGGTATTGTCCGACATATATCTGATTTAGCTGTATACTTGTACCTGACAAGCAGAGTATTTTGGTGAAATGTGTGTGAGATTGGTTTGATATCACACTGACTACTAACTGCTGCATTTGACAACTGTGATCGGTCACTGATTACATTTATTCGCTTATCATCTTTGACCTCATTTATGCTACAAGAACTGACATTTAAGTGTGTAGCTCATTTAGCTGCTTTTTTTTTAATTTTCAATGCAGGCTATCTTGGTGAAATATGAAAATAACAGATTACTTTCATCTCATACCGATTATAAACTGCTGCTTTAGTGACACATATTGCTTGTATAATTTGGTGCTCAGCTTTATTGCTTTTATATCATTTCTGCCACAAGTAGTGGTATTTTAAATATATATAGCTCGTCTTACTTGGTGTTCATTGACCATCCATCGGCTTAACTATTTGTTTCTTGTAATTTGCAGTGGTTATTGTATCGCAATATGTTTAACAATAAATATTAACATTTATTGGGGGGTTTAAGTGATGCTTTAAACTCCAGGAGTCGTTTGTAATATTTTTCCAACTCCTCCAAAACGCCAATAGCTGCTCCAAACTGGCATTTGTTATGCTCCAAAAACACTTACGGCTGCTCCAAAGCAGCTGTTTTTCTGCTCCAGAATGTGCTCCAAAAATCAAAATGTCTCTTCCATCACTGTAGTGTTACAGTGCAATAAAGATGTGGGGGCTAGAATAGGTCGTTGTTACAGCAAACTTCCTTTACTCAGAATTATCATTTCGATTAAAGTGTGGCGTTCTTGGTACAAATGTGTGCACATTACTCAGAGCTCACGGGCAGTGGGCTCTGGTTTGGGCGAAGAGTAACTGGCAAATGTTCAGACCTTGATGCACTCGAGCGACAGCCCGGACCAGTGCATCCTCCTTGAAACCCTGCCAGAAACCTCAATGAATTTCCTGCTTCTCATCAAGAGGTATCACCTAGCGCCATCTTTCACGAAGACGCAAATGAGCGGAAGCCAGTGTAAGGAAGTCTTGCCAGGTGTGGTGCGGCTGCAACCAAGCAAGCTTGTCCTCTCCTCCCTTTGCAATATCGATGATGTTAGCACTCAGTTCTTTGGGCCACGTGCAGTGCCCCTCGCAGACTTCTCCATGCCATTTTGTTTGTGGCACTTGTGAAGAGTTTCGTGTTGTTCTCTTCAAATTAACATATGTAACATTCCACGACTGCCGTGCACAGATCCAAAACACGATCTCTTTATTCTTCTTCGTCTCCCCCCTGTTCCCACCAAATCGGTCCATCGTCGCATCGACCCACTACACTCTCCCGGGCTTTGTTTCACCCCTCCGCTCCAAATAAGGGATGACGTTGGCAATGGCTGCTATCTCCATCGCACCGTTTTCCGTCGTGTAGCCGATGGTCTTCAGCACTCCTTCTTTTGTGGCCAATTTTACCACTTTAAACGGCCCCATAAGTTTTGTGTTCGGACCGCCGTAACCTTTCCGCACCAGGACCATATCACCTAGCGCTATTGCGGGAATATTTGTGTTATGACGTTTGTCAAAAGCTCTCTTCATCGCTTCCCTGTGCTTCTTTTGCTGTTCTACACCTTTCTTCGTTTCCTTGAGGTGAAGCTTCTCTGATATGCCAAGTATGTCGTCCGCAGGTAAATAGGCAGGCTCCCCGAAGGCGGCGTATTGAGGGCTGCATCCAAGAGTGCTTGTATGCGATCTGTTGTGGTGGGACACAGCTGCTTGAAGGCAACACTTCCACCCTCCTGGGAATCTTGGGTACATGCTTATGTATTGTTTTACGTCTCGGATGACACGCTCTGCTAGTCCGTTAGCTGATGGATGGTAAGGGGCTGTAAACTTCAGGGTAATGTTCTTTCTTTTGCCCACTTTGCGAATGCCTGGCTCTTGAATGCGGGTCCATTATCGGATACAACACATTTCACTGCTTTAAACATGTCTCTGCTCAAGAGCGATATGACAGCAGCAGCATTTTCTTTTCCTGGCTTGGCTGCTAGCATCCGTGAGCATTCATCAATGCACACCAAAAAGGATTGCGTTTTCTTCACTCCTTCGCTTTTTTTCTTCAGTTCGGCGAAATCAACATGAACAGTTTCGAATGGGATCTCTGAGTAAGGTGGAAAAATCATGCTGTCTGTCTTCTGCTTGTATTTCGCTTTGTTCATTTGACATTGTGGACAAGAACTAATGTAGTCGTTAATATATTTCTTCATGCCAGGCCACGTAAATCTTCTCCTCATTTTGTTGTATGTTCGCCAGAAGCCGTCATGCCCTCCTGACTCGGGACTGTCGTGATAAAGTCCGAGAAGTCTTGTTCTCAGAGTATCTGGTACGTAAAACCTTCCGTCTGCATACATCAGCTCTTCTGTGCCTTCCCACATTGTAAGTGAGTTCACTGTCTCGTCGTTTTCACAGTTACTGGCAATGGGAAGTCGAGAAAGAGCATCAGCGTCTGACAAATCTTGTCCGCTTCTGTGTGCCACCTCAAAATCAAACTGTTGAATTTCACTTATCCATCGAGCAACTCGGCCTTTAGGTTGAGAACCATTGAGCAAATGAGTAAGTGCCAGATGGTCAGTGAACAGCTTGAATTTCGCGCCTTCTAGGTACGATCGAAAATACCTAATTGCTAGCACAACAGCCAATGCCTCCTTTTCAGTCGTGCTGTAGTTTTGTTCTGCCTTCGTGAAAGTATAGGAGTAATATCCAACTACGTGTCTTTCTCTTTCGCTTCCTCTTGTGCCTCTTCGTTGGTACAGGACAGCACCTGCGCCGTAGTTCGATGCATCCGTTGTAAGTTCAAATGGAACAGTGAAGTCCGGTAGCGTGAGTATTGGGTCCGAGGATATGGCTAATACCAAATCTTTATACGCCTTCTCACATTCTTCAGTCCATATGAAATCTGTGTCTTTACGGAGCAAGTTGTTCAACGGCTTCGCTCGTGCTGCAAAATCCTTTATGTAACTTCTAAAATGTCCTGCGAGGCCAAGAAAAACTCTGATTGCGTGCACATTGTCTGGCTTCTTCATCCGTCGTACACGTTCTACGGACTCTTCTTTCGTGCTCTTTGTGAATCCGTCCAAAATGCGTCCGAGAAATGTAATCTTGTGCTTAAAAAATTCACTTTTCTTAAAGTTCACTTTCAGTTTGGCGTCACGTAATGCCATCAAAACAGATGTCAAGTGCTCAGCGTGTGATGTTTCATCCTTGGAGTAGACTATGATGTCGTCCACATACACATTGCAGAATAATCCGAGGAATGGCTTGAGAACGCTATTCATCATCTTCTGGAACCAAGCCGCACTATTTTTCCATCCGAAAGGTAAACGATTGTATTCGTAAACGTCAAATGGTGTGACGAAGGCTGTGTACATCTTATATTTCTCTTCCAGTGGAATCTGCCAAAATCCTTTGCAGAGGTCTATACGAGAAAATATCTTGCAACCTCCGGTTTCTTCAATTATTTCGTCAATCCTTGGCATTGGAAAAGGAAATAGGTCTGTTTGGTTATTTAAAATCCGGTAATCAGTGCACAGTCGCAAGATCCGTCTTCTTTCGGCGCCAAAGTAATAGGCGAGGCGAATGTAGACACCGATGGCCGTATTATTCCAGCATCTAACATATTTTGGATTTCAGTTTTCAACCACAGTTTTTTTTCACGGGACATGCTGTAAGGCTTTTTTCTGACCGGCGTAACATCTCTCAGCTTAAAGGGAACAGTAAATTTTGTTGTAGCCGGTGGATAGTTTCCTAGGCAGACAAGTTCAGGAAATTTTTCACGAACTTCCTTTTCACACTTAACAAGATGGTCTGCAATGTTCAAGGACGCGCACGTCTCTTGCGCCACGGTTACTTCATCGTTCCAATAAAGATTTAACTTCAGTGTTTTCATATCGGGTCTCGAAAGCAGGAATTTATAATCGCATCCCTTCACGACAAGGGCGTCGATATTAACCCGCCGGCCCTGATAAGAAACATTTGCTTTCACCCATTCATCATATATTTGTCTTGTCCCATCAAAACTCTGTACCTGGACCGGTCTCCCTCTGATTATTTCGTCACATTTGACAAGGGCCTGATTTATTACAGAGACTGATGCACCACTGTCAACCAATGCATCAACGTCGTCACCATTGACATTGAGTTTAATATAAACAAGGTTAAGGGCCGTTAGAAAAACAGTCTCAATTTTTGTCAGCAGGTGGGACTGGACACCCTCTTTAATTAGTTTTTTGGTTCCGCTTCCTCTGAATTCGAGGCGGCTTGTTCTGTGTCATTGCGGGTATCAGACATCAGGTTGACGACTCGATTCTTGCTATGATGACTTTCGAGCTCGCGAGACCTCCATGGTGCCCTTTCAAAAGTCTGATCAGTACGACGCACATTCTGTGGTGCAAAATCGGTGCAAATGTTTTGGAAACTTCCCAATAGCTCTTCGATGGTTTTAGGCGACTTTACTTGCACCTGCCTCTGCAGTTCCTTAGGTAAGCCGTGAACAATCAGTGGCACTACTGCGGACTCGGGTAATTTTGCATTTGCCATGTGAAGAAGCCGCCTTTTCTCGTAAAAGTATTCTAGTGGCTTCCCTGAACGATATCTATAAAAAATAGCTCGGTCCCACCTTTCAACCGGGTTTTCGTCAAAGGCTGCCAAAAAGCTCGCTCTCCACTCGTCCCACGTGTCCGTTATATGTCCAGCGTCGTGGATGTCGTACCACTTCTTGGCAAGTCCGCTGAGAAACTGACGCATGTTCTTGATGCGCTCGTAGGGTTCATTCCAGGAGTTCTCCTCACACGCTAGTTCGTAGAACTGTATCCAAGTCTCTGGGTTTGAATCTTCTCCGTCGAAGATGTCGGGCTTTACCACCTGCTTGTGTTGTCGCTGTTGGGCTTGAATAACTGTCAGAAGATTTTCCATGAATTGCTGCTGTCGCTCGGCGTGCTGCTGCTGCAAGTGAAGCATTTCTAGCAGGCACGAGTCCATGGAAGAGTCGGCTTTGCTAGGTGAAGTCCTTGTCTTCAGCTGCACCAGCGGCGCCATGATATATTCATGAAATTCGGAATGCTTCAATGGTATCTTCACTGATGCTTGGCCATCAATCTCCTGCAGCGTCTTTCCAGCCTTCTCGGCGATGAACTCGCGAAGCTTGGGAGTCGTGATGCTTTCAGGTAAATCATATTGGATATCTTCATCCACTTCACAGGTTGAAAAATATGACTGACCGTTTCGGTCTCTCGATACGCTCAGCGTTATCCACATAATAGTGGCTTGTATCCTGTCGGCTGCGCCAATGTAACATTCCACGACTGCCGTGCACAGATCCAAAACACGATCTCTTTATTCTTCTTCTTTGTCTCCCCCCTGTTCCCACCAAATCGGTCCATCGTCGCATCGACCCACTACAACATATTTACTCGCATAATTTGTGCACTTTCTTTCGTGAATTTGGAGCTCCGAAGAGGGGGTGCACAAATTATGTGGAGATTTTGCGAATATACATCTGAAATAACGCGCAATATACAGTCCTAATGCGCCCGGTGCATACATTAAAAAAGAAAATAAATTATAGCACAAGAGAAGTGTACTTGTTTATTTAACAGAATTAGCATGTACTTTAACCAGCCAGATCCGGTCATGCACGGTCTAGTCAGAATCACTGGTTGAGAAGTCCGACTGGGAATCATCGTCGCGGCCACTGTCACTGCCCTCCCAAAGCGCTTTGCCCTCGGTTCCATCGAGCGTGTTCGACAGCCTCGTCTTCTTGAAGCTCTTCTCGACAATGCTGGGAGAAGCGAGGTCCCATGACACGACAATACCGGTGGACCTAAGCTCTCGCACTCATTTGAAAAGGTATTCTTCAACGGCAGGAAACTTTCCTTGCTTTGGTCGTCGGAACGCTCTCCCTCCCGGTGTTGTGAACTCTTCTGCTTTATCCAGTACCGAGAGCGACTCTCATTCACACTGAAGTGCTTGGCGGTGGCACGGTTCCTGTTTTCTTCGGCAAATATAACAGTGAGCTTGAATTTTGTCGTATAGTTATTCTAGCCCAGAACAAGAGAACAGTGAAAGTGCGACTGGCTAGTGGCAAAGCCTGAAGTTCCAAAATCAGCCAAGGCTGCAGCACGGACATCGCGCAGATGCAGAGAACGAGGGGCAGCGAGGGAAGAAGTTGGCACGCCTCACACGCCTCCGATGCAGAAAATAGTCTGTGCCGTGTCGCGTGCATGCATTCTCACGATGGGAGAGCGCTTGAGCAGTTCCGACAACCCGTGAATAGGTTTCGGTGTTCGGGTATGGTCCCTAGAATATAATATTCTAGACCGTAGTTGGGGTGTTTCCGGAGAATAGAACGAAGTAATCAGAAGAAGGGGGGCACTTCGCACTCACAGCCCGCCTTGTGTATGACTGCACTTGCCTGCTCGGCGAGGGGCGCGGCCATGCAGTCTCTCCGTGCGTGGACAGGACGGGAAGCGGAAAATATGCGAGTAAATATTTTTTAGTAAAGCTGGCTAAATATTTGGGGTGTGCAAATTATGTGAGGGTGCAAATGCGGGTAAATACGGTATTTTATTTTTTTTTCATACTTTCAGACAACTTTTTAGGGTAAGCACTTTCTGGGTGGCCAAAATTCTATCCTATCCAATATGTTGCTGCTAATTGTATCGTTAAATGTGGTTTATATTTATGTATGGGCAATGGGAATATTCAGAAAGCTCAATAATTTCATCATTACCAAGGATATATTGCTATAAAGGCATTACACTGCAGTCACTTGTGCCGTGCGGTCCTGCATTTCCTGATTTTTAGGAAGCACAGGTGTGAAATGTTCTCGCTCGACTTTGCAGTCTTTACAACATATTTTGCAGTTTCAGTTTTTCGACATCCCAGAATGGTGGTTTGCTGGGAGGATGTCTTAATGGTCAACCTCAAGCAGCTGTAGCGTGAGCTCCACAGCACAGTCACATTTACCTTGACAGCAGGAAGTTGACTGCGCTAACTGTACTTTATTCACATCAGATTTGAGTGTGTCATAATCCTGGCCCTTTTTTTTTTCTGTTGTGGCTTCAGAGTTTTCACTTCAGAGACTTTCTGAGTCTGCGCAACACTCTGTGCAATGCTTCCTGCAACATCAGTGCATGTGAATATTGGGAGTACTTGCAAGCTTTTGAATTGGGTTCTTTTGATCGTGATCTTGGTCAGTAATATGGCTAATGCCTTAACTGAAATCATAATAGATGGATTTCATGGTCATTTCTTTATGGGCAAAAACAGGTGGCAGCGTCGCTGTCTATTCCTTAAGAAATGTGTGGATAACATCACGTCATAGTTCTGACACGCTTAATTGTTATCAATGAAGCTTCACAACTCTGCATTTTCAATCTCATTACTAGCTGTTTATCAGCAACCTAATCAGAACAAGTATATCATACAGTTATCTGCAGCCTCATTTTCTTCTGGGCACATACATTAATTGATCGTAAAGCAGGCCACAATTACTTCAGCAACACTAAAAGTCAAAATTATTTCACTCGTGAATTTCTCTTCCACGTTATCAAGACGCACGAGTTTTGCAAGAAGGTGCCTGGTGAACCAGAAAATGTGCAAATAGAAAATTCAGGTACTAGTTACTGTGCCTTTCAGTTCCCGCACTTGCTCACTGTTTCATCATGAATTTTGGTGGCGTCTGATGGGGCGTATGTAATTTTTTATCAGTAAACAAGGATTAAATTGTGTTCCAATGGAGCCAGACAAAACATGGCAAGTTTCAGCTTAGTATTTTGTTAAACTGATGATGCCAAAATACAAAAAGAGACTTTGGGATCAGTGACATAATGCTGGCATTCAGGTAGGGGATATCTGGCATGAAATTAAAAAATGAGGCTTTGACATTTTTCTCTTTTAATAATGTACCCATGATCGTGAAATTAAGGATGTTAAAGTTCTCAAATAATACCTTACCAGTCTAAATTGATTGAGTGTTTCACTTCAGTGTAACACTCAATTGGCAAGAGTGCAGTGGTATTGCTGACTTTGATATTGAAGTCAGCAAGAGCGGAAGGTTACAAACAGCAGGAGGGTTACAAGCTTGAAGTAAATACATCTTCATTGACACTGGACACTTGCTTATGACAGTCAGCTCCACTGAGTGATAGTTTTACAAAACAAAAATTTGAGTACAGACTCATCATGGCTTGGTATTCCATAATTTTGCCCTTTTGGTCATTCCGTCCCGATATATAATTTGGCAGTTAACTTTCGCTACCAATTCCAGTTTTTATTAAATATTTGATGCAAAAGCTTTAAAGGGATGTGCAACCAATCTTATTGGTGCCTGTATTCTTTAGCCTAATGGAAAGCTTGCCGGTCAGAGTGTTTATTCCCGGAATGGTGAATAAAACGCCGTAAAACATTTATACTCAATTTCTTTTTTATCTGCGAAATATGAAGTCGTATACATGCAGCACGTGCTGCAAACAGTGAGAGGTGAGTGCGAGAGTGGTTCGTGTTTGTGCGCGGAGGTTTGCTGCGCATGCGTGCAGAGTGCAAGCATGCGCCACTGCTCGACATGTCCACTAGTTGCCGCAAAGGCAGCACTGCTTCTCAGTGTGCAACTTTTTTTACCTCGTGAGCAGCACAGAATACAGCGGGGGCGGAAATAATATACGTACTCTAATTTCGAGCACTAATTATGGTGCACATAAAAGCGTCAGACTGCGTACAGCAAAGTGAACAACTCTGTAATCCAGCTTCAAGGCTGTTCCGCTAGGCTACGCGATGTGACAGGTTTTTGTGACTTTTAAACGCGATTTGAAAATATAAATTCTATTGAGATCGAGAAAGCGTTGCTTGAATCTGGCACTATGATTCACGGTCTTTTGATTTCCATTAGGATCTAATCACACGTTCTGGCTACTTGTCGGTCCCTGCTCGAGAGACCAGAGCGACTCTCAGTTCAACTCTTTTTTTAGGCTTGTGCGAATACTATCACTTTTTAAGTCTGAATCAAAACCAGAGGAAATGATAATTAGTAGAGACCGGATTTTAGGCAAATGCCTATTTTGTTCCTTGCATTCCTATCGTGCCACTTTGATATATGAGCATGAATTAGAGGTTAAGAAGGGATTTTATGGTGTTTTTATAGTGCCTATAAATGCCTATTTTTGGGGTTCGTGCCTAAATCACTAAAGTGCCTATAAATGCCTATTTTTAAAAACGCCACCTATACGAGCACTATTTAACCTCAAATTGCCTCAAAGGTCCTTCTGTGCAGCCACGGGAAGGTGGAGAACGAATGCGAAACCGTGGAGTGCCGTCAGGGGAAAGGAGGGTTTAGATCAAAATAAATTAAAAAATGTGGTGCGCACGTGCCTCTTGTTTTCTTTGTAATTTACTTCTGAAAAAACAGCTCACGAGGTGACATAAGCAATTGTAGTTAGACACTGGGAGTTGTTGCATGCCCAATGAAAAGCGTTTCACCACAAGAATGTTTCAAATTGGTTCATTATAAGCCGAGAAACCGTGATGCAAGAAGGCGATCTTGAAACCCTTGCCACTAGACCCGTTTAGCCTTCGCAAGCCAAGTCCCTTTCCTGCCCTCTTCAGTATCAGAGCCGTAGGATCACATGACGTAGACGCATCAACATGTCATGCGCACGCAAGGTAACGTGCACATGACGTGCCAGGGCCAGCTCGTGAACACGATCGCTGTTGTGTCGTTTCGGCGTTCCTTTCTGTGGGATGGACCCCTCGGTGCACGCACGTTTGGAGAGGCTGGCTCGGATCATGCACCGTTACCGCGATACACCGCGTTGCACAGCTAGAACTGTTGTAAGGGACAATGCACCAAAAAGGCGCCAAGTGTTGTCGGGGCTGGCATCGGGACGATGCGGGAAGGCACTGACTACGGTGCTACGGTGACGGGGCCCGTCAGCGCAGTACCGTCGTAAAAGTGACGGGGCCCGTCACCGTAGTGCGAATTGTAATAGTGACGGGGCCCGTTATAATAGCGAAGTACTTATAGTGACGGGCCCCGTCGTCGTAAAGCGGTGACTACGGTGACAGGGCCCGTCAGCGCAGTACCGCCGTAAAAGTGACGGGGCCCCTTTACCGTAGATTTTTGGTCGTTTTAGACGTCCACGTCGTGTGATGTTCATGGCGTAGTTGGTAGGGACCGTATAGTTGGTTGGCGCGCTCTCCATAGTGTTATGGCTGCAGGTCGTCAGTTCGATTGCTCCCGCTTTTCCTTCCTTTTTTTTTTTCAGGTTATGCGTCAACATCAACGTTACTGCTCTGACGGAGTCGTAACTTTTTCCTTCATGTCTGCGTCGGTTAGACAGCCCTAGCGTTCGGATGATGCGTTGTTCCTATGCGACCTCGGTTCTAATCGCGCTGAATAAGAAATTTTTTTGTGTCTTTTTTTTTTTCTTTTTTCAACATTGTTTCACAATTCCGTCCTGAGCTTCCAGCTAGTCAACACTAGTTACTCCTTCGTGGTAGCACGGACTTAGCGTGGGAGAGCAGAGCCCGTTAATCAGCATGTCGCTGTGCCGCTGACGCTGCATATCAGCATGCCGCCAATGTCACTGCGTCGCTGCTCCCCCCCCCCCCCCCCCCCCCGAAATGTTTTCGTACTGACGTGCACCGCCGACCAAAACAGCCACCTGCGCCTGAAGTCTTCTTGGATTTTTTCTAGAATTGCTTTCCATGGTCGAAAGAGATCTCGGAGGGAACATTGCTGATTTGA
Organism: Rhipicephalus sanguineus; assembly: GCF_013339695.2. Taxonomy (NCBI): domain Eukaryota; kingdom Metazoa; phylum Arthropoda; class Arachnida; order Ixodida; family Ixodidae; genus Rhipicephalus; species Rhipicephalus sanguineus. The sequence continues at coordinate 31,622,165 of NC_051181.1, read as the reverse complement.
CTGGCTGTCCTCGCTGTGCCCATCATGGCATCGCATGACCGTCAGCGGTGCAGCGACATGCTGATTAACGGGCTCCGCTCTCCCACGCTGAGCCGTGTCACCACGAATGAGTAACTATTGTTGACTAGCCGGAAGCTCGGGACGGTATTGTGAAACAATACTGAAAAAAGAAAAAAAAAAGGAAACATTTTCTTATTCAGCGCGATTAGAACCGAGGTCGCATAGGAACAACTTGTGCGAATAGTAAATTTTAGGTCCGAAGCGAATTCGAAGCAACTTTGAGTAGTAGCAGGATTTGACTTTCGGTGAAATGCAAGTGATAACCTGTAAAATATGTTAATTAAAATTTACTATAATTAGAGCATATAAACCGGTATAACAATAAGCTTTTAAACTTAAAGAATGATGAATCGATGTGAGGGTAATACAGTAAAACCTCATCAATTCGAAATTTTATTTCGAAATCCCGCATAATTAGAAGGATTTCTATGGCCCTGTATTTTTCAATGTAAATCTGAGTGGATAATTTGAAGCGGCAGTGAGTACCACCCCGGTTAATTCAAAAACTTTGGGTGCCATGTGCCAATTCCCGATCCCGATTTAGCCGCAAATCCGCAGAAACGATGGCCCTTAGGAGCTACAAGGCAATGCAATGTAGCGATACTAATGAGTGACAAGTGAAGCATCCCAGCCTCGCTGCTGCCAGCGCAAGAAAAAAACAAAACGAAAGGCGGTCTCGTGCCAACTGTAATGTACGCCTGCGGAAAAGAAAACGTGCTTCACTGCAACACAGCGGTGACACGCGGGCAGCATGACGAATGCTTCTCTCAACGTCAGTGCGTCATGATTTAACCATTCTTTCAGGCAAAATAGAGAAATTAATAAAGGGCGGTCTGACGGAATTCGCGACGTGTGTGAACCTCCGATTGGCGGTTGCTCCGGCAATTTGCGCACTTGCACTGCTGGCGGAGTACTTGCCCGCAACGCCTACTTCGAAAACTCAGTTTGAAAGCTTCAATGATCCTCTTTTTCCACCCAGAACACATCGCGAATTCCGTCACACTGGTCATTATTACATTCTTTATTTTACCAGAAAGAATGGGCGAGTGGCCGCATCATGACGCACTGACGCTGCGAGGAGCAGGTGGCATGCTGCCCGTGTGTCACCACTGTGTTGCAGCGAAGCACGTCTTTTTCACAGGCGCGCATTTCAGTTGACCACGAGACCGTTTTTTTTTCCTCTTTCTTTTTTTTCTTGCATTGGCCTCAGCGAAGCCCGCCGTTTCCCCGGTTTAGCGGCAAAATTCGGACCAAGTATTGCTGGAAAAAACCCTTGTAGCCGCAAACTAGCAGGCACAACAAACGACCACCTCTGATTACTTTCCAGTAATACAATGTTCCTTGCATCTCGCCTTTTGTATGTTTGGTTAATTCGAAAACCCGCTTAATTAAATTTGTCACAGTCCCAGTGACTCTGAATTAACAAGGTTTTACTGCATGTTCATTTAACATTGAAGTGGGGCTTCGCGGCAGTGCGGATTTCTACTGAAAAGGTGTGTTCACGGTAAAGCACACCTCTACTGCAGTGAAACCACCTTTACAGAGAGTTACATGCGGTTTTATATATATGTCTATTCGTTCATTTCGAATACTTCGAAATTTCCTAGAATTTAAATTCGTTTCGAAGCGAATTCGAATACTGTAATGTTCGTTCGAATATTCGAACTGCTCGAATATTCGCACAAGCCTAGGAACAACGCATCATCCGAACGCTAGGGCTGTCTAACCGCCGCAGACATGAAGGAAAAAGTTACGACTCCGTCAGAGCAGTAACGTTGATGTTGATGCATAACCTGAAAAAAAAAAGGAAGGAAAAGCGGGAGCAATCGAACTGACGACCTGCAGCCATAACACTATGGAGAGCGTGCCAACCAACTACGCCATGAACATCACACGACGTGGGCGTCTAAAACGACCAAAAATCTACGGTAAAGGGGCCCCGTCACTTTTACGGCGGTACTGCGCTGACGGGCCCTGTCACCGTAGTCACCGCTTTACGACGACGGGGCCCGTCACTATAAGTACTTCACTATTATGACGGGCCCCGTCACTATTACAATTCGCACTACGGTGACGGGCCCCGTCACTTTTACGACGGTACTGCGCTGACGGGCCCCGTCACCGTAGTCAGTCCCATGCGGGAATGGCGAGAACACGAACGCATGCGTCGCACGAACGCAGGCAGATTAGTCTGGAATCTCGCTGTGATTAGAAGTCAAAAAGAAAAAGAAAAACAATTGGCGAAGGTTACACTAAGCCGTGCAAAGCTCGAAACAGCGAAACTGGACGATTCTGAAGACTCATCTGGTCGCTTCGGTTGTTTCTAGGCCTTAGCTAGGTGATGCAGGTTATTTATACGTTGATACTCAGCGTAGAGAGGTTCGAGTTAAACCAGACAGTCACAGACACGACACGGATGTCCAAACTCCCGAGACAGAACCTCGCGCTGAAACGAAGCGTTCGCACCTCATGGATCTACGGGCACGTCGTCGTTGACGTAGGCCTTCCATAGCTTCGGGGTCTTCTCGAAGCCGCCGTTGCCTTTTCCGTTCCCTAGTAGAGTCACTGGAAAATCAGAGTACCTCAAAGGTAGGCTGCACGCGGGCAACATTGGGTGGCGGCGGCCATGTCCCTTCCAGACCGTCCGGCGCGTTGCTAGCGTGTGTTGAGTAGTGACCGATCTTTTAGCCTCAGTGCCGCGTTACGATCGGCAGAACGGCATTACGTGTGTGTGTTTCTTCAAGAGGATATTAGAAGTGATTTCGAGTCATCGACAGGTATGGATCGACTGCGTGGTTAGCGGTGTAACTAATGAAACGTACGGCGAATGTTGCCATGTGCTCGCGAACTCTCTTCATGGCTTCATCGGTCTCTTTTCGTGTCACGCCCGGGCGTATTCGCTAAGTCCAGAGCTGTAAACATAGTTGCATTAGCGCAGTGACATCGCGCGAGATGCCATTTACTTCGACATTTGGTGAATCTTGACTTTGCGCTAGCTTTGCAGTCGGTGTTCAGGTTCACTGCACTCGAGAACGTTATCGACCAACACCGAGAACATTCAACATTGCGTCCTTAGACTGATCGCTGACGCATAGCTTGCTTGCGCACCGTGCTTACTGTTCAACTGGTTGATATGTGTAATAGAAGTTGTGCGTGTGCGGTAATTGGAAGTTGTGCGCGACATCTTGATTCGGAACGCCAGCAGCCGAACGCGCGGGCGAATCGGCGTGCGGTAGATAAGGTGCATCTTATCTTGCGATACGTAGAAAATAGGCCATCAAAAATGATTGACATCACTGCTTAATTGTTACATTTGCTATTTCTTGTCTCCTTAACATTCCCAACGTTGCAATGCATTTGCAAATATTTTGCTGTGTTCCGACAAACAGTTCGTTTTTTGTTTTTTTTTGGCGTTGCCAGCGCGTAAACAGCTGGCGTTCAGTTTCTGCACTGCAGCACTTTTCTTTTTGCATAATGCACTCTTATCGAAACTTCCTCGGCACGGTGCTTTATGTTCTTTTGATCAGAAATAGCACATCCCGGAATTTTTAAAGCGCATGCTACTGCAACACAGTATGTATATAGACCTAGGGCTCGCATAAAATCGACTCCCTCACTGCGTGGGATCTGCTTTTTCTTTTTTTTTTTTTTTTGCTGTGACCATTTCTCACCAACTATACAGCATTTTAAGGGTACGTTCGGTGCAATGCAGCCTTAGCAGCATTTTTTGCAACAAATTTAAAAATACGCTTGATAACATTGCCTTATACCAAGTTTATCAACAGAGTTCCACGCTTCTGTTTTGTGCAGTGCCAAAGATCATGCCACAATTGCCTTCAAGGTATACCAGTAAACAGTTATTATTTTAATAAATCTTCGATTTCGCTCTCATGCGTGACACGCTTATAACTCGGATAGCATGCGTAATCTGTTCAACAGATCGACATATAAACAGCCGAGCAAATAGAAAGGTATGTAGTTTTCAATATCGCTGACCATAGCGAACCGAAAAGGTGAAGTATCCTGTCGCATAAGATCTTTTCCAGCAAAGTTAGTGTAGTTCACTGCAGGGAGGAGTGTTATTCGAGGGGGGCGAATTCGTTCAGTCCAACTATGCAACCACGTAGAACGGCGCTCTTTGACATTAATTTTTCCCACACGGCAAACGAGATTCCCAGAGTAGCTCACCAGTAACGTTCGATTGATGGTGAGCTACTCTCTTCTGGCATCTGCATGCAGTGGCGTAGCCAGGGGGTGGCACACCGGGCCCATGGCCCCTCCCCCCCCCCTGAAATTTTCCCGTGGCATACATAGCACGAAATGACACTCGATTACATCTGCCTGCCAGGCCCCCACTTCAGATGAAGGAAGTGCCCCCCCCCCCCCGAAAAAAATGTCTGCTTACGCGCCTGTCTGTATGACGCGTTTAAAAAAGCGACGAAGTACTTCTGGGGACCGTGGTACTGCTGAATGTCCGGCACGCTCTGCATTGAACGCGCCTCCACCCAAAGCGCTTGGAAGGGATATGGCGGCGAAAGGTCACGTGATGCGAGTAAGCCAATCGCATCGGCGGCGGCGCGCGGAAAACAGATGCGATACTCTGAAATTTTTCCAGTGACTCTATTCCCTAGCCCTTTCAGGCGCCACCTATGAAGAACTGTCTGTAAATGCTTCAAACTCACACAATGTTTTTTCAAGGCACTCAGTATTTTATTGCAACAAAAATAATCTCATAATACATTGATTTAGGTATTTTATAGTAAATAATCATAATTAAGTTGTAATTAAATATCTATTTATACTGAAGACCTTCAGCTTCTGTTTATGCATAAATAAAATCAAATTTTATGCTAGTAATACTGTGCAATTTGGTTTTCGTATATAATCGTTTCGAACAAAGAAAAAGTGTACTTTTGTTTTGGCTCGCGGAAAGCGGCACGTTGAAAGACTTGTCGAACACGGTAGTGCATTCACAGGGGTGAGACAGCTGCGCATATTGCGCATTTTTGATACGATTCCGTTTTCCTGCGCCAAGCTGCTCCAAAAGCATAAAAATTGCAAAAATTGCGCCGAACTGCGCCGAAACGGCCCCACAATCAAGAGTTTTCAAGCCCGCGTCACTTTCAGCGTGGAAAAACATAACTTTAGAAGCAGCGCCAGGTATACGTTCGCAGAACACGTTAACGCGCCCAAGCGTGTCCTTCTACGCGCCTTTGTAATAGAGGCTTCCATAGTGCTGTGGTAATCTCCTCTGAGCGGTTGTAAATATGTGTAGTGTCCGAGCGGTAACGACGTAGTGTCCGAGGGGTAAGGTTTCTCGGCGCTCGCGACGCATTTTTGAAGGCTGTCCCTCACGAGGTGGCAGCGAACGGTGGCGCAGCGCGCTTTTGTTATCACCTATTAAAAGCGTGCGGTACACTTGGCGCTACGCCACCCGCGCAGCCGAGCAGATAGCTGAAGGCGCTTTATTTTAGGCAGTTTTCGAATAGCGTACGTTAAGTTAGCGTTAGCGTTTGCGGCCCGCTATTTCCGTCACTTAACGGGAGCCCGCAAGCGGTTAGCGTACGACGCATGCGCAGTTGTGCGAAAAGCCAACGCAAAGCTTTGCGTACGCTATTCGAAAGCTTCCCGAGGGTTCGCCCTTCAGGGAGGGCAAATATTAATCGCAGCGCCCCTCCTTCCGATTAAGTCAAAGTATGGGCGGTATCGACTTTGACCCCCCCCCCCTTCGTGCGCACGCCTATGGGGGTGGTCATACTGGCGCGTTCGCGTGCTAGTCGGAATCATTCATTGACCGTTAAAAGACGTACTGCTATGTGACTATACAATTCTTGTGCAATCAGTTTTTATTGCGATAGCAATTATATGGACAGTCTCGAGGGGTTCTTGCCGTTCTTGCCGTCGCCGTCATGTCCTTCGGTATGAAGTCCAAATTGATAAGATCCCCCCGCGAATTGTATGTTCTACAGCAGGTAAAAGCACGCGAGCAGAGGCGACGTACGCGGCCGAAGCAAACGAGCCGTCCCATTGCCGTCGCTCGGAGGCTGCATGCGATAACATCACCCCGCTCGGAAGGCTTGCCGTCGAAGCAGACAGGAAACGCCCCGCCCGTTTTTAACAAGCCTTAAAAGACACGAAGACGCGAGGGGTGGGGGGGAGTGTCGCGCGAGGAGCAACTTTGAACTTTGCGCGGTCGCGATCACTGGCGCGCGCGCTATCTCTAAAGCCATCACAGCGGGGCGGGTACGTGCTGCGCTCTCAAAGCAAAGTGACTATGCGGAGAACATGGCTCCCTGGAGCGGCCGTATTTTCTTACACCATCGTTTTATAGTTACGCGAGATCGGATACAAAACAGTTAGCTGCCAGCCTTACTTCGTGTAACACTACAATTTGTTGCTATCGCATTCATTGTTTCGCCCTTGCGGTGAAACTGTGACTTTTTTTATTATTTGAGAAGTGTGATGTTTTTTCTTTTCTTATTTTCAAATGTAAAGTGAACCTACTTGGAAAAGCTTTTCTTTATCTATTCCATATGTTGTTACCAAGGTTATATAAATTGCGTGGTTTGTAAAAAGGTAGTGTAGTTCATACCTGGCAATAATCTGTTAAAAAAAGCTTTCTCCAAAGGCTCTTTGAATGTTATGTGTATTCTAAGCCGATTAAAATATGTGCTTGTTCCTCCAAGTTACTACAAATTTGTTTTTTCAAGCTCCAAAAACGACATAATAAATGCCGCTAACTGCTCCCAAACAAGGTTCTCCTGCTCCCAAATTGAAATTTTGCTGCTCCCAAAACTGCTCCCAAATCGATTTCAGCCGTCTCACCCCTGGCATTCAGGAAAGTGATCATTTGCAACAGTACAGTGCAAAACGAGGTTAAATGAAGACACATTTATTTTGTGGGGGGTTCAATTCATCCAAACCGGAATGTATCTTGTTCTTTCTTAGCCCCTAGTAGACGCAACTAGCCAAAGCAAGTTGTGTACACAATTGTGTACAAAGCGCCTCAAAGGGCTAGTATTCTCTGGTTGTACGTACTCGGGCTCTTTGGCTCGCTGCCTCAGCCATTTGTTGGGCTAAATGTTGCCTTCATCTTTAGTTGACCAGTGGTGCGTAGTGAGATTTACCCAATCTCTGTGACACATACCCGTTTATGATGATGATTGCTTTCTGAGAGGTCACACAGTGGAACATACCCGTTTGATGACGACAGTTTGCTTCTTAGCTTTTGGTAGACCAGTGGTGCGTAGTGGGATTCACCCAATTTCTGTGGCACATACCCGTTTATGACGGTGAGAGATTTCTGATAGGCCGTGGCACATATCCGTTTTCTGGTAGGCCGCACACATTACGACTAGCCTTAACAGCTTCGCTGTTAGAATTCGCACAAACTCCGTTTCTGTTTTATTATTTCTCTCAGCTTTCGGTCATTCATTCAAGCAACAGATTAAACAAATTACACATGTCTCGAATACTTCTCGCAGCGTCATATGCTATTGCTGATGACGTCAGAGACTCGGAGCATCAATGTCTACGTAGGTCAGCGACGCAAGAGCACAGGACCACTCATTGTTGAACGTCAGCCCTTCCTGCACAACTGACTGTGTGGTTGAAGGAAAGGAATAAGGCACTATTTTCTGCAATCCTCGCGGGAGCACGGCTCAGCGCCTTTGGGGGGGGGGGGGCTAAGGAGGGAATAAAAGAAAAGTGGAAGAAAATAGAGAAGTGATGGGACGTCGACAGGGTCGTTGAAGAGAAGAGAAGACAGGAGAGATGGAGATGGTCACAGGAGGTTGAGAGATGGGACCACGATGCAGCTAGAGGCACGGTACGCGTCGGCGACGAGGTGGCGAAGGCCCCGCCGATGAGAGGCGCACGGCATAGCGGTCGAGGCAACCGTCACAGGGCGTCGACGGCGAGAGGCACGAGGACTAGTCCGTAAGGCATCGTGGGCGACACGTCCGTCCTCCACGAAATCCACCGAGCAACTCCCTGCACGACGCAGGACCACTCGTTGTACATCAGCCCTTCGATCTTGGGGCACGCGCCTACGAGAAGAAGGGCAACGGCGTTCGGTTTCAAATTTCACATCTTTCCGCGGCGCGTAGCGTTGTAAACCTTGGCAGATGTGATCGTGAGCGCCCAGTGCATAAATTACACTTGTCAGCTCGAAATGCTCAAACATGGTGAGGGGCCCTTTGGGGTGTTCACCAGCAGAGGAGAAATTGACCCTACGCGATTAGCCCCGGCCATTACGAGGCATCTCTCCCTTCTGGTCTTTTAGCGGTCTGGGTATCTGCACCTGTGCTGCCTTTCTCAGCCACGCCGAAAAGAAGGAGACCCAGGAGAGTGTTGATTCAGTGGTGGGCACTTGACTCACCATGCTAGACAATAAAAGGAGAGACCATGTTCTGCGAGCCGTGCGGGTAAAGGGACAATTGCATGGCTATGCTGAACCGTTGGCGCCTTTGTGCCATCATAAACAACATTATTTCTGGCTTTCCTGTCGTACATACAGGTCGGGCACATCTTTGATTGAAATTATATGAATTTATGTAAAAAGTTATTGTGCCTATATTTACGATTTTGGAGGCCTAATATGGTGTATTGCCTGCCTATTTTTGGCGCCTAAAACGCACTTTTTTAGTGCCTAAAAATCCAGCCTCTAATAATTAGTATTGAATAATTTTTGAAGTGAATTTGAGTAGTGGCAGGATTTGAAGGGTGCAAGCTATAAGTGGTCAGATACGTTACGTTTTAAAATTTGGCATACTTAATGCATATACAACCTTACAATGCGCTTCTAAATAAGGAAAGAGTAATTTGGGTACATGTAAATCCACACTTAACCTTGAAGTATGGCTTTGTGGCACTGCGGATTTCTCCTCAAAAGTCTGTTGATGGTATGGTGGTCCCACGCTGCAGGGAAACCGCCTTTTCATGCGTGGTGCATGCAGTAAAATATGTTTATTTGTTCATTTATAATACTTTCAAAGTGCGAAAAGTTTCAGTTCATGTAGTAGGACTGATAGGTGGGCGAGTTGGAACTTATCCATCTTTGCTTGTCCTGTCCTCTTCTCTTGTGTGCCTTGTCAATTTTGTGCGCTGTGCAAAGATAAGTTTCAGTTCATACCATAGAAGCTGGGCCTGTTGGTGCATAGTTTGAAAGAACGACGACACCCAGCCTTGACGGATGCGGACACGGGAGAAGGAAATTGCATGAACACTCGCACGCTTGGCCAATTCCAACGTGTGCGTGTGTGCGATTTGCTCCTCTTGTGTACGTGTCCTTCAAGGCTGGCATTCATTGTTCTTTCAAATTCAATTCATGTCGAAGTGAATTCAAATATTGCAGGTGCTTGAATATTCACACAAGCCTACTTTATTTTTCATTTTAATACTACTTCCTTCCATACCTACCCAAGAGAAGCTGAGTGCTCTGTTTTAAATTTTTTCTAGCTTATTCATCAGGCATACTTGAGGTGGGTCCCAAAGTGTACGAGCATATCCCAATTTAGGGGTTATAGTACATACATGTTAAGTACGCCATTCTTCTTAGGTTGGAAGTGGCATTTTAAATTTCTTTGAATATAATTCAAGTGAACAGTGGCTTTGGCAACTATGTGGTCCACATGGGCATTCCAATAGAAATTGCCCAACAGTAGCACGCCATAATATTAATGAATTTTTTACTTGGAATATTACGCATTAGAGAGTAAAGTACACATAGATAGACTTATCTGTTAAGAAAGGAAAATAGACAACCACCTGATCGTAGCACACGAAGCCACAAGGAAATCTATACGGATTTCTCAGAAAGAAAGCTTCTTAGTTGCAGAAAAATTCGTCTGGTCTGGGGTTCGAACCCGGGACCAACACCTTTCCGGGGCGGTCGCTCTACCAATTGAGCTAACCAGGAAGCCAGCAATTGGCAGCGCGAGGGCGAATTCATCGACAACTCGAAGCACATGGACACATAGTATTGCAAGTGAGTGCTGCAGAATCCCACAAGGTGGCGGTAGGGTTAAGAAAGGAAAATAGACAACCACCCGTTCGTAGCATGAAGCCACAAGAAAATCTATAAGGATTTCTCAGAAAGAAAGCTTCTTAGTTGCCGAAAAATTCGTCCTGGTCCGGGGTTCAAACCCGAGACAACGCCTGGTCCGGGCTTTGAACCCCGGACCAGGACGAATTTTTCGGCAACTAAGAAGCTTTCTTTCTGAGAAATCCTTATAGATTTTCTTGTGGCTTCATGCTACGAACGGGTGGTTGTCTATTTTCCTTTCTTAACCCTACCGCCACCTTGCGGGATTCCGCAGCACTCATTGGCAATGCTAGACTTATCTATATTCAAATTCATTTTCTACTTTGCTTTTAGGAAGCCAAGGACGGGTCTTTCAAGTCATAACAAGCACCCATATGCAGGAATTTCTTGATTGACCGAGTGTTTGTGGCAAGCCGAGCAGCGCAATTTTGCCGTAATGTGAAAGGTGCTTTGTTGTAGTTTTGTGAGCATGAAGTAAGCCAAATAAGCCAAGCCTTGAAACAAGGTATGGTTTCTGAGGATGGGCGCAGCAGTACTTACAAGGAACACAATTCAGTACAGATGGCATAGAAAAGCCTGTAGAGGCAGCGTAAGGGCTCTTTGTGACAGGCCTGTGGACTGAATGGTGTTGACCTTACATGTCTTGTTTGAACAAAATTTTGGCAGCCAATCGTATGGGTTATGGTGTTTCCTGGTCCAGGCTGCATTTGCATGTGCCCTATCTTAACTGTGTTTGTAAGAAGCAGAAACTCTGTGTGGGCAACTTACTTCAGGCAAATGATATCAGCTTGATTGGTGTACTTCTTGACTCCTCACTGTTTGGTGTTGTTATTTCTGGTCACAGCAAAGCTGCTTATATTTCTGGTCAGAGCATAGAAAGATTGTGCCTTTCTGTGTCCATACTTCATTGCATATTGCTGTTTGTCTGGTGTTGCCCATTGAGTACATAATGTGCAGCAGCAAGAAATGACCCTCAGCAAGGAAAGTTTGATCGTGAAATTGTTGCATCGCAATAGTTGTGCGGGTGAAGTGGTTGAGTGGACTCTGTTGGCATTGCAGCGTGTTTGCTGGTGTGCCCATACCTTATCCAAAGCGGGACTTCCTTACGGATGAGGAGCAGGAAGACAAATCTGATGCCAGCAAGGTGAGCACATTTCTTCGTGCTCTTAGTCAATTCTGCTTCGCATGCCATGTGGCACTGGAGTGCCTGCAATGCTGGCTATGTCAAAGTTTAATCTGACAGTAATTTGTTATAACCATTGGCCCACCCATGTAGTCAACATGACCCATGTGAATGCACAGAGCAGTTTTCATGGCCAAGCATATGACCGCTTGTGCTGATGCAACTGTCAATGCAATTTTATCGTCTTTGCCACTGTAGTACCAGTGTGAACATCAGTCTTCTTTGAGGAGAGGGTGCTGCAAAACAGCATCGCGATAAGGGATCACAGAGAGTATCACAATCTGAGCTTGAGGGGCCCGCCCTGGCTCTAATGGCAGGATGTTGTTTTGCATAGTAAATCTAATGCAAGAATAAATAAATCTCAAAGAGAGTAAACATTTAATCTGGGAACGTGATCAGATACGGCGTCATGTATAGTGAAGCATTGTTCTTGCTGTAAATCGTGTGGTCCGCTGTGCAGCATAGCAGGTACACAACCTGAGGCATGATTGGTCAAAGTGGTACGGCAGCCAACTAGGCAGTTTAACGCATTGTCAGGTAGCCTGCATGGACTGCTGCATGTGGTAAGCTTACAGCAGCCCTAGATTCTGACCTAAGTGGCACAAAATGATAATCATTTTTAAAGGTTTGTTTGTTCATTTATAAGAAACTGTTGCTTTATAAGAATGATTTTTAAAGTGAAGCCGTTTACCTCTAGCCCATGCATTCCTAAGGGGGGGTATTCTGGGTGGCTCACGTTGATATGTAGACAAAAAATATATCGGCAAAAAATGGAGACACTGGCTGGTGGAGTGTGCTCACGCGGCAGCGCCTGCTTTGGCATTGCGTTGTGGCGCTGCAGTAGTATGACATCGAGCACACCAGAGAAAAAAAGGTAGAAAGGCCAAGTCCTCAAGATCAGCAATGCAAATACAGAGAGTGAAAGTGGGACCATGCAAAAGTGCAGAACGTGTCAAAAGACCATGACTGCAAGGAAAAACATTGGCAGATCCCAGGCATTGTGGGAATCGGTTTCATGCAAAGTAGTTAGCGAGTACTTCCATGCTGTATTTCATGGCTTTGAGCCATGCGTTACGAGGTGGATCGACGTGTTTTTGTATGTGTAGTAGCTGTGTGCACATTGTGGGCTTACCAGGCACGTCGACTACACTGGCATTTAAAGGGTAACTTATGGCGCGATCTAACATCAGCTTTCACGTTAGAGTACATACGTCAGTATTGTCGAAACTAAGTGCACTTTATGGTGCAATTATGTGAATATCATATGTAACTTTTGTTAATGTATTCCTCCGGGGTCGAGCAATGCATCAATATAGCTTGCTGATTCATAGGAATACAAATATAGTATTTATTAGACTGCTATAAAAGCAAACCCAACACTGGAACCACAGATGTTAATCCAATATGACGCCTGCATCGTAGGAGTACATATGTAGCGTTTATTGCTTTCTTGTAAAATTTAGATAGCCAGCACCACAACCACCATTGACGTTGCACCGACATTACGCCTGCATAGGCTGTTTTTCCAAACCAGTTTATAGACCTGGCGTGGCTCTGTGGTAGAATACCTGATTGCCACCATGCAAAATGCTTCAGTTTCATTCCTGCTGAGATCCTAATTTTTATTCTGTCCCTTCGTTGGCTCAACGCTGCCGATGTCGGTTTCTCTTAATGCTCTCGCATTCAAATTATCAATGTCTATTCTCTCTGTTCCTGGATAGATAAAACTGTCAATCACCTGTGGCGCATACCCGTACACTGCAGCCTGTGGTAAACGGGTATGTGCACATGTCTGGAGGAAAGGGTTTGACGACATACGCGACGGGATTTTCATGTTATTCATGTCATAACCCGGTAGTCATATTTGTCAAATCCTCTTACCCTCCCATGGCAATTTTGGTCTACCCCAAGTTAAAGGGACACTAAAGGCAAATATTAAGTCCACGTTGATTGTTGAAATAACGGTCCAGAAACCTCATAGTGCTACTTTTGTGCCAAGGAAGTGCAGTGGTGGGAAACCTGCGCCAATTGCGCCAATCTGCGCCAAGTGGCCATTGCTGCTCCACAATGCTCCAAAAGGGTCTTTTTTGCCTTATTTGCGCCATTGCTGCGCCACAATGTGGTTTTGTAGCCAAAAATAATGTTTCGCGGGCAGCGCGCTTCGTGAGCAGAAGCACGTCATGGTCGCCATCTTGTACATTTGCACTGCTGCATTTGTTAATGGTGCCACTAGAGCCCCAGCCGTTGTGACAGCCGACGCAGTCCAATCGGTCCAATTCAATATCAGTTGCAACGCCGCAACCACGCCGCAACGTTAGCTTTCTGCAAGCGATGCATAGCATGTCCTGGCCGTGGACGAAGGTGAGTTTGGGTTGTCGCCTCATAAAAACGTACATTATGGTTACAACAGCGCTACGCTTGCTGGGCCGTGTGCGTGTGTTTATCGTAATAGCGTCAATCCAGCAAGGTTATAGTTTTTAAGTTTTAACTTTAGCAACTTTGCACTATAAGTGGCTGGAGAGTTTGCATTTTTTTTTGTATCAGTTTTCACCCAGCCAGACAGATCTCTGTCGAATATGTTCACATTTAAAAGGTTTCTAGGTGCACGACCCGCAACGCTCAGCTCCGCAACAGCGAGCTGCTTTCGTTTCTACAAAGCGGTGTGCGCTTGAACGCGGTCCCGCACGCGGCAACAGCGATCGGCGGCTTAAAGCGTGCAGTAGGCTTGAAGTAGCGCTACGTGACACGCGTGCCCGAGAACGCGGCTGAAGATGCTTATTGCGATAAGGTTGTCATCGATAAGTCATACCGGCGTGTTCGTCGGTGGCCATCACGTCGCATTTGTTCTTTCTCTATGCGTACCTGCAAAGGCATAGCACGGGACTTTTCAGCTCCGTCGATGCGGTAGGCCGATAAGTAGTCGCAGCCTCAACTGATTTCGTTCGCTCAAACCACTGCTGAGAGCAGCATGATCGCGCCGCGTCAATGCATTAGCCACGTGTTTTAAATGCGAATGCATTTCTTAGTTGGGCTATGTCAGGCGTCGGTCGGTGTCCGCGCGCCTCTCCACTCTCACTCCCTCTCCCATAGCAACAGCTGCGAGCGCGCGCGCTTATCCTCGCCCCTAGCAACCGGGGCAGGTGGTGCGGGCAGAGTAGCGGAGAGTGAGTGGAGAGGAGGAGCGTGCTCTGGCGTGTGAGGGCGCTTGCATCGCGGGAGCTCGGCGGAGCTCCCGCGTGTGTGGAGAGAGTGTAGGACAGGGTAGGTGCAGTGCTTCGCCGCTCCTTCTCTCGCCGTTCGCTCTCTCTCCTCCCTGCGCCACCGCCTCAATGCAGTGCGTTTGAAACGCGTTTGTAGCGCTTGTACTGCCTTGGCACAGCCTGAAAACAGCGCGTTCTAAACGCGTTTGTGCTGCATTGAAGGCGGTGGCAACATCCCTGAGGTGATTACGAACGCACGTAGGAAGCGTTCGTTGAAAGAGGCGCCCAAAAGGGAGACACTTGAGCGCGTCGATGTGTCCAGCTTTACGCCATTAAAATTACTACGCCGTGTACTCTCGGCGCAAGAAATGCATTCGCATTTCCTCACGATTCCCTTCGGGGAGGTGGGGGCATTTTTTTGTATTTCGCGGGCTTTCTTGCAGCTTGGAAAAAATGGTACACGTGAAACTTTCTTTATCGCAAATAATGCAGTGGGAGTTTCTGAAGACGCTCTCGAACTTTGCAATCCCATTTCTTGCCTAAAGTCAATATTTAGCATTATAGTTTAATTATCCTAATTAACAAACTAATTACAAAAACAAAAATTGTCTGTAGTGCACAAGGTGGCGGTCAACAGTACGCAACTGATTTCACTCGCCTGCCTCTAATATTGCATTTTTTAGCCCCTTGGCGCAAGTTAGCTGGGACACCCGATATATTTGTGCGTTCACTGCATTGCTATGAACAATTTTCATGCTGCAGCCAGCATGTTGGTGCAATATCCTTCACTATTTTGTGTCACCACTTTTGTACATAATCCTACTTTTGTTTATTTTTTGTGCTTGTTTTGTGGGTTTCATGTAGAAATGATTACGTAAATTGTGGTAACTTTAAACTAAATTAAAGCCTGTGCCTGCTCCAAACACAGGGGGGGCTGCTCCAAAAGCAGATTTCTCCTGCTCCAATGGCTGCTACAAAATGCTGGAAGGCATTCCCACCACTGGAAGTGCTTATTTTTAAATAAAATCACGTTTTAGTGGTCCGCATCGTGTTAGCGCACTTCAAATCACCCGCCTGAAAGCGGTCTTTCTCACATCACTGTTGCCGTGCCCAACGTTGCCCTCCTTTACTGTGCGGCGGTGTGCACCGGCAGCATGCACCATTCGGTCATCCAGCAACATCACATGCATGCGGCATTTTGTCGAACTTTCACGAGCGCGAAAAACACACACGGCAGTACGCGATACCGAAAGTACCACTGAGATGCGACCGTGTTAGCGAAGCAGGGCGGGCGCCAGACGAAGCGCAGTTCGGCAAAAACGGAACCTTTGAACCATGTGTGCTGTTCCCCATGGCAACGCCAAAGAGATTCTTTTTTCCATGAATCAAACAGAAATGAACAAGCTGCATTTTATTATGTCTCCTGATTTTGTCTTGCTATGTCTATTTTGTTGACTTAGTTGTATGAAACTTTAAGTGTAGGTTATGTGGATGCTGAGCAAGCGATCACAAACACAGAAAGAGTAAAAAAGTTAAAGAATAATGGAAACCAGCTACATGGTAATTTTTAAAGTGACATCAGACATAATTTATAGCTGTAAGGCATGAACTACATTCCTATTCATAGTACATCTCTATGGGGTCAGGCACATTGCCAGGCCCCCCACCTTGCAACGTTAGCCGACATTAATAACTAATGCCATCATCTATAACAAAGTTACAGGAAGTGGCCTCACTTTTTCAGACGGCAGCTGCAAACAACCAAGGGGGCACCCAAGACAACAACAACCATGGTCCTAGTGCGAAGCGAGTACGGATGGCACCGCCTACAACGACAGCAGCCAATCAGGTAAGGCTGCTCCTTCTGCATGGCACCTGCTCTGTTGTTGGGAGATGGGCATCATTGAAATGCACTAAGCAAGCTACCATGGTCAACTCTCTGGGTTTGCAAAGGTTGGTGCAAAAGAGCAAAGTGGGGTAGCCAACAAAAATCGGTCAGACAAGCAATGTTGATAGTATGCTTTCAGTAAAGCAAGCAACAGATGCTGTTTATCTTTGTACTCGGTAGGTTATTATATTGGTATGTAGTGTGCTACTACGCACCAAAGCGAACTGAAAAGAACAAAGATGACAATGACATGTCGAACATGAGATGGTTCCCTGACCGCCTGTCTGTGTAGGGGTGGGGCGGGGTGGCGGTTTAATTACTCTTTATGTAAGTTTGTGCATGTGTTTGTATCTGTGCGTGTATATATACACATGCAAAATCGAAAAAAAAAAAAATTGTGGGGGGGGGGGGGTGCAGGAGGTGTTTGAACCCCCCAGTCTCCCTCCCCCCATAGCTGCGCCAATGCCTCAGGGGGTTGTCTTATGCTGCATCCCATTTATTGTCAGAAAGAATTTCCTACGAACTGCAATAACACCGAACATGTTTTGGTCTATATATGTAGACAAAATCTAAATAGATCTTAAGTCCTGCAATCTTGAATTTTGTGAAAAACAGCTCACAGCAGATAAGGTGTCCAGTATAGCTAGTGGGAATGATTTTTAAGCTTAGCCCAAACAAGACTCACAAACATTTTGTTTTCTGGAAAAGAGGCTTTGAGCCCGCAATCACGCTTTGCGGGCAAAACTGCCAGGTAAAAAAGACAGTGCAACTTTCTAGCCTTCATGTTAGATTCCAAACTAGCATTCACTTTACATGACATATTTAAACTGCTAATGTTTAAAAATCGTGACAGTGCTAAAGATTTTTTTCTCATAAATTGTGGGGGACGGATAGGAAGTATTGCCTCACGAATAAACCAAAGTTAGTATTACCCCACATGGATTACGGTCTTGTCGTGTACTAATCTGCATTACAGACAACACTAACAATTTTGGACCTAGTGCATCATTTAGAGCTCCAACTTGCAACCAGTGCGTTCTGGACTAGCCCTGCGTGTACAGCCTGCATGTGGAATCTAACCAATGGAGTCTGCATCTGCAAAGCTGTTTCCTCAGTCCTACTTAAAGTACACTTAAACCAAAGATAATCCATTTCATGCCACATTAAACGACGCATCTCGTGTGCTGCTCTTGACAAACTTGAAAATGATTTGGAAGCCATTTGTTCTTCATGTCAAAAACCTCTACGAAAGTGTGAATATCTCACTGCCGCTTAATGATGTCCGACCATTAAGCCCTCTTGGTGGCAGCTCCACAGTGCTCACTCTTAATATTTCACTCACAGATGTGTCGGAAAGGGCCACAGTGCAAGAAGTTACGATACAATTGTTCTTCCTCCGTTCAAAGCATCAGTGCTCATTGTTTTATACTGACATTTGTACAACTCTGGACGCTGTGTCTGACAGCAATATAGACCCTGAATCATCAGCTTCACGAATGATAAGTAAAGAGGATAGCACATCTAGTGCTGAGGCACATACCCTTCTCAGTGCTGTCGGGCACATAAATTGAACTAAAAGCTGTAATTTATACAGACCCTCTTAATGTAGTTCAAGGACTCTCATCTGGTATGAAAAGTAGGAATCCTACCCCCAGTTAGCTGATTTCGTCTCTGTGTGAAGCAGGCATGAAAGTAATGGTGTGTTGGGGTTCCCAGACACTGTGGCATAATAGGGAATGAAGAGGCTGGTAAAATGGTGATGTCGGTGCAGTACGCGTGGAGTGATGTCAATCATTGGTCTCCCACTCAGATCTGAACCCTTTCAGATGCCACCTATGAGGAACTGTCTGTAAATGTGTCAAATCGATACAACGTTATTTCAAGGCACTCAATAGTCTATTGCAACAAGAATAATGTCATGATACGTTATTTTAGGCTTGTGCGAATAGTAAATTATAGGTTCGAAGCGAATAGTGATTTGTTAGAATAATTTTGAATCGAACTTGAGTGGTATATATAGCTTATTATAAAGAAAAATTGAGCATATTTGTCACGACTGAACTAACCTGCACAATATTTTTTTTTTAAATTGACACAAGACATGCGCGAATGTCATTCTTTTTGGTTCAAAGGAAGGGGAATCAACTTTGAATAGTAGCAGGATTTGACTTTCGGTAGAATGCAAGTGATAACCTGTAAAATATATTACGTTTTAAAATTTACTACACTTAGAGCAGATGAGCCAGTATAACAAGTTTTCAAACTTAAAAATTGATGAATCGATGTGAGGGTAATATGTTCATTTAACCTTGAAGTGGGGCTTCGCGGCAGTGCATAGTTTGCCTGGAAAGGTGTATTCACGGCATAGCACCCCTCCACTGCAGTGAAACCACCTTTACAGTGATGTTACATGCGGACTAAATACACCTATTCGTACATTTCGAATACTTCGAAATTTCCAATGATTTAAATTAGAATCGATGCGAATTCGAATACTGTAATATTCGTTCGACTATTCGAAGTGCTCGAATATTCGCACAAGCCTAGTTAATTTATATGTGTTATAGTAACTAATCCTATAAGTTCATGCTTAGGACTGACTGTGCAGTGCATGTTTAGCTAAGGAGCAACATGCCAGGAAAGCTATTTTTGTTTGGAGCACATGTCACGTGACTCGATGACTTTTCTAGTTTACTTTTTTTTGTGTTTTTCTTAATAAAAATGCAGTTGTGAGTCAGCGCATGTTGTGTGCACTTCTTCCGTCCTTTGTCCTTTTTGTGAGCGCTGCACAGTCCTAAGCATGAATCCATACGAACTAGCTCAGTTTTCTGTTTTAAACCTGATTAACTTGTGAATAAATATCTATTTATTCTGAGGTCATTGATGCAATGTTTTGGCATAAATAGAATGAAACCTCAGGCTAGAAATATAGTGCGAGTTCATTTTTGGTTGTGTCTATTTTGAGCAAAAAGAATTATACTTCTCACATGACTCGCAGGAAGCTGCACATCGAATGACTCGTCGAATGTGGTAGTGCCTTGAGCAAAGTGATGATGTGCAATAGTACACTGCAAAATGAAGTTAAATGAAGACAAACTTATTATGCAGGAGATTCAGTTCACCCAAAGCTCAATATAGCTTGCTCTTTCTTAGCCCCTAGTTGATACAAATAGCAAAAACAAACAAAAACTAGTGGTGTACACAATTGTGTACATATCGTGTCAAAGGGTTAAGCCCTACATTAGGCAGAAATTATGGGCGTTATGGCAACAAAGCTGGGACAAGCAAGCAGCAAACAAATTACATACAGTTGAACGTCTTCTAAGATCACACTTTTTCACAAGACAAGAGGTCTCTTTACGCAGAATATGCATTGGCCACACCTATGGTATACACTCGTGTCTTCCGTCAAAGGGTGACCCTCCCAAATGCCATCTACAGTAGAACCCCGCTGTTACGTTCCTTTCTGATGCATTTTCCCGGCTGTTACGTCCTTTTCCGCCGGTCCCAGCACAGCTCCCATAGGGTGCAATGTATTGGGAACCCCGCTGTTACGTCGTAACTGTGAGACCGTTCCCGTATGATACGTCGTGAAGTGCACTCCGAGCCAACCGAGTGAGTACCTAAGAGAGCGGCCATGGTGACTTTTCACGCAGCTTGGCCTGGTTTGACCGTAACATTAGCCGCATGAGAGTTGCAAGCGACAGATACTTTCGGTTGACACAAACAAAAGCATAGCCTTCGAGATCCATATTGCAAATATGGCGTCTGTGACGTAAGTGCTCGTGAAAGCAAGGCCTTTGAGATTGGCATTCACTTATAACAAAAGCATAGCCTCTGAGATTTGTATTGCAAACATGGCGTCTATGACGTAATTACTTGCGAAAGCAAGGCCTCCGAGATAGGCATTTACTTCTGCCATCGCGTTCATCGCATTGCCGTTTATTTGTCGGAGTCATGGTTGGAGTTGTTCGAGCTGGTTGGAGTTCACGTGGTTGTGCCCGCGGTTCGCTGTTGGACTCGCCGCACTGGTCGTGCTTGCGTGTGCTTAGTTCTTTCACGCCTACAGCTGTTGGTGCTAAAAAAATCACGGATGACGCCGTCCCCAGCTCCGCGTTTCTATCCGTCGACTAGACCATGGCTGAGTGCGCCAATTTGTGCACCAGTGACGAAATTTAGGAGTTGGTGGAGCCATTCTACTTTCGCGAGGCGTTCGACCGTTTACTAGAAGCCACGGTGGTCCGACACTATGCCAATGGTCCTACAGTATCGCTCGGCGACACCGGCGCAACCGGCGACAATCTCGCGAAGGTATCGCCATAAGCGATTGCTTGTCAGGTGTCGGCCGTGGTGGCACTAGATTTATGAAAAGGATGTGAGACTGCAGGTGCTCGAAAAACTTTTCGTGCTACTCGGACATGAGTAAAAGCACCAGGCAACATTACACGGTTTTTTCACGTTAAGCATTGAAATAAAATTCTGTACCACTAAATATTTTGACGTTTTTCCTGTTTTTCGGCTCTTGCGTTTCCCGTCTCCTACGTTCATTTCCTACGGTCCCTTCAAAAACGTATCAGCAGGGTTTTACTGTATGTGGAGATATATTAACAGTAACTCATATACTATGGAATGCAAGTTGTGCAATACATATTATTATATACGAACATGCACTTCTCATCACTGTATAAACAAGCATTCCCAATATGTCTTGCATTCTTCCTTAGTGATGAAGCAATGTTTCCAGATACAGCAGCCATGCTTTACCTAAAGAATGTTGGCTTCAGAGTTGCCAGTTCCACTTATAATAAACGGATTTGGGCTTCTTTCTTCATCGAGTCACTTGTAGAATTTCCCAGTCACTTGTCACGCTTTTAGGGCTTCTGTGCACTTTTCCTGCAAATATCTTAGTGCTTGCCATGTTCACTAATAGCAAGTGTGTCGTTTACCTGAGTGCGTTTGTCAATGACTTTGTGTAGTTGAGCGTTGAAATCAAACATACGTTAGGGGAGTCGACAAATAAAGTTACTTATGCACTGGCAAACGTACATTGAACAGAGTGGACGCTACCCTGGAGATTATGTTAAAAAGTAAATATATGCTTTTGTTAATAGTTATGCATATTTCCACCAAACAGGATAATTAAAGTTATTTTTTTACCTTCCATTCATATCTGAGCAACCTTTTTAGTACAATTAAAAAATATTTTCAGCAATAGAAAATTTTATTGCACTTTCACTTCTTGTGGGCTTCTTTGCAAAAGTCGCACTGCTTTTTCTTTTTGGGGCTTATTTTTGTATGAATATTTGCTTGTTAGCTTGGCAGCATCTGGTAACTCTGGCCGGCTTTAATTAGTATACAGAGTCGAATAGACTGACACTGCCTCGAAAAATAGGCATCCTGCTGCAATGAGCTTAGAGAGCCAAGCCCTAAAGGCCCTCGTAGTACTGCAGGTGCTCATTTTGGAAACCTCATCACAAGTACATCTATGGAAGCACTAAAATTAATTTCCAAGTAAGCTGCTTCACACTTACTATGTATTTTGCACATCAGTCTTACCTGTTGTAATTCGTGCTCTTTGTCTGTAAATGCTACTTTAATACTTGAAACACTACTAACTACTAGTCTTTGGCATTCTTAACTAACTTTAACTTACCAGACTATTGCATATAGGGCCCTTGCCACTGTTTGGCGCCCTTTTGACCATACGTGGCCCTCGTGCCGTAGAACTCTAATCACTATCACAATCATTGTCACTAGCACTGCGAGACAATAGAACAACAGAAACACTGTTCGACCTTTGAATTTTGTTCCATTTCATGGGGCTTCTAAATGTGTTGTAGCATGCATGAATATTCAAAATTATGTACACTAATAAAATATTTTCCTTAAACGAGATATGCATTTCAGAAATGGATATCTGGAAATTTTCAAATATTCTGCTATGGTCAAACATCAGTAAAAGTGCTGAATATTCTTATGAATTTAGAATATTTGAGCATATAATGTATTACTTGTGTTATGCATTCTTATATTTGCAGTAAAACTTCATTAATATAGTACGTACAGTTGAACCCACTTGTATCGATCCTCGGTGTAACAATCTATTGGTTATTACGACCATATTTCGGCGTGCTTGCGATTTTCCTTCCTCCAGATATAGCGAACATTTTTCAAAGCCTTCTACATATACAACAGACACTTCAGACACAGTCATGACAAAGATATTGTTAAAATGAAGTGCAAAAAAAGATTAAAGACAGGCCGGCCTGTCTAAAGCATGAGAGAGGCTCATCTGCGTGCGTGCCCCGCTCCACTTAAATCGGAACAGAGATATCTTAAAGAAACCTCTGCCTACTAATTACGTGTACCACGATAGTCACATAATATTTATCTGTGCCTCTCAATTCGTCAATTCCACAATCTGCCACAAAAGTTCTTTATTTTCAGTAAGGGCAGAGACTAGTGAATCAATGATTCTGACTTCCGTACTGTTGCGGCAATGCCTCTACAGATAAGCATCAGAAAAATACGAAGGCCTCATGGTGGCCAACAACAATTGTGCCAGTATGACTTATCGGCGACAACCCTATCGTAAAAGCATCTTCGGCTATCTGCATGGCTGCGTGTGTGGTGTAGCACTATTCCTAGAGCACTGCACACTTAAAGGGGCCCTGCAACACTTTTTAGCATGGTTAGAAAATGCTGCTGATTGGTAGTCAAGGCTCCTGAGAACACGCAACCCAAACATTATAGCACAGCACGCGTCCTGGAATTTACTATTAATTCTCAAAGTCAGCTAGAAAATATTCCCTCTTCTTTCTACAAATGATGCCATACACCCAAATGACTGCGCCCTATACCCATATTTACGGCCATTGGTTGATTTGAGCATCGTGAGCTGCATTTACTGCGAACGCCGCGAGAGGCCGCCACATGACAGCACGTGCGCTCACATCACATTGAAAGTAAGCCGTGCATGCAAAGGAAAATACAAAAAAAGAAAAAGTGCTCAATGTCATGACACGTGGGTGATGTAACTTCTTTCCCCCGTGCCATCCCTCTCTGCTTAGCGTTTAGCGCGCTCGTCACTATGTGTTGCAGGGCCCCTTTAAGGAGGCCCTGCAACACTTTTCCAAGAAATCATCGTATGACTTCAGCGAAAGAGCTTATTGCCTGACGAATCCACTGCTGCAAAAATTTTTATTATCCCTCAAGTACGAGCGGAGTTGCAAGCATTTGTCGCACACTTCAGGCACTTTCTTTCTCCTTTCATACCAGCGAGCACACTAAGAGCTAAGCACTGGGTTGGGGGTGGATGTTAAGGGGGCAAGAAGATGCATTCGTTCGTCAGCGGGCGTCATGAGCTTGAGTACTTTCACTTCTTTTTTTTTTCTTCTAATGGTAGGCTTACTTTCAATGTGACTGCGAGTGTGCGTGCTGGCACGTGGTGGCAGCCCACGGTGGCTGCGATAATTGTGCAGCTCAAGGTACTCAGATGAGCCAGTGGCCATGGACTTTACGTTTAGGGCGCAGTCATTTAGGTTGATGATGATGATCAAAACTTTATTTCTCCCAAAAGAGGGCACCGACCCAGAGATCCGTTACGCTTGCATCATTTGTCGAGAGAAGAGGGAATGATTTCTAGCTGACTTTGGGAAGCCTTGACTGCCGATCAGCAGCGTTTTCTGACCATGCTGAAAAAGTGTTGCAGGGCCCCCTTAAATGACAACCTAAGTTCACCATGCTTCCATTTGCAACTTTGCCATCGGCACATTGTGCGAGACGACTTTCAAGTGCGCATCACTCTGTAGAAACAAGAGCAGCTCGTTGTTGCCGAGTTGAGCGGTGCAGGCACTGAGAAACTTTGCTGCACCGACAGCAAGCATACTGCACGCTTTTATTGGGCAACGACCCAAAGGCGCTGCGCCTCGTCATGCAGGACTGCGAGAGCATTGTGGAAATGTAAAGTGCGCTTTGCTTGCATGAAGCTCGTCATCATTGCTTTGACCCAACAGGCTACTCGCCACACCCGTGCATGGTCTGGACAGGAGCAAGTGTGAAGAACACGCCCACGGCAAACGTGCATGTATGGTACAACAAGCGGCTTGGCAGTGCTTGCGTGAGCCGAGTAGGTGATGCGCTGCACACAGCTTCCTAGGGATGATCAGCCTCACACAGCAGTGCTGTGTTACAATGAAATGGTGTCTGTTTTTGCTCAGCTTGCCGTGTGCATGTGTGCACAGATGCACACACATGCATACATGCACATGACAAGCCAATAACGTGTGTCCGTGTGTTCTATCAGCCATTGTATGTTCCTGACCCAGTAAATGGGTTCTTCGCACTAACTGGCGCTCAGGTGTTATTGTTGATCTTCATTGAGTCCTTGTTGGCATGAACGTGACACTGCATGTTGTCAAAGCTGCTAAGCTGCTCACAGTCCTTCAACAAGATCACAGTCCTTCAACACTTGGTTTGCACAGTTGCTGATAACAAATCATGATGACATTCTCCCTCTGAAACATCGTACTTCTCCAGCTGAAGTGACACAGTGCCTGGTGTGCTCAGCCTGGCATGGCTGATGCTAGTTATAAAATTCATTATGACGAATGGAGATTTTGAAGACATCTGAGAGAATTTTGCACTGGGAATTGGGCACTCTACTGGTAGTGGCAGATTCAACTCATTACAAAGGCAGTTTAATTCTCTTGTAAGCACACAGAGAGCAGCACTTCACAAAGAAAAAGCCCTAACTTGTCACCAGAGGGGTTGTTGATGCTTTATAAAAAAACTGCGCGAATAAAATAGAAACATCTTTGTCGCTAATTTGTGCATATTTTGAAGGGCTAGTCCATATGCAATGAGCTACTGATATAACTGACAGTTGGGCGAGTTGGCATGGATGCATTATTAAGAAAGCAGCGCTGAACACAGCGGCACTTGTGTTTGTGTGGTTCCAGTCTTTTCGTCTCTCTCCTTCGCACTGTTTTCTTAACAGTACTGGTATAACAACAACTTTTTGAGGAACTTTTGAGTTAATTAGAAATGGGTTTAACTGTATATGCTTCAATGTTCCAAATTTAAGGACCTCATCCTCTCGTGAAAGTGTTGCCAAGGCGTGTAAAGACCATTTGCATTGAGTTGTCAATTTTTCCGCACAATAATTTGGAATAAGTGCATAATGAGAAGTCTCTTGAAGCTGCTGCAGCCTGGTGAAATACAGTTTCATTTAAGTATATTAGGGGATGACATGGCACTTCAAAGGTTTTGTTTACTTTTTTATCGATTTTTATGAAACTTACGGAAGTTTTGTATGTTTGTGTGCTGATTTCAAATGTGCAATTATTTTTGTAGTGCTGTATCATGTAGTTTTTTAAATTATAAAATATTTCATGTGCTTTTTGGGGAGCAAGATTTTTCTTAAGAACAGGTTAATTACTAAGTAAATCAACATATCACAATAATTTGGAATCAGAACTGCATGCAGTAAAACAAAAATGGATCTTCTAGACCCATTTGAACAAGAGCTATGGTATGTTGAACAGTTGTGAGTGCAACCACAGCTTGACATTGACTTCATGAATGTTCAACATACCATAACTTTTGTGCAAATGGCCTTAGAACATCTATTTTTATTGTACTGCATACACTTCTGACTCCAGATTATTGTAATTTACTGATTTACTTTGTAACTCAGTTTAGGAAAAATCTTGCTCTACAAAAGGCAGGTGAAATATTTTAAGAACTACACATTATACTAGAAAAATAACTGCATATTTGAAATCAGGACATAAACATACATAAACTCCATAACCTTAATCAAAATTGATCGAGAATTAAAAAAATAGTTTAGAGCAGAGTCTCCCTTTAGTGTTATAAATTCTATTGTTACCTCCTGTTTTGAAGCTCTTTAAACCATTTATTTCCACTGCTGGTGCTGCGCCAGCTACCTAGAAAGTGCCTGTTTTTGTACATTTTTATAGGTGGCAACACACTGCAAGCGGTTTTCTTTTTGTTGAAACCCAATACATGTTCACAGTTATACAAGTCAAGCAACTCGCTGCAAAAAAAAGTTCTTATAGCCCGGACACATTTCCTTAATTGTAAACTGGAGACGTAGCATAGTTGAGGTCTCCCGAAGGAGGAAATTGATGAAATTGTTCTTGGCAGTTGTGCTGAAAGTGCTCATGATGAGAACGGCAATTTTTTACTGGGCATTTAAGGTTTGTGAAAGTGCCGACAGTGACAGCGACAATAAAGCTAATACTGCTAACTATCAAACAGTGAGTTTCCTTTCACGTCCCCTCGTGCTTAAAAATGTTTTGCACATTCATAAGTCCTTTGACTGCATGTAATGTAGAACAGTGTTGAGATGAAAATGACAGTAAAGTTTTCGGGGCACGTTGTGTGTAGTGCAAGTTATTATGGATTTTATAATTGCAGAATACAGGGAGGAAAATTGTGCTCAGCAAGTGGAAGCAAATGGTTTAATGTGCACTTATTTGTATTCAATTCGTACTAAAAAAATTTCAATATTTGCACTCCCCCAATATGTGGCCAATGGTCATAAGCCAACTCAGTCTCTGTTTGAGGGCACATGCAGATAGAACTTACACCACTTATAATGTAACTGCTTATAGTGCAGGGCCAACTATAACGAGGTCCTTTTTTTTGTCCTATATGCAGTAGAATCTCAGTGATACAAACTCAGCTGATAAGAATGCGTAAAATTTCCACGCCGAATTTCGTTGCGTCTAATGGGCCAAAATTTGGGCTCAAAAAGGTGATATGAACTTGGGTACCGAGGCCGTCAAGTGACAGTTGACAGCAGCATGCTCCGGAAGCTTTGGAAGTACAGTTGTGGCCAGTGCACACAGAGTCAAAACTCTGCTTGTTGTTTGCCACAACCGCTGTGGACAAAGCCGCATTCGTAATTGACACGATCATGTATGGCAAAAGTGCCAAAACTCCGAAACTTCTGGCATGGCGAAACTCCGATAATGCACGTGGATCCAATGCTCTCCGAGTCACAGCAATGCTACTTGCTGCGACCGCTGTGGACAAAACTGCAGTAGACGCGATCATAGATAGCAACGACATACACTTTTGAAGGCATGTGCGCAGCCAGCACATACAAATTTAAAACATATCTATTGTTCATCGTAACTGCTGTGCACGAAACCACAGACGCTGTTCTTCTGCTTGCGTGTGTCTGAGAAAAACATACACGAGTTTTTTCTACGTAAATAAAGGTTTTGTGTGTATATCATGGTTTGAAAACAGATTTTGCTAGTTTTTTTGGTTGATATGAAATTTTGGGTGTTACAAATATTTTCGCTTCCCCTTGAAATTCGTATCACCAAGATTCTACTGTAACTCCATGCATACACATAGGGCTCATTATGCAGCCCTCCAAGATGAGAGACCTGTTACAGCTAAACTTTAATGTAGTGAGCTTCAGTATAATCAAATTCTCAATATAATAAACTGTACAGCTTTTTGTAGCTTGATCTCTTAGGACCCCATATGTTTTTACGCCAATATAGAGAAGCATGATTATCTGCTATTTTAATATAATGAAATTTCGCTGCTAGCTGAAAGGAAGAGTGAGACAAGAAATTGAAACTTCTAGACAGAACAAACTCCGACTGAAAAGAAAATGGACACAAAGTTTTTATGCACATGCTCAGGTATGGTAGCACCACTTGTCAAGCAAATGTGCAAGGCCCACATGGGAGATAAGGTTTCAAGCATTTTATTTCTTCCCTGTGCAAATTAATCGAAGGCTGGCTTTGGTATGTGCTTCCACTACAATTCATATGCCAAGCCATGACCATTAGACACGTTCCTCTGTTCCCATGTCTGTTTAAAATGGCCCAGTCTTTGTATTTGGGTGTGCATTTACAATCCTCCAGTTAACAACCTTTTATGCTTCATTATTCTCTGATGAACACAATGGCTCATTTGCCTTAGGTAGCAGCACCCACAGCTGAAAGAAATCTTTTATATCTCACCATTACGGCAGTCTATAAATTTGTGGGCATGTATTACGAAATGAATGTCTACCTTTTGTCTTTTACCTGCTCATTGTTTTTCTGCACAGTGGCACATATCTTCGCTAACTTTTTTGGCAGTCATAAAAAAAATGAAGTTAATATTGTAACTGCTTTCTACTTTCCTTCGCCTGTGTTATAAGGCATGGATGTATACAGTAGACTCTCAGCAAATGGAAATCTCTTAAATGGAATTGCTGCTTAAAATGAACAACTGCCTCTAATACGATTGGTTTTGTACTTGAATGCTGCAACCCTGTTCATCTCTCAGTAAACAGAACTCCTGTTAAACGGAATATATTTTCCTGGTGCCTTCAGGTGCTGTTTAATGAGTGTCTGCTGATGATTACCTACAACTGTTTTGTTGTTATTATTGCATCCTGCTACCATATTCGGACTTGATTAAATGAAGAACTTCTTTAAGCAATCAGCAACAATGCCTACCGTGATGCCAGGCTAACCTACTTTTAATAAATGCATAAAATCATTTTGTACACACACAATTTGGATAGAAAGGGCTTCAAGCACAACATGACTATTCTGTATGTTTACAAGTTTAGAATGCTTTAGAGTGCTGGGAAGCTCTTGGCTATGACCAGCACACTATTATGAGCACCATGTGATTTACCAACCTCGAAAGTTGTAAACAGCTTGGAAATTTATGTAGATGAAGTCTTCGAGGATCTGCCTTCACTAGTTGCAAGTTGACATGATGATATCCATCGTCTTCAAGATCAGGATGGAGGGTGTTGTTTAGTTTTGAGGTATTGTGAGCAAGGCTGGCCATCTAAGAACAGAGTATCAACACACATAGCACCATACTGGAAGGAATGGGATGGACTGAGTGTGTATGACAGCTTTTGTTGCGCCCAGTTTCTGAACTTATGAGTCTGTACTTATGTGTATATGAAGTAGCACCTCCTGCCGCACCATAAAATTTTCTGCATATATACCATAAGTCCTCCCTCAGACTAGCATAGTGTACTCTCTACAAATACAGTGTGTTGTGTTTAATAATTTGTTAGGTGTTCTGGAAATAGGCAGTCACAGGTTCCCAAGCTATATTTGTGTGCTCATTCCAGTGAACTTCTTGTAGTGAGCGCGACTATACTGTGTCGCATCAGAGTGGCTTAAAATGAAAGCTTTCGTCAGTTGTAGTGCCTGTGGCTTGGATCCTTGTACCGGAAGGTCATCTGGTCAGTTGTAGAATTCAATTTGAAAAGTGTGGTTTCAGCAGCATGTTAGTACTCAAAAAAAGGAGCCAGTGGAGAAGAGAGTTGTCAAGCCTTTGCTGTGCTAAGTTTTGTTGTAAGTGGCATTCTCAACGGCTTGATGTTTGCGTCAACCGGCAAACACAGTTTACGGTGGCAACGCTCTTCTCAACCCCTTTTTTTTATTTCTGTTGGCCCTCACTGCCTGCAGTAACTTTGTCTTACGTTGCTCTGGTGCAGCAGCCTGTGCCCTTTCGTTAGCTCCACTTTTATTGTTTTTTCTTCTTCTCCTCCCCTTCAGATGCAAGGTTACAATAAAAATTATCATGGTTTCAAGAAGCCTGAGGTAAGAGTCCTCCACCTCCCAGCCAGTCCCCAATGCCTTGCTCTCCCGCTTCTTGAAACCACTCAGGTGCAGTCCTTATGTGACAGTGTTCTGCCTCCGCCTTAGCAGCTGTGGTGATAGTGTTTTGACATCGTCTTGTTTTCAAACCATTGCTTGAGCACACAGGCAGTAGATGCTCGTTGACAGTGCTGAGATGGTGGGAAGTCTCGTGGTGCTTACATGCTGTGCACCAGTTTCTGAACACTAGTGTTGTACCCCTGCTCTGTTGGCAGGGGTATCACTGCATGCTGCTTTCTTCAGGCTCAATGTGTTTCAAGCGAGATGTTGTGCTAGTGTGAATGCAGCATAAAGCAATCGAGTATAAGGAGGTACATATGCTGGTTCTTGTTTAGGCCTCTTTCCACTGATACACCTGTTGTCCTACACTTTGGAGCTTTGTTCTGCATTCACACCACGAACTTGGACCAACTCACCAGAATCAAATAGTAAAGCAGAAATTATTGGTACTTGAAGCCGACACATTCAAGCATGCTAAGCGAATCCTAATTTAGTGGCCAGCATTTTCACTTTGCACATGAGAGATATCCCGCAACCATGATAAATTGAATGAATGTACCGAGCAAATGCATAGTGTTGCTCAGAGGGGGATGCAACAGACGAACCACTGCCAAGAAGGCTGAGCTTCTTACCTACTCTTCCTGGCACTCTTAATAAAGTATTTAGTGCGGTGACAAGTAATCTTGGTATGTGCATAATGGCAGTGCACTCTGTGTTAGGTTTGTAGATGATATAAATGCATAGGCAGTATCAAACAACTGTGCAATATAGACTGAATCGTATGCTATGTAACTGATCAGTGCTGAATACATAGAGCAGCTGAGTATGTCGAGATGTAAGAGCAACTGACAGTCGCAAGTTATCTAATTTTTTTAGGTGGAGCCCTTAATATCCTTGCTGGGCTTATGACATCCGTTATAAGAGTTTAACTGTAGCAAAAGTGCACTGTCCTAGCAGTGCTCTGCATGTCCTGTGTTCTTTCTTTTCGTCCATGTCCCCTTTACACTAGTAATCATATCCTATTGAGCTGTGCATGGTCAGGTAGGAGCTAAGCATCATGTGAAATTGAGATGTGTGAACAGCATACCAAGTGGCACAATTTATGTCAGCACAGGAAACTCTAACAAGGGCTTTTTTTATTTATGAAAAAAAAAAAGTGTTTGTGTTTTCTTATGTGAATTTTGATGACAGCACATGCACTACCATGAGCGCAATAATGTCCTTACAGAATTTATGCAGCAAAGGAGCTTTCTTTATTTTGATTTCCATAACTTTGCCAACGCCATCCATTGTCTGTAGCCAATAGGGTTGCCACCTGCCCATTTTTAGACCGCCCCAGCAGGTGTTTTAGACAGTGGTCCAGTTGCCAGTCTGCACCTAAGACCAGCCACCATTGGCCGGTTTATTGGTCATTGTATTGTGATTATTTCTTTTTTGGCATTTTATAAGAGTATATTCAGGAACTTTGAAGATGCTACATATTTTTCGCCATTCACGAAAACTCTCACACAATTTTGAACCACTTTCTATCTTGTGCCCATAAAAATGCAAAGCAATTGATTTCTCCTGTTATACCGATCATTTAACTGCCAATCATTTAACTAAGGCAAAAAATGAACATCAGTGGTTATGGGCTTGCATCATGAGCGTAAGTTCTGCGCCTTCGAAGCAGCGAAAATTACATCTATGTATGTTACGAAAGACTGGAGACCTCAAGCTGAGACGAGAGCTGGCTCATGGCCGTGAAGGACATGTATTAATAATAATTGCTGGGGCTTTATGTCCCAAATGGACGGCATATATCTATACTTTGCATTTATTTTTATGCCCACAGAATAGCTGGGAAGCTGTTTCCCTTTTTTGTAGATGTACATTATGGATACTTCTGACTAGGCAAATAATGTTACAATACATGACAGTGCGTGTCAAAAACTGAACATGGCAAATTTTTTCGGCATTATTTAAACTACCTGTATAAGTAACCTCACGCCCCCCCCCTCCCATATAGCCTTTTTTTCCTAGTGGTAAAGTGGAAACCCTAGTAGCCAGGGTGCTAGTGTAGACTGTTTATAATGTATGTTTCTTGACATTCACACTAACCAACAGCAGTAAAGCCTTACTATGAAACAGCTTCGTTATGGCCCACGAGGTAGGGAAGGGGCAGTGAGGAACCACCGAGCTGATGCCACAGGCCACCGCCAAAATGACTATGCAATATTGTCTTCGTGGCTTAGATGACAGCTCTCTCTGGTGCAGCTGTAAATGCTATTCAAACTTTGCTTATGAACACAAATAGTCTTTAGCAGCATTTTATGAGCCTGCTTGCGTAAATGGCACATACAGAAGCACTTTTTCACAACTAAAGCGCCCCTGTTGGTGTTTTGTATGCTAAGTAAGGTAAAAAGTTGGGCGAGTTGGTACTTGTTCATGATGACTGGCTGACAGAAATTGTGCCACTTGGACCACAAAATGCTGTTAAATGACTATTTGGGGTCGCATGCAAAGTTGTAATAGCATTTACAGCTGCACGAGAGAAAGCTGTCATCTTGTCATGAGGACAATCTTCCACAGTCATCTGCTGGTGTGCTGTGGCATCAGCTTACTGGTTCCTCACTTCTTCTCCCCTACCCGGTGTGTAATTATAATGAAGCTTCGTTATAGTAAAGGCCTCTTAACAGTTGGCCTCGAAGGGGGGCTAAAGCTGCAAAGAAATCCAAAGGTGTGCTCAGTTTGCCCAAGCATGTGGAAAACCAGGCAGTGAGCTTGATAGGTCTCAGACTGACCTTTTCCTCACAGTGATAGCAGAAAGTTTGTGGCTTTTGCAGCGTTGGACAACACTATTACCGTCAACAGGGTGTCCGCTTATTTAGTTTCTTTTGGTGCATCTCCACAACACAACAGGGTGAAAAGGTCAAAACTCTTTCAGGCTCTACTTCTGTATTCATTGCTAAAATTAGTTACAGAATAATTACTGCATGAGATATGCTCACTGGCATGCACTGACTGCCTCTGATGGCCGAACAGTAGGTAAAGAAAGCAAAGTGGGGATGAGAATGGAAGATAGACAAGAATGGAAAAGAATCCCTGCTCGCTTTGACCTATTCGCTTTATCGTGGCTTCGCAAGTGTGCATGTATCCCAAGGCTTTAGTTTAGTT
This sequence comes from Rhipicephalus sanguineus, assembly GCF_013339695.2. Taxonomy (NCBI): domain Eukaryota; kingdom Metazoa; phylum Arthropoda; class Arachnida; order Ixodida; family Ixodidae; genus Rhipicephalus; species Rhipicephalus sanguineus. The sequence goes on along the minus strand of NC_051181.1, from coordinate 31,588,966 downwards.
GGTTAATGCAGTGTAGTTTGTAGGCATTAAAGCAGGCTTGCAGGATGTCATTAAGCCACTACCGTAAAATCCCGAGAAAGCGCCCCCCCCCCTACGGCGTAAGTAAGTAAGTTTTAATGGATGTGATTACATCCAACAGTGTCGATGGTTTGGCGACTTGGTACTTGATTGTAGATGAAAAATAAAAGCCAGTCCTACGCCTGAGCAATATGAGTAAGCAGTTGAGCTGGCAAGCAAGTGCCACCACCTGATGAACGCAGATTGAGTTCTTCATCTTTCTTTATCTTCTACTTCGTTCCTCTTTCTTTCGTGTTTCTTTCTTTATCTTTTCTACTTTTCCTCCTTCCTATTTCTTTATTCTTTCTTTCATCTTTTTTTTCTTTGTCTCTTTCTATATAGCCCTCCCGCCACCTCCTAACCCTAACATCAGTGCTCACCCTCACTTCTCTTTCCCACATCTTGCTAGGCTATACTGTACATGGTTATGCTATGGTTTACCCTCTCATCTCCTTTTTCCATCCTTCGCACCCTAACATCAGTCCTCAGCCTCACTTCCCTTTGCCATCCCCTATCTCTAGGCTATGCCATGGTTTACCCTCTCCAATCCTCCTTTCCTTCCTCATTCTCACATCAATCCTCACCCTCACTTCTCTTTCCCACACCTTTGCTATACTGTTACGATGCGTGGCTATGCTGTGCTAGGAGCTGCTTGGCACATACCCGCTTTCTGTGGTGCATACCCGCTTAGGCGTTTTCTGCCAACGCCTCGCGGACCAACCTCGAACTTAAACAGCTCCACTGTTAAAAGCCAGCAAGGAACAACGGACACAGAAAAAGAAGGGGACCGGACGAAGCTGGAACTAACAACTAAAATTTATTGCAGGACACAAACCATTTAAAGCTTACGGCGATCACCCGGCGCTTGTGTGGGGGTCATCATAAAAGGTGTGGGAAGGGCGCAAGGAGTCAGGCGGAGTGAGAGCAGAATCCACCTTTTTAATGGCCAAGCCCCGGGTCCTGACTGCTCAATGTTCTGCCGAGCGCAAGCGCACCCCAGGCTTCGTTCTCTTCGTTTCTCTGTTGCCCTGGCCGCCCACAGCGCCCCCACACTATCCCCTTTCCCTCCGAAGATAGGTGAGCGCACGGGTGAGTTCGGCTGTTTACACCCGGAAGCGTCGGATTCCGTGTCCCACTAGCTTTGGCCCCGACAATGGTCATACCGCTGGCTTGCACACGTCGAGCACTCTGACTCTACCATGGCAGCAGCATCCTTGGCATCATCCTTGTTATCCATGTGATCCTTGTCATTTGTCGGCGTGTCCCAGAGACTTCCGAGGGCTTCCCTCGTCTTGCCCATCTTTGCCGAGCAGCCTGGGCACCTCTGCCTCTCTCTGGTTGTTCGTGTCGTCCTCTGCCGGCTGTTTCCGCTGTTCCTCGTCGCCATTGTCATCGCCGTTGCGCTTGACGGCCGTTTCCCGGGGTTCGCGCCACGTCCGGCGCTTTCCAGCAGCCCTGGACAAGCCCTGGGTCGCCTGGAGGATGCAGCCGAAGTGATGGTCCTCAGTGTCTTCATTTTTCCAGTTTCATCGCTTTCAGTGTCCTTCTCCTGTGCTTCCTTCTCGCTTGCCTCATTGCTGACATGTGCCACTCGCCGTTCTCCTCTCACTCCATGACGAAACCTTCATTAATGGAATTGTTGTCTTCATCATCTTCTTTGGCCCGCTCACTTCCGTCAACGCCTACGTCCTTCTCATTGTCCACCATGTTCTCTTCCCGACCTCTATTCCTCATGTTGTCCTGCTTCGGGTCACGCTCCGTATCTGCGGCTTTCTCGCCGCTGACGCCTTCATCCTGCGTGGTCTCGTCTTCGTCCTCGGCGTCACCGTCAGCTGCTCCTTCCCAGTTTTCAACGATGTCTTCACCTTCTTCGTTCTTCTCATCTCCATCGTCCTCAGCGAGTTCCTCTTCATCATCCCGGTACTCCCTGGCCTCTTCATCACCATTCTGCAACTTCCCGACCTGTTCTTTGCAGTGTGAGACCCATCGGCCCCTTCATCGCCGTCTTGGCAGTCTCTAGCCTTGTCCTCGAGGTTCTCCTCGATCACTTCCGCGTATTCCTCGCCACTCACGTTCTCGGCACCCTCGTCACCGCACTCACTGTCGTCCCCTGGTGCTGCCCCTTCGCACTTTTTCTCCGCGTCAGTTGCGCCATCCCCGTTTTCGACGTCCTCCGCGGCAGTCTCAGTCTCGGCAGGCATGGAATCTCTCTCAGCAGCGTTGTGTGGTTCTCGTCCTCCGCCTTCTGGTCGTCGCCAGGCGCCGGCCCCGTCGGCCCTGTGCATGGTTGCTCTGTCGGCCATGACCGGCCGGTTGGGACTCCCCCGACCTCGAGGAAAGTGTCAGTGGCTGTGTCGAGCCGTTTGAGGACGTCGAGCAGTCGGGTCCACTCGGGATCCATCGACCTCAGGAGGATCGCATTGGGCACCATTGTGGGAGGGGCACAAGGAGCCAGGCAGAGCCAGAGGAGAAACCACCTTTAATGGCCAAGGCCCGGGCCCTGACTGCCCAATGTTCTGCCAAGCGCGAGCGCACCAAGCCCGAGCACACCCCAGACTTCATTCTCATCATTCTCTTTCCCTTGCTGCCACCAGTGTCGAGAGTAACGATATGACGACGCGACGTTCGGCTGGGCCGGCGACTAACTGCCCGGCCATGTTTATTGATACTATATATATACACCTGTAATCCCTTAGTGGCGCCGTCTGTTAGTGTGTTAGGGTAAGTGACGCCACCTAGGATTAATATAACAAAATACAACAACACTACATCTCTCCAAGATCTACAAATTCAGTCTTTTAGGTGGGACCACATGCCTCCCGGACCTGGTAACCTGGTGGGGTATGCTGTCAGGGTCTGCGCCGGTACTCGTATCGTGCTGGCCATGTGATGGTTCCTCCTGGCTGAGTCTGAGCTCCTGGTTTGGGCTCGAGCTCAGACGGGAGACTGGGGATGACGCACTGAGATCTGGGGAATAAGGCACGAGATGCCGTCAGTTTTGTTGTATAACTCCGCTGGGAGTTTCCACGATGTAGGATCGGGGACGCAGGCCCCGGCTAAGAACTTTGGCCCGGCACTCCGCGTCAGTTACCCACACTTCGTCTCCTGAAGAGAGGTCCCGGAGCTCTCTCGCCCCATGCCGACGGTTGAAGTCCCGAGTTTGCCTTTCCTTAGCCGCGGCGTCCTTTTGGAAGACTACGTCTGGTCGTGGTAGGTCCGGTGACAGCTTGGCCGGGTCCCTGGGAATGCGTGTCCGTAACCGTCGCCCCATGAGAAGTTGGGACGGGCTGTACCCTGTGACCCCTGGCGTGTCACGATACGCCAGCAGTACCAGGAACCGGACGTTGCTCTTGCGGAAAAGATCCTTCAGTCTTAACAGCCCGTTCCACCGCACCATTCGATTGAGGATAACCAGGACTGCTAGTGATGTGTCTAAACCCATAGCTCTGGGCAAAACTTGAGAACTCGTGTGACGAGAACTGGGGGTCATTATCACTTCGAAGCACTTCCGGTATGCCGAATCGAGCCATGACACTCTTGATAGCCGATATCACCGCTTGGCTGGAAGTGTTGCGTAGCGTGATAACCTCTGGATACCGTGAATAGTAGTCCACGAGCACCAGAAAATTTTGTCCCTCCAAGTGGAACAAATCTGCACCCACTTGTGGCCATGGGTACTCCATTGAAGGTGTTGGCAGGAGAGGCTCGGCACGCCGGACCCTGGTAGTTGCACAACGTTCACATCATTCCACCATAGACACGATATGTTTGCCTATATGAGGCTACCAAACAGCATCACGCGCACGTGCCTTGCATCGGTTCCCTCGTGAAGTGAATCCAAGACGTCCTTCTGCAGAGCCTCCGGAATCAACAGACGTCCTCCTTTAAGGAGCAGTCCATTGCACGCTGTCAGCTCCGCTTGGTACCTCCAATACTTCGAGAAGTTTGATGGCACTTTGTTTCTCTGAGGCCAACCTTGCCTTCAGTACTTCACGAGGATAACGCACTCGCCATCCATCAACTGGTGCTGACGAACCACTTTAAGGCTAACTGGTGCGCCTTCCGCGATGCTGCCGACGACCTCACTGACGTACAACTCCACTTGGTTTCCTTCTGCTGGAGAAGCTGATGTGACGGGTGCTCTTGAGAGGGTATCAGCCGTTGCCAGCAGCTCCCCTGGAACGTACAATACCGTGTACTGGTACCTCATGAGTTTCAGTCGAATCCTTTGGATCCTTGGTGGTAAAGCATCGACATCCATGGAATCAAGCAAGGACGTGAGCGGTAAGTGATCGGTCTCGATGGTGAAGTGTAAGCCCCGGACATACTCGTCAAACCGCTTGACAGCCCATGCAGCTTCCAAGCCCTCCTTTTCCGTTTGGCTGTACCTTTGCTCTGTTGGTGTGAGGGAGCGTGATGCGTAGGCCACGGCTCTGTGCTCTCCTCTCGGTTGGTCTTGTAGCAAAACCGCACCTAAGCCAAACGAACTGGAATCTGCGGATACGATGGTCGGGTACAGTGGGTGGTAGTTAGCCATGCAGATGTTGGACGACATCATGTCTTTCAACTTTTGGAAGGCGACCTGCTGGGCCAGTCCCCACGCCCAGTCACTTCTTTTGTTGAGCAGTCCTCGAATGGGTGCCGTCACCTCTGACAGATGGGGTAAGAACCGTCCCACGTGGTTTACCATGCCCATTAGTCTGCGGACGCCACCAACGTCGACAGGAGGTTCCATGCTCCTGACAGCAGCAAGCTTGTCTGGGTCCGGCGAAATACCGCTGCCGCAGATAACTACGCCGAGGAACTTGACGCTTGTGACGCCGAATTGACATTTCGACTTGCTCAGGGTCAGCCCGGCGTTTCTCAGTCGAGCCAGCACTGATTGGAGCCGGCTGTCATGTTCTGCACGGTCGCGGCCAAAAACCAAAATGTCGTCGATCATGTTTACGCCGCCTTCTTGACCTTCGAGAATGTAACTCATTTGGCGCTGAAAGTATTCGGGGACGGACGTTATCCCGAATGGCAGTCGACGGTAGCAATAACGTCCAAACGGCGTTATGAATGTTGTTAATTCTTCAGACTCTTCTGCCAGTTTTACTTGATGAAAACTTGATGTAGCGTCAAGCTTCGAGAACACCTGAGCATTACCCAGTAGTCCCAAAACTTGGTCTACGGTGGGCAAGATATGGCGTTCACGCAACACTACCTGGTTCAACTTGGTGAGGTCGACGCAGATGCGATATGAACCGGATGGCTTCGGTACGACGACCATACCGGCGCACCACGGAGTAGGCTTTGTCACGCGTCTGATCACGCCCTCCGCTTCAAGCCTGTCAAGCTCCGCCTTCACGACACCGTGTAAAGGGGTGGGCACACGTCTTGGGACCAGCAGCGAATAGGGGACAGCATCTGGTTTTAGGCGTATAGTGTACGCTTCTTGCAGCTCGCCCAAACCACAGAACAGCGTGTCTGATGCCGCCTGGTTGCCTTGCGTCTCGACCACCGGATCCACGAACTTGACCACACCCAGCTCTTGGATAGCAGGAAATACCAGAGGTGGCATGACCTGTGACTGAAGCACGTAAAGTCGTTGCGTTGCCGACTTGTTCTTCCATTGCAGAGTGGCGGTAAACGTGCCCAGCACGTCCAGCGGTTGTCCCGCCGGTCCTGAAAGTTCCCCTTCCGGCGGCTCAAGATATGGCAGAATTCCAGAAAATGTACTGGGGACGACTGTGACCTCGGCGCCGCTGTCAACTTTGAAGCGTAGAGGCGTTCCGTCCACTTTTACATCCACGAACTTGGCCCGCTCTTCGCTGTTCGAACCGACAGCACCCAATTCCACGACGGAAAGTTGCTTGCTAGCCCGGCAAACCACTGCGAAATGGCCCTTCTTTCCACATTTGTTGCAGGTTGCTCGGCGTGCGGGACATTCTGAGCGCAAATGTAAGGACCGGCCACAAAATCCACAAGGCGAAGAAACATGCATCCATGGGGCAGCTGCGTTGCGCGTCTCTCGCTGCTGTGGGCGGTTCTGCATGACTTTCGCCGCGTCCACGTTTATCGATTCGTGATGCGTTATCACCGCTGGCGAACATGCTGAAAGATTTGCCCTTTCCTTCTCTGCGTCTTCTGCTTGACGGACACAAATGCGCGCTTCATCTAACGTAAGCTTTGGATTGCGGCAGAGCTTATCTGATAACTGCGTGTCACGAACGCCAACGATAAAATGGTCGCGGACCGGTCGCTCCTCTTTGTCCCGTGCAAAGTAATTGCATCGTTTCACCATATTTCCCAGTGCCGTGAAGAACGCGTCAGCTGTCTCGCCTGCCTGTTGAACACGTCGGTGGAACCGTGCGCTCTCGTACAGCTCGTTGGCGGGGTGTAAGAAGTATCCGTCCAGCTTACCAACGATGACGCTGTACTTTGAATAGTCTTCGTCCCGTACTTGCAATGAACACAAAATGTCCCGTGACCTGGTGCCCATGCAGCATAGCAGCGTTCTGACGCTAGCTTCATCGTCCGCCGCATGAAGACCCGTTGCAAAACTAGTCGTCGAACTGCTGACGCCACCTCTGCCAAGCCGCTGGGTTCTCGAAGTCGAAATGGGATGGCGGTTGCAAGTTGGGCCCAGCGACCATGGCCACCATGGCTTTCCCGCCGGTCGCCGCAGGTAGCTCGCTGTCCTTGTTCTTCTTGCCCAGAGGCATTTTTACTATGATGCAGATCTCACTTCTGACACCACGTCGAGAGTAAAGATATGACGACGCGACGTTCGGCTGGGCCGGCGACTAACTGCCCGGCCATGTTTATTGATACTATATATATACACCTGTAACCCCTTAGTGGCGCCGTCTGTTAATGGATGGATGGATGCTATGAGCGTCCCCTTTATAACGGGGCGGTGACATGTCTGCCACCAGGCTCGAAGGCGAAAAAAAAAAGAGAAAGAAGAAAAAAAGCTTCCTTGTTTCATGTTGTCCTAATGCCTTATCTACATTGATTAAATCTATGTTATTATACCAAAAAATATAAATTCACGGTCCATCTATCTGCCTCTTAAGGCAGAATGACCTTATTTTCCCCCATTATTTATTTTTGTACTTTATCTCTATTTTTCTGCCACCAATACTCTAACCGTCTCTTACTTATTTCTATCGCGGACGTGTTTAGCTTTCCATTGTTGTCCCTAAAACCCAAGGCTTCATGTAGACTCGTGCCCACACGTATACATGGGTTGCACGGACGTCACATCCGGGAACGACAGGACCGAAAGCCGCCATGTTTAAGAACACTTGCAGCTGTCTGGAAGCGTAGGCAGAAGCTTTGCAGCGGCGAGATCTGTACGCGCCACCGGCTTGACCATGACTATTTGCGCTGTTTTCGGATGCAGAACAAGAAGTGGAACTTCTGCTTCTAAAGACAAGGCACAGCCACGCGTTAGAATGTTTAGTTTGCCCGCGATTATAACGAATCAATGCGCGCGAACGAGGCTGTTGTCCGCAAAGCGCCGTAACGCTTGGCGGGCGCGCATTAAAGCGAAGAGACTTGAAGAGAAATACATCCGTGTCTGCAGTCTTCACTTCGTCATAGGTAAGGGTATTTTCGAGTTGTGTACAGGTTTAACACGTTTACTGACGTGATTACGTCGCTTCTCCAGAATGCTGCCTAGATTCACAGCGACGTAGAGACGAGCTTTTCCCCTTGAATAAACGCGTCTGAATTGTTAAATGTGGCCCAATGGTGCAACACATGTGAACGTGACCTTCTTCACGGGAAACCTGTGAATTTAATGGATGACACGAACCCCTACTGGACACCGAGCCTACTGCTGGGCCACGGCCGTTATGACCGGACACTGGTTTGCACCCTTCAAGACAAAATCCTGTCGACGCCCATGCGTCTGGACAAACACGAAGCTTTACTTCGACCGTAACGTGAAAGAGCGTCGTTAATTAACCTCGCTTAGAACGACGACACGCTGAGATGGAAGCTGCTTTGCTGCTATGCTCTTCACCCATCCGCTGGTGAAGTAGTTGTGGCCATCCAGCGACTTGTAGGCCTTCATTTGTTGCAGCGTGACGTGACTTGTTGAAAGCACCAAATAATTCACAATGTCGCCGTGCGTCACGGCAGGCAGCAGATCGACGTCCGATGCAGCGTCCTTACCGATGCGCAGTTCGTAAGGATCGATGCCATCGCACATTTCAATTTTAGCTCGGTAACGTACCCGAGTTGGTCCCACGAGTTCTTCAAAGCACGACGGGCAAAGCGCGTGCACGTTTTCTTTCGCCATATCGCTCAAAATAAATCAAACGACGACGACAAGCTCCGACGCGGCGGTAAGCCACACGCGCAGCCCGACTCGATGTTCTTAAATATGGCGGTCGCTCACTTTGCAAGTCGGAAGTGACGTCACGTGCAACCCATGTATACCTGGGTGAATATCGCCACATTCAATCAGTACATGTTCCATCGTTTCCTTAGTTCCCCCGCAGCATGTACAATGTTCTTCTTCGTTACTGAATCTCGCTTTATAACTACGCGTTCTAAGGCAGCCCGACCTAGCTTCAAACAGTAAAGCGCTTCCCCTTGAATTATCATAAAACCTTTCCCTGGTTTGTGTGAGCAATGTGTTAGGGTAAGTGACGCCACCTAGGATTAATATAACAAAATACAACAATACTACAACCAGCACCCCGACAACGCTCAACCAAGGACGACGCAAAAGCAAAATCGCACACTTAATCACCAGAAATTGAGCTCTTTAGGAAGCGTACTTCCTTGTCACCGAGCCCTACAGACGTAAGTGCCATCTCTGTAGTAATCCTTAGTGACAAGGAAGCGCACTTCCTAAAGTGCTAATTTTCTGGTGATTAGCGTGTGATTTTGCCTTTGCATCCTGTTCGGTTGCGCTTTCATGATGATTCCCGTGCATATGTACCGGAGGATAGCCGGAAGTTTTAAATGGTTTGTTTTCTGCAATAAATTTTAGTTGTTAGTGCCAGCGTCATCCGGTCGCCTTTTTTTTCTGTGTCGTTTGTTCCTTGCTGGTTTTTTCATCTACAGTCGTGATAACAAGCATGCGTTTCTGAGTATGTGTGAGTAAATGCTGGCCAGGGAGTGGAGGTGATTATTAATGTGAATGTCTGGGTGAGTAGATATGTTTAAATGCTCGGGAATGTGAACGTGAATCCGAGTGACTGAATGTGAACAGGTTCGTTTTGATGTGTAAGAACATGAGCCCAAGGCAAGTGTGAGCAGGCTGTTTCACACTTCGGGAAAAACTTGAAGCGCATAGCATCGCGATGCAATGAGCGCTGCAGTCGCGCGCCGATTGAAGCAGCTAGATCTTCAAAGGTCTAGCTGCTTCAATGCAGCTAGACTTTTGACTAAAGCACATCGCAGACAGAAAAGTGTGAGCAATATGTCTGTATTGGTTCAGTGTGATGTGAGCGTGCATGGCCGTCAACATGGCCGCACAACCAGTTTGGCAAGTTGCCAGCAGACTTGTGCGTCTCGAAAATTTAGCCTAAATTTAGTAAATTGTAACGAACTAAGTTTCAATTTGCTAACGTTCATTTTGGGTGTTTGTTAAAATTAGATTTTAAGTAGGCAAGCTTGTGGAAATTTAAAGTAATTTACATTAAGTTTGTTTTTATCCATTAGTTTGGTGTTTCCCATTTCGTTGTAACGTTTTGTTTTATGTTTAGGGCACCAAAACAAAATGTTTTGAATGTGCTTGGTCGTTTTGTTCATCCTCAGATAGGTAACAGGCACACCCCATATCTGAAAATAAATTCTTTCATGCACTCTGGACAGTTTTGGCCCTCGTGGCATTTAGAATTGTATTCGGCCTGGTCCGATCGCTTTAGCCTCATAAGGCTAGTGGTAAAATGCGATTATAATCCTCATGGTGAGCGAGTGTGTACCAGCAAATAACGCTTGCCTTGTCAGCAATCGCTTTCTACCGATCGTAGTGGCTTTTGGTCTTGATGTTGTAATAACTTTTTTAGCGCACAGGACGGAGTTTTTTACGACACGATACAGCGCTAACTTCCAATGTTTGGTTTTTTCTTTGAAGTGCGACATGCATAAGTAATAGACAGTAGCAGCCTGCATAGGTGCACTTGCACTTAAAAACAGCAATAGTCCATGGTAAGTACTGAAATGTGAGATAAAATAATAAAATGATGTTAGTGAAACGCTAGTTGCAAAACTATGTTATGTAAAGCTTCGTTAATGCTCACCTGCTTTAAATGTTATAATGGTTAAAACGTAGCTGCAACGAATACCTGTCCGAGTGTCGGAACCTAATTTTGCGTAACGGTTAACTGCGCCATTAATCTGGCTGTGTGGCCGATGCCACGATGTGCCATAAAAGGTCTTCTGCCGTTTTGATAAGTGCAGAGACCGGTCGATCCGTAGTGCCGACTTCGGTGCAATCGCAGCGATGCCTTTACGGACAAGCATCTGAGAAGGATGGAGGCGAGATAGCGGCTACCAACTAACCCGTCATGGAGGTCTAGTAGTTAAGGTGCTGGAGTGCTGACCTGAAGGTCGCCGGATCGAATTCCAGCCGCGGCGGCCGAATTTTCGATGGAGGTGAATATACTCGAGGCCCGTGAGCTTAGATTCAGGTGCACGTTAAAAACCCCAGGTGGTCGCAATTTCCGGAGCCTTCCACTACGGCGTCTCTCATAATCATATCTTGGTTTTGCGACGTTTAAGCCCAACAATTAATATTAGCGGCTGCCGACTAATGCACCAGTGCAACGTATTGCCGACTACGCTTTTGTGGAGTGTGTCGAGCGGGAGAGATTCGAGCTAGTTCACTATACTCCGGGTGGACAAGCTCCTTCATGTTTATTCACAGACCTTGTATATTCGTGCATGCTGTATGCTGCATCCAGTGGCACTTCTGTACACTACATCGATGCTGTGCTCCCATCCAGTGGTATTGTAGACTACGTCCTCCCGTCGGTAAAACCAGCACAGGAACTCTTAGTTCGAAAGGAAACAACAGTCATAGGTCGAGCCTTTGCAGCCTTCAGATCTTTCTGCCGAACTTTGACACGCGTGGCGTAGAAGTAGAACCACGAGGTGCCTCTGCAGTGGAGGTGCTTTCCGGAAGCCTTGGGCTGCTTGATCAGCTCCAGGCGTTGTTGTAGACATGGCGGTCTGAGCCGCCACAGGAGTTCTAGGTGGGCTGGTAGTGCATTCCGCAAGACGTCCCGTCGTTGGTTCCAGGTGCATCCGGTTGCGCTGGAGTACACCCGTCGGAGTCTCCACGACGTAGTAGCGCGGGCATTCAGCTGGCTTCAAGACTGTCGCAGGGAGTCGACGTCCCGTACCCAGACCCGCTCGCCGGCCTTAAGAGGCCGCAGTGTGCGAACCGCATGGCTTCGGTTAAGTCGGATGTTTGGCGCCTCCGGATGTCATTGGTCACGCTGAGTGAATGGGACCGAAGCGGGCCAGGCTGGCTACTGCAGGTGCGGGTTCTTCAGCACCAGGGTCTGTAGGCGCCTACCCACAAGCAGCTGAGCAGGACTCCCTCCATTTACCCCAAGGGTGTCTCGGTATGCTAAAAGCCCCAAGTAGGGACCATCCGCCTTGTGCAGTAGATCTTTGACCATCCGTTCCATCACCCCGTTCGCCTGTGAAAAATTGGGGCTACTGCTGACATGGCGGAAGCCGTAGGACTCGGCGAAGGCGGAGAACTCTCTTGCAGCAAACTGAGGACCGTTATCGCTGCGCACCAATCTCGGGATCCCGTGGTGTCCAAAAACGCTCTGGATGCCGTTGATGACAGCAGGTGCAGTGTTCGAGCGCAGGCTGATAACTTTCGGAAAGCGTGACCGGTAATCCACCAGAAGGACGTAGTCGTGGCCGTTCAGATGAAAAATATCGATGGCCACTTCCTCCCAGGGCCGAGTTGGAGTGGTCGGCAGCATGGGCTCCGAGCGCGGCAGCCTGGTTTCGGCGCACGTGGGGCAATTAGACACCAGTGTATCTATCTGGTTGTAGATGCCCGGCCACCAGACTGACTCCCGAGCTAATGCTTTGCACCGGTTGATGCCTTGACGCCCGTCATGGAGGAGCTCGAGCGTGCGGCGCTGAAGCGCGGAAGGAACAATGCAGGACGCCTTCAGAAGTTGTCCCTCACAGACGTTGAGGTCCCCTTGGTACTGCCAGTACCTCTTCACGTGGAGATGCAAGTGGCACTGCCAGGGCCAGCCTCTGGCGCAGTTCTGAAGTAGCAGACTGCACTCGCCGTCGTTGGCTTGGTCCCGGCGCAGGTGCTCGAGCTGCGACGAGAAGATGCCTGGGAAGGAGAGGACGACTTCTTGGGCAAATAGCTCTACTTGTTTCACCCGGTTGGATCGAGAGGAATTCCAGCGGTGCGCGTGAAAGAGTATCGGCAGTATCCAACAACTTCCCCGGTACGTAGAGTACTTGGTACTGGAAACGCATCAACTTCAAGCGAACCGCTGGACCCGTGGTGGCAGTAGGTCAACATCCATGGAACTCAAGAGCGCCACCAGAGGTTGGTAATCCGTCTCGAGGAAGAACTGAAGTCCACGGGCGTATTCCTCGAACCTTTGCACCGCCCAGCTGGCCGCCAAAGCTTCTTTCTCCGTTTGACTGTAACGGCGTTCCGTGGGTGTGAGGGAACGCGATGCGAAAGCAATGGCCCGACGCTCACGGGATGGCTGCTCCTGTAGAAGTACTGCCCCGAGACCGTAGGAGCGGGCGGCGGCCGAGACCGTGTTCCTGTATGCGGTGTTGTAGCGAGCGCAGAGTTTTGAGCACAGCAGCTTGTTCACCTCGGAAAAGGCAGACTGCTGCACAGGGCCCCAAGTACAGGCAGAGCTCTTGGGCTGCAAGGCTCCGATCGGCGCACTCACCTCCGAAACGCCCGAAGTGACTCAAGAGGCCCAGCAGGTGACGGACCCCTGCGACATCTTCGGGTGCATACCTGGCTCGCAGCAACCTTGTCTGGGTGTGGAGAAATGCCTTCAGCGCTGACCACGACGCCAAGGAACTTGACACTGGAAGTGGCGAACGAGCACTTCTCCTGGTTAAGCGTGACTCCTGCCTTTGCTAGCCGGTCCGTGACTTGTCGGAGACGGCGGTCGTGCTCGAAGCGTGTCTTCCCAATCATGTTCACAGCACCCGCTTGACCTTCTGGGATCCGGGATATCTGTCGCTGGAAGTACTCCGGTGCAGACATGATCCCTAACGACAGTCGGAGGAAACAGTAGCGTCCGAGCGGGGTTATAAACGTGGTAAACTCTTCGGACTCGGGGGACAGCTTGACCTGGATGGAAGCTCGACGTGGCGGTCTAACTTGGAGAAAACTGTGGCCTCTCCCAGCAATCCGAGGCATTGTTCCACAGTAGGGAGCACGTGACGCTCTCGAAGAATCACCTTATTGAGGCGAGTCAAGTCCACGCAGAGCCGATAGCCGCCCGAGACCTTGGGGACGACAACCAGTCCAGCGCACCAGCCAGTGGGTGTGTCCAGTCGACGGATCACGCCCTCTGCTTCTAGCTTGTTTAGCTCAGTCTTGACGACGTCGCGGAGAGGCTGTGGAAGGCGCCGGGGTACGCTCAAGGAGAAAGGTGTAGCGTTGTGTTGCAGCCTGGTAGTGCAGGCTTCGGGGAGCATGCCCAGTCCTCGGAAGCGTCCACAGTCTCCAGAGGCTGGGATAGAGACTAGTCGCCCAAGGGCTGTGGAATCCTCGAGACATTGCAGACGCCCAAGGCTTGAATTGCCGGGAAGCCCAGCAGCGGGACCGTCTTGGTTGCCAGGGTGTAGAGCAGCTGCTTGGTGGACTTGCCATGTCATGAAAGGGTAGCGATGTAAGTGCCTGACCGGCAGGATGTTGTTGCCAGGGCATTTCAACTCGCTCTTGGGGTCTTGAAGCATCGAGGGGACGCCGGGAAACGTGCTGGGTACAGCAGAAACTTGGGTACAACAGAAACTGGCGAACGTACGTGAGCGCTTCGTGCGACGCCATTCTCGGGTTCCGACATAGCTGGTCCGAGAGCTTGCGGTCATGCAAGCCCACGAGAAAACGGTCTTGGACAAGCCGCGCTGCGACGTCGGACGAGTAGGTGACCAGGACTTGACCATCGTCCGGAGCGCAGTAAAAAATGCGTCGGCCGTTTCACCTGGTTGCTGCACTACGGCAGTGGAAGCGCGCTGACTCGTACAGCTCATTCGGCGGGTGAACGAAGTGGTCGGTGAACGCTTTCTTCACGGCGGCAACGTCCTTCAGATCCGCCTCTCCTAGCGTGGTCGGCGGGAGAACAACCCTGGGTTGTGGGCCAGAATTTTTCAGCCCTTTGGCAAAATAAAATAATAGGCCTTGCAGCGGGTACCGTAGGCGAGGTTTACTCTGGAATTCCATCAATTTCATTGTTTGGCAGCGGCGGCGGCGCACGTCAGGAGATGCAAATTTGTACTTGGTGGAACTGCGCACTACCATTTAGTGTGTAGTTGCATGGCCGCTCGATGAAAAACACACGGTGCGGCCTGCCTCGTGGAGCGGATACTGCGTCGCGCGCCTAGTGCTCCTGTCTGCCGCCGCGGCGCCACCAGTGGGGGATCCTCTGGGGAGACCGAAAGTGAGAGCGCCGGAATTATTGCGGCGGATCGCGGCTTGACAGCGCAGCTGCTATGCGCTTGTTAGTTTTTAAAGGGTTACAATAAACTTGCTATAGCGTTAACTATATTGGTAATCGTCCTACCGAATGTGCGCCGGCGATGCTTCAACCTAAATATAGCAAGTGTTAGTTTTATCTGAAGTGGTTGCTCGTGCGAGTTGCGATTTCTTGCTTCATGTTTTCTCTCTTTTGTTGCTGTTGCGCTGTTCACCCTCGATAATGTATGTTTGTGCTACAGTTATTTTATCAACAGTAGAGTCGCTGATTGACAGGTGCGGTTGTATTTCCGGAATGACTGTTGCTCACACCTTAGAAACAAAACCATTGTGAACATCAGGGGAGTCGTAATTGCCTTATTGCACGTGCGTGAAAAAAGGATCACTGTGTTATTGGAATCACAGGCGCAGCACCTTCATGGCCAGAGGTTTTTGCGCCAAGCGTACGAGACGCTCAACAGACATATTGACATTTCCTGCCCAGTTGGCAGGAAGCGTTCGTAAGAGCTTTCTGATGAAAACTTTGCAAACTTCCATGGCGTGGTCGTCCGCCCCGCAAGTCCACTTTCAGCACTTCCATGGTCATAGAGAACAGCTGGTCGCCTTTCAGACATCTCGTGAAAAAATATCCGACAGGAATAATATATGATGTTGACAAGCCTCTTATTACAAAACATAGTAATCGGTTTGCCACTTGGGGTACCGTTGTTGAGTGCTCTTCTTCACCACTGTCAACGAAACCAAAAAGTTTGTCGACTTGTCGGTCGTATATGACCCTCTGCTGTATGGCCATCTCGTCAACGATCAGGGAGCAGAATGCTTCTTGCTCTACAGTGAGACCCTTGAATTCGATGCACAGCCGCTTCTTTATCAACGAAGTGATGCCGATTCCACCTGTTAAATGGCCTACATATTTCTGGAGCGTTGAGCGACAAGGGAGCTGAAAGATATTTCTGGACCTTGCATGCTCATAACTTGTTGAATCATGCCTTCCAGATTACACATTCCCTTAGAATGACGTCGCTGTAGTGGGGCTTCTTTGTCGAGAAACTGCGGACTTGGTTTCTAACGAACTCGGCAGTCTTGTCACCTTGCGCAGCACCATTGAGGACCTTCATAAAACAGGCAATGTTTGTGTTATTTTCATAAAACTGCGTGCGCTCCTCAGCCTCATCCACTTTTTCTTGAAGGGCCTGCAGTGCTCCTTTCCTACGAGCGATCTTCGCTTGGAAGCAGCGCGTTTTTTTTTTTTAGCTTCTTCTGTCAGTATAACAAGGTCGAATGCAGTTTGACATGATGCATCTGAAAATGACGCCATTTCCACACACGTTTCACTCCCTAGTTCAAAGTTGTTGGGCGTGGTGGCTTCAGTGCTGTCACTTGACGAGCCGTTTTGGCTAATGACAAAACGGCTATTTTGGAGCAGCATTGCCCGAGCACTCGGCACGCGACTGCGCATTATCGTCTTCTATTTCGGAGCGTGGCCGCTTCTTCCTCGGAGCAGGCGTGCTCCTCGTGCTCATGTAGCTTGGAAAACCGGGGAACACTGTAGGCACAGCCGTTGGCAAAAGTATCCTCAACTTCTCGGTCTTCTTGTAGTCCTGCTCCGTAAAATGCAAGGCGCACGCCAGGGACCTGTCATTAGGCTGCCATACTGGTCCCTTCCCGCCGGGTCCTTCACGGGAAATGTTTTGCAGCCATGCTGCCCTGCGTTCTGCGTTACTGGGAAACTCGTGGTAGCGTATTTGCGGGTCCTTCGAGGAGGAGGTAAAACTTTATTTGGCTAAGGGATTTGGCCATGTACGTCCCAGGGTCCCCGCACGACCCCACTGCGCTATGCGTTCATGAATTCATGCAGTTCCATGACGTGGGCGGCCCGGTCAGTGGCTATCTTCTGCTTGGCCGGGTCCGTCGAGCGCAGCAGGGTCTCCCATTCCTACCATGTGGTCAGTGGCTCCGGGCCCCGCGGGCAGGGTCCGCCGGGCACTCCATGAGAATGTGGGTAAGGGTAGCATGGGGGTGAGTGCATTGAGCACAGGACGGGGCCTACGCTCCCGGGTAAATGCGGGAAAAGAAATAGGGGGAGGGAAGGGTGCGGGTCTGAAGGCGGCGCCATAATATCTGGTGAAAATTTTTCAGGGATCGGTGGGGTGGGGGGTATAGCTGGCGTTCGGCGCGATATGACTGGGTAATCTCGTTGAACGAATGCATGCGCTCCCTGGAAGAGCCCGACTCCGATTCCGCCGCCGCCCGGTTGATGAGACCTCGGGCGTGGTCATTGGCGGCTTCGTTGGCGGGATTCCCAGAGTGCAGGCACCCAGATCAGCTCCACATGGCGGGCCGGGTTTTTGGTGGGTGAGCTGAGAATTCGGAAAGCGGTCTCGTGGACTCGTCCTCGCGCGAAATTTAGGATCGCGGTTTTCGAGTCTGAAAGAACGTACCGGGCGTCAGTCTGTGTGAGGGCAAGCGCGATCGTCGCTTCTTCCGAGGGTTCCGGTGTGGACGCAGGAGGAAGGTGGAGAGTTGCGATGGGTCGGAGTGTGCGATCAACGACTGCAACTGCCGCGTCGTCGCCCGTGCAAGCTGCATCCACCCATACGGCGTCCTCTTCAGAACCGTAGTATTTGTGCAGAGCTTTTGCACGTGCCTTGCGGTGGGCCGATTGGTAGGTTTCGGTTCCGATTGGATTGGTAGGTAACGTGGGTGTTTCTTGGGAGAGGTTTTACTATGAGCTGTGTGTGTATGGGTCGGGGGATTGGTAGAAGTGTGGGGTCGGCTGCTGGTATGTGAATATTGAGGGTCCGGTGAAAGACTGAGCTAGACGAGTGTATTGCGCTCGTCTGTGGGCCTCAATGAGTTCCTGTGTGGTGTTATGGAGCCCAAGCTGAAGAAGCTTAGTGGTCTGTGTGTTAGGGGGGAGGTGTAGGGCCACCTTGTAGGCTTTACGAAGCATGGCATCCAGGGTGGCTATTTCTTCTTGTCGAAGTCGGAGATACGGGATTGTATAAAGGAAGCAGCTCAGTATGAAGGCATTCGTGCATTCGTGGAACACAACGGCACACAACAGATACGCGGCATTTTGCCTAACGTATAAAATATCACACATGCGCAAACTGTCCTGAGTGACACTCAGTGCGAGCGATTCATGTGGAGAAAAACAACCACTACCTCGACCTACCCGCTGAACGCGCGCTCCTTCCCGCCCGCGCGTCGCGTAGAGCCCTCCCCTACTACTGGCGCCCTCCTAGCGAAATGCGGCGACGACTGTCAACTCCGCTTCCCCGCTCTCGCCGCGACGCGGCAGGCCGCACCGTGTGTTTTTCATCGACGTTGCTTCGCGTTCTCAGCAGGTGCGTATTATCGAAATTTTGTATTGTCACAGTAGCTTCTTACTAGGTCCGCATTGGCGTATTGTCCAAACCCAAACGCTGTCGCCGGGGTGGTAATTCACTTGGGGTTGTCGAAGGTTTCAGGGACAGGTCACAGATAAATATACTTACGTAAAGAGCGGACACTTTCGTAGGGCCCTGCGGCCGATCTACTGCACCGCTTTCAGAGCCACGAGTGGCTGGTTAGACCGATAATATCGTCTGAGATTTGGGACGGTAATTGGCATAAATAAATCAAGAAAATTTTCTTTCCGGTGCTGGGATTTGAACCCTTGCCCTCATGCTTTATTAAAAAGTGAATACGTGTACATATAAACTATATGGATGCGTTGTACCCCTTGTGCAAAACAAATGTAGAAGGACAACACTTTCTATGCAGACTTTACTGATTTTTGTGGTAGCGCATCAAACGTGCTCTGCAAGACACGATGTCGAAGACTAACGAGTGGAAGCGAGAAATAGGTACGCCATCTGGCTGCTGTTCAGACCCTTGCTTGCTCGGCCGCGAAAAGGCTCGAGTGGCCACTCTTTGCTATAGTATATTTTTTCTATGGACAGGTGGTGGTTCGCTGCTGGTTCTTCATGCGCAAATAGACAAATGATCTTGCTTCTTTGGCGCGTATCGGATACGTGGTGACGTAGAGGTAGTCTTCGTTGCCTACATTTGGTATTATAGCACCAAGCGTTGTTGCGGGGTTCCTTCCGTAGACCAGCTTGAACAGCATCATCTGCGTTGTTTCTTGTACAGCCGATTCGCAGGCAGGGCTTCTCCACTTCGGCTGCGCTGTGCCTTTGGGTGTAGTGTTTGTTTCAGCATAGCAGGTGAAGTAAGCAGTGACTACGACCATCCATTCATTGCCGGGTGTTGGCATTGGAAAGGGCGCCAGTCAGGGTTGCCACTGACTTTAGAGTATATGTCGCCAAACGACGAGCAAAAAGTCGCCAAAGGTCGCCATTCTTTTTTACAGATTTCGCCAAAAAAGTCGCCATTCTAGATATGTGCGGCATAACTAGTAATAAAAATTTCCACTCACGTATAGCACCGTAGAATACAGTACCATCCAAGACCCTTAAATTATATTGACGTTTCTCAATGCCACTCGTATCGCCCGCTTCACCATGGCAGTCCATGGTGCTGCTTCCCCGACTAGCCGCAAGATGTGCGTGGTGGCGCAAGGGTAAATGAATGAAACGGAATGAAACGCTCATGATATCCCATTCCTGTCCGCTCGTTTCAAGGGTAAAAGTGTGCTAAACCTTAAGCGAAATCCGTGAAAGTGTTGTTTGTAGACAGCTTTACGTACCCTCATATGAATTAAAATGATTAAAAAGGTTTATTGAAGGTAACTCGAGAGAATTCTTACAGGAACCGATCATTAGTGAGTCTTACACCTTTTCGTGTGAACTAATATGATACCGGACGCCACCGACCTTTTCATATAGTCACTTATAATATCTACACGTGTCAATCCAATGCGCTATTAATGAACAGATAGACAATGTAAAATGTTATATACCAATTGTTTTCATTGCACACGGTCACCGAGAGCAGTGGAAAATGCCTGAATAAGTATTTGTTTATTGCACAAATAGCCGCGTATCCGCCTCTCTTCGCTATTCCAAAACAGCCTTTACGAGCTGAATTGGGGGTACTGCAACAGTGAATAAGTCGCCAAGCTATTCAGAACAGTTGGAGCTTTTGCGGAACAAATGGTCGGAGCACGCGGCCAACCCGTCGTCTAGCTCCTTCAGAAGCGGAACTTTAGACAAGCTTAAAGCACCTATAGCCATAAACTTATAGTCATACACTGCCCCCTCGCGGTTTGCAAGGCAGTCGCTGACCTAAATTTTGCTGGAATGTCGCTGGGGGACGTTCCAGTACCTTCTGCATCTAGATGAATTGAGGAGATACACACGAGTTACGGAACGGACATACCGAATGACGCTTAATGCGCACATTCTACTCAGGGGTCTAAAACCAAGAAAAATACAGAGAATGTTGCCGCTCATTCGCTGGAAAGACACTGGGCTCAGGATGCATAACTCAGTGGAGACCTAAGCCGAAATTCGCCAAAAATTCGCCATGTCGTCATTTATAATTTTAGGTCGCCATGGGCCTCTCAAATTCGCCAATTTGGCGAAAAGTAGCCACCATTGGTAACCCTGGCGCCAGTATGTCCATCCCAATCTGCTGGAATGGTCGGCAAGGATGATTGATCCGCGGAAGGAATGCCGTTGGCCTCGTCGGCCGTGTCTTGCGTCGTTTACATGTTTTGTCGTAGTAATACTACTCAATCCTACTGGGTGTTTGTCAAAATCCGAGGTGTCCAGCGGTAGGATCATCGTGCAGCGCTTCCACTACCTCCGGTAGTGGCACTGACGGCACGAGAAGGTAGCAGGTACGAGCTCTCAAGAACTTCTTTACAGGGACGCCATCTTGCAAGGAAAATAAAGTCACCGGCAAAATATTGCTGCGGACAGCCATCAAAAGACGATTAGGCGAAGACGACGACGACGATTCGGAGACTGTTGTGTGCCGCTGCCTTGCCCGAGCACTCTCCTGTAAATACACTTGTTTACAGCCTCTAGTCTTCGTCTCTTCACGTAACATTTTGGTGGACGTGCTGGGTACCTCCCTTCGTCACGAAGCTTCGCAGTGGACGCCACCTTGAGCCTTCGAACATGGCTCTGGAAAATGCGCCGACCACTCCGGCTCCAACACCTGCCGCCAACGCGACGTACATCAACGTCACCGCTCCTCGTGACCCTGGTGTTTTCTCTGGCGCCAATGGGCAAGACGTCGACAAGTGGCTCAGCCTTTACGAACGCGTCAGCACAGGTAACCGGTGGGACCCTACTCTCATGCTTGCCAATGTGCTATTCTACCTCGACGGCACCCCGCGAGTGTGGTATGAGACGCATGATACTGAGCTGACAAGTTGGGATCTCTTCAAAGAGAAGATACGAGAGTTGTTCGGCAACCCTGACGGTCACCAGCTCGCTGCGAAGAAGGCGTTGTCGACCCGCGCGCAGACGTCAACAGAGCCGTACGTCATGTACATCCAAGACGTCTTGGCTCTCTGCCGTGCAGTTGACTCGCACATGACGGAACAGGATAAGGTTGCTCACATTCTCAAGGGTATCGCTGATGATGCGTTCAACCTGCTCGTGTTCAATAACGTGTGCACTGTTGATGCGGTCATCAAAGAATGCCGGCGCCTGGAACTCGCTAAAAGCAAGCGCATTCTTCCGCAGTTTGCTCGCTTGCCTAACACCGCGCCGACGTCGTCCTGTGCCGATGTTCCCCGTTCAACAAGCAACGATGCCAACGTTACCCGAATTGTGCGACGAGAAATTGAAGCTGCTTATCCAGCTACCTGCGAGCCCAGCACCTGCTCTCCCCCTGCAGTTCCGGTTTCGATGATCCAGGCAGTTGTCCGTCAGGAGATTGCAAGCATGGGACTCCACTCTGTCTGCTCCGTAAATCACGTGGACTCTCGGCCGTATCCTCCGACTGCACCCTCTTCACCGACCCAGTTCCAACCACGTTTCCGCAACGCTGAATGGCGCACTGCTGACGACAGGCCCATCTGTTTCATCTGCCACCGGATTGGACACATCTCTCGGCATTGTCGCAATCGCTGGAACTCTCCTGCACAGCACACGTACACTGGCTACAACCGTGCCTATGGCTCTTACCGTCCCTCTACAGCACGTGCCGATCACGCTGCCACTGAATCTGTTGCTCCTAGCCGCCCGTACTCACGCTCACCTTCGCCCTACGCCGGCAGTCCCGCTCACCTCAGCCTCGTCGCTCCAATTCGCCAAGCTTCAACGCACGCTCCCACCCGGAAAACTAGATGATGCAGCGCCCGGAGGTGCCGCTGCATTGCTCCCTACGCTGCCAAATCCTCTACTGACCCTTTCGACCAATATGAACCTCATTGAAGTCCACATCGACGGTGTTCCTGTTCGTGCTCTAATCGACACGGGAGCCCATTTATCTGTGATGAGCGCTAGTCTTCGGACTCGCCTGAAGAAAGTTCTCACACCAGCCGCGAAGCCAGTTGTCCGTGTCGCCGACGGCGGAACAGCTTGTGCAATTGGCATGTGTACAGCTCGAGTCGACATCGCCGATCGCTCTACCATCGTTGTTTTCACCGTACTCGCCCACTGCCCCCACGACGTCATTCTAGGCTTGGACTTCCTTTCTGCTCATTCGGCGCTCATAGACTGCTCTACCGGTACTCTCCACCTTGACCTTCCTCTTCCAGATCACCCTGCGCCGCCTCCCATTCGCCTAACCGCCGCAGACTTCGTTCGCTTACCACCCACAGCTCTGACCTACGTTGACTTGGTACCATCCTCACCCGTGCCCGACGGGGAGTACATTGCGACTCCTGTCAAGGATGTTCTTCTCTACCAGGGTATTACAGTGCCTCGTTCTGTATTATCTATTACATCCAATCGCACATGTTTGCCAGTGGTCAACTTTGGCTTGACAATGCAAGTGCTGCCACGAGGGATATCCTTGGCACATATCAGCGCCTTCGACGATCCCTCGATAGCATCAGTTACGTTGGAGGATGGTACTACCGAGCACACCGACCACTCGCGGTCCGCCGCATCTGTTCTCGACGACCTGAAAAGAATGATTGCGCCAGATCTACCCCCAAAGAATGCTGACGACCTCTACCGGGTTCTCTTTTCGTACCGCGATATTTTTGATCTTCATGACCGTCCTTTGGCACAAACTACGACCGTGAAACATCGCATAAATACTGGCGATGCCGCTCCTGTTCATAGGCGTCCGTATCGAGTGTCACACGCAGAGCGTCAAGTGATTCAGGCAGAAGTCAAGAAGATGCTCACCAAGAAAATCATCGAGCCATCATGCAGCCCATGGGCATCACCCGTTGTCTTAGTGAAAAAGAAAGATGGCTCGTGGCGATTCTGCGTGGACTACCGGCATCTCAACAAAGTAACAAAAAAGGACGTTTACCCCTTACCTCGTATTGACGACGCCCTTGACTGCCTACATGGTGCTCGCTACTTTTCGTCTATTGACCTACGCTCTGGCTATTGGCAGATCGCTGTGGATGATATGGACCGCGAGAAAACCGCTTTTGTCACACCTGATGGTCTTTATCAATTCAAGGTGATGCCATTCGGACTATGTAACGCACCGGCCACATTTGAACGCATGATGGACTCCCTCCTTCAAGGATTCAAGTGGTCCACATGTCTGTGCTACTTGGACGACGTTATTGTGTTCTCCCCCTTTTTCGAGAGTCATCTAGAGCGCCTATCTGCAATCCTGCAAGTTTTTCGCCGTTTTATCTATTGTACGGTCGTGAACCCACTCTGCCACTTGATACTGTTCTTCCTTCGGCTGCCACCCCAACTACCGAGTACGCACGTGATGCCATAGCACTTGCCGATCATGCGCGCCAACTTGCCCGTACTCGGCTGACTGCCTCGCAAGATACACAGCGACATTACTACGATGCCCGCCACCGCGACGCACAGTTCTCGCCTGGCGCGCTCGTGCTGCTCTGGTCGCCTTCCCGTCATGTTGGACTTTCGGAGAAGCTCCTGTCTAGATACACAGGACCCTACCGCGTCATCCGCCAAGTAACACCCGTGACCTACGAGATTACTCTGGTCAGTCCTCCTTCACCCTCTGCCGCGGTGTCAAGTGACATCGTGCACGTCAGTCGACTCAAGGCCTACTCCAGCGCATCTGACCCATAACTTTAAAAGCTCCGGGACGGCGCTTTTACCGCCGGGGGTCATGCTGCGGACAGCCATCAAAAGACGATTAGGCGAAGACGACGACGACGATTCGGAGACTGTTGTGTGCCGCTGCCTTGCCCGAGCACTCTCCTGTAAATACACTTGTTTACAGCCTCTAGTCTTCGTCTCTTCACGTAACAATATGTTAGGGACCATGTTGATCTTGCCTTCCATATATTGGTCGCTCATTTAGGCGAAAGCCTTAGATGCCTCATCAAACGCGAAAATTGACCTTCAGCGGCGTACCGTCGGCGTCAACACGAATGATGCAAGAGATCATCACGCGATGACGTCACAGATGGCCGTAATTCGTGGCGCCATCATGACTGCACATAACATCACGCCGCATGATGACGTGATCACGTGATATCGTCGCTTGGTAAAAGTGGGCCGATCTTGGAGACAGTGCAAAACCAGGTGACGTGTAGAAAGCTTGCAGTGCCTCAGATCCTGGAGTCAGTGCAAAATCATGTCAGGTGCAGAAAGCTTTCGGAAGGCGGCGGGGCAGGATCATTACATTCCAGTCGTCTTAGGCGAGTACGTAAGGTGCCCTGTGAGTTTTAGTTCCGGATTCGCACACTGCTGTGCCATGACGTCATCTGCGCTTATCGTTTCCAGGAAAGTGTAGCCATTAAGACCACCTTGTGGCGGTGGGTCAATACGGATGCGGGACAAGCAGTCCACAGTAAAGTGTTTTCGTCCGGATTTGCACATCTCAGTGAAGTTGAATTCCTAAAAGTCAGAGACTCCATCGTGCAAAGCAGCCTGAAGAGCCCTTGAAGTTTGCCAGCCAACACAAGGTGTGGTGGCTGCTGGTGACATTAACACTTTCGTGACCGCGGAAAAATCGGTTGTTTTGGGTAGTCCAGGAAATATTTTTTTCCTGCCACAGAAATTGATTGATGCTAAAGTATATGGTATTAAATGATAGAGGAAGAATTGGCCTTTCCAACAGTATTAATTTCAGACAACAGACTTATTGTGAATATTTAAAAACAATTATCAAAACAAAGAAAAATGTTACAAAAAATCATAAAACCATCAATGCAACTCTGCACGGGGTAAACATAAAAGAATCGAAATATATGTTTTGAACACAAAGCCATTACACAATAATGCTGCAAATATATGCTATTAAGTACAAACTATATTAACAATACATACCCTAAAATCCCGAGCAAGCGCCCCCCCCCTCCCTATACGGTGATTGGGAGGGGGGCCTTGCTTGGTCGCGGACCAAATTCAACATGGCAGCGGAAGAGCCCCTGAAGAATAAAAGTGCACACCCGTGCTTCTAATGAATTGCTCTATTCAGTACGCATGCATTCATTTTTTCCAAAACAGTGAATAAAACAGTGAAAATGGCGGGAGGGGTAGAGGTGGAGGTTCGGGGCGCTTGCTCTGTCATTGGCGCATATTTCAAATCTCTTGAAAAAAGGAGGGGGCGCTTGCTCGGGTAGGAGCGCTTGCTCGGAATTTTATGATATATAAGCACTATTGCCTATCATGCCACCGCGCGAAGCAGTTTCTCGACGCGGTGAAACAAAGTTTGGCTGCATATGTTTCGCAGAAAACATCTTTTTTTCTGCTCAACTTTCCTTTCTTCATAGCATAGTATGCAGTTCTCGTATTTTTCAGTTTTTTGTGGTTGGTGCTGGGGACCATCATGCGCCTTCCCGTGTATACGTTGAAATGAACAGTGTACCCCGTTTCCGAATCTCCCCAAACCCATAATTTGTATCCCCATTGGACAACTTGGGCCCTCATGTACTGCCGAATAACAGACTGACCTTTAGATTTCACCATTTTCTCATCCGCGGAAAAAATAGCGCGGACGAATCATTCATGTGTTGCAATAGAGAAGATTAGAGGCGAAACTGCCTGTGGCATGCGACGGTCGTCTTGTCCGGATCAGAGACGCTCAAGAAGGCAAGCAACGCCTTGAACCATTTCAGTAGCATCATTGACGGAGGAAGGCCTGGAAATATGTGTGGTCGACTCCAGTAGCAATGCAGGCGCGGGACTTTGACGATTCCCGTGTACACCAGTACTCCGACGAACATGCGCATCTCCTCCTCAGTGACCTCCCTCCAGAATCCGTCCCTCTCACTGTGCGTTGACTTTTCGAAAATATGCATCTACGGACACTTGTTTGTGTGGTTGCATATCTATCCGACGACTTCTGCGGTGAAAGACAACACGAAGAAGCCGCAGCGCGGCACTCCGGAGCGCTAGGTCAAGGCCCAGTGCGCGCCGTCTTCGCGGAGAGAACTCCACTCTTTCTGCAGCCGTCTCCAAACGCTCCCGCCCGAAAGAGGTTGACACCTTGAAGGTAAGAGCTGTGACCTTTAGTACGCACCGGATAGGTTTACATCAACGCACGGCAGCAGTAAAACGGCCCGAGGGGAGAGCGAAACTTACCGGCGGATACCTGCTGATAGATATTGTGAGGTAGTTGACGCACTATCGCCGTCCGTACTCAAGCCCAGTGGTGTAGGTAGAAATTTTTTTCGGGGGGCGCACCTCCTTTACCCAGCATTGGGTCTGGACAGATAAATGGGTTCGACTGTCATTTTGTGCTCTGTATCCCATGAGGAAAAAAAATGTCGGGGGGGGGGGGGGGGGGGGCACGGGCCCGGTGTGCCCCCGCTGGCAACGCCACTGACTGAAGCCGTCCTTCCATACGAATCGGAGTCGTCTTCCGTGTCTGTGCTGCTACCATCATCCAGAGATTGACGCCCAGATTAATCGGAATCCGTCGAAATTCGCCGTTTTCGTGGAGCACCCTCGCGCGATGCCGAAGCCATAACCGAAACCACGAGCGCTCGCCAGCCCGACTGCGAAGGCGCTTTAAAAATCCCCCCTCCGCCCGCGGCGGAAAAAAAAAAAACTCAGTAGCAAAACTGATCAAATACACTCACAGCGGCAAGAGAGTGTTGGGAACTCTCTGCTGCACAGAGTAGGCATGCTCTCTCGACAGAGTTCTGGTACTCTGGCTGAACCAGAGTGAACAAGCTCCCTCGCCAGAGTAAAGTCACGCTTTTGAAATGGAGTACATAGACTCTCGGCTGGAATTGCGCTACTCCCTCGCAGAGTTTTACAATGCTGGTTGGGCTAGAGTGCATGAACTCCCTCCAAGAGTAGAATCACTCTTGCTGCTAGGACTAACGTTTAAAAAAAAGGAAAAAAAAAAGAAATCCTTCGTACGTTTTCTACAATATAACAGTGAACCTGGCTGAAATGCCTCAAGCTTACCTCACACATACACAGAACTCACATCCGCACACTCATTCATACACAACACAGCAACACTGAACATATGCACTACTGGCGCTGCACACAACCGTACACCCGGTAACCGGTATATATATCCATGATGTCTGGCCCCCCTTCCAGTGCCAGTGGCAACAGCTCTGCTGTGCGTATTTACACAGCAAATATACATGGAACACGTGTAAATATCGAATGATCTATTGTGATACTGTTGGCACATCGGTCTTTTACATAAAACAGTATAATATTCAACACTGTTTTCATTCGCAAATTCCAAATATCAGCTGGGACTCTATGATATCGGCTCAATGCCGTACAGCCGCTCATGCCCAAATCTGAGAGTTGTAGTCACGCGCTTACAAATACACTTGCGGCGATCTTTTACCAGGGCTGGCTGATGAATACTTTACGACGTTACGATCTGGCGTCCGCTCGGACATGCGGTGCCGCGGCAGGCGCGGCACGTACATACGCCAGAAAATCAACGACGGTCAACATCACCACAATGCAAGCGCATCTCTGGCGATTCTCGCACTTTCGCTCAACCTCGGTTGCATTTTAATGCATTCAAAGCTTTCGACGATAAAATGCGCATTCTTCAACCTTCGTCAGCCACTTGCGCCGAGATCGGTCGCACTCAATATGACCCGTACGACTCCCAGCGAAGGTAGGCCTAGCGCACCTGCCGAATTGTGGCGAATTGGGCCTGTTGGTTGATCATCTTAAACACTTCGCAGCGCAGGAAAAACAGACACAAAGAATACGACACCAGACAACATACGAGCGCTAACTACCAACAAAAGTTTATTGAACATCACATGCGTATATATACGATGCTCACACACCGTCGCACATGGGCGTGAGCATGGTATATATACGCATGTGATGTTCAATAAACTTTTGTTGGTAGTTAGCGCTCGTATGTTGTCTGGTGTCGTCTTCTTGTGTCTGTTTTTCCTGCGCTGCGAAGTGTTTAAGAGCACCTGCCGAGTCCGTGTGTACATGCTGTCGGCGCTTCTGGGTTTAAGGATACGCAATTCCGACGTGTAAAAATGAGTGTACAGTAGAGCTTTAGTATCGGTTAACCTGAATGAACCATTCTTTCTTGCGTACGGTGTTCGTACAAGAAGCGATGGGCATCGTTACGACGCCGCTTTCAGCAAACGCACCCCGGCAGCCACCGAAAGCCGCCGGGCGCACTCGCCGGCACTTCGCAGACACAGACTTGTCAATTAGTACGCCTTGTTGAACTAACATGATGGCATACTTTCTTGCACGTTCAATTTGGTGTTTGGCGAACGTTGCACCTATCGATTCAGATGCAAATCAGTACATTGACACGGGCGCTGTGCGGGTGTATCGTCGATAGCGCGAGAAAATACAGGTTATTGAATGTCATTCGTGGTCATCAGCTGTTTTGTGTGTTATGAAGACGCGAATTTTATTTGAAAAGGAAGATCGCGTGTATCTTCAGTATGCGACCCGTAAAGATGAAGTCGAGCGGTGAACTCTGTCTTGACTAGTCTTTTTACGGCAAGAGTGCTGCGTTGGGGCGTGGCGTAGTGGTAGAGACCTCGGCTTGAGAATCTTATGGTGGCAGGTTCGATTCCTCCTGCCGGACGTTTTTTTTTTTTTTTTTTTTTTTCTCTCACGACTCTTCTTTTATTGCAATAATGCTTTAGTGTCTACCTTATTCCAGTGGAAATTAGTTTGTGTCGTAAACTAAGTTGGCGATGCGTTAGAATTTGCCGATGTTCGAGGCTTCGAAACATGCCTCTGTAGTGACATCTGTGGCGTCTACGCTCGGAGGATTATAGTTAAGAGACAGTTATATATCGCTGTGCGGCGTCGGCCAGAAGCTAGCGCTAGTTTGTACTCCGTCTGCTTAGGAGGGAGTTCCCGACCCTGTTCACGCTACGTCGGGGCGGGAGTTCCGTGGATTGGGAACTCTATCTGAGTAGCAGAGAGTTCGCGGTCTCTTTTACTCTGCCTTCAAGGAAAGAGCAAGTTCCGCGGCTAACTCTCCACTACTCCCCCACGGCGTTAAAGAACTCTGGCGAGAGTAACACAGTCGTTCTACCCTCGCAGTACTCCCTCTACATCTGTGAGTGTACTGCCTCTTTTACCCTTTAAATGGCGTTAGCGGTCCAGAAGCGCTCAGAGAGCGCAAAAAATTGAATTTGCCGTCATCTTTAACATACTATCGATGTGAATAGGCGCGGTCACGAAAGTGGTAAAGGTTCTGCTGTATAGGTAGGTGCAAAACTCGGGCGTAGCCCAAATAATCGGCACGCTTTTTCCTTCGTGCAATACTTTGCTTCGTCCTTTGACAGTGACTGGCTATACTTCCAGTACATCTTCCCACTGTGCAAACACAGCGCCATGTCTGATACTGATTGCATCTGCGGATTTCGGCGTGGTCGTCTTCGTCAAAGTGTGCAAATATTGGCGGCGACTGCAGGCATGACCTTAGTCCCTGAAAGGCTTCGACTTCCGGCATTTCTTCTTAAACTCTGTGCCTCAGTTAGTGAGATAATTTAGCGGCTTGGCGGTGTGGAAAGAATCCCTCACAAAGCACCAGCAGGATAGGCGCACACACAGAAATTGACATACTGCCTTCTTGTCGACGGGTGGCGAGAAGGTGGCAGTTATACATCTTTGGGCTGGGGCGGACTCTGGGCTTGCCGATTACATGTCCTAATGAGAGGAGCTCTTCATATGCAAATCAGCGCTTATTTCGATGCTAGCCCAAATGACCTGATCGTCTGAAGTACTGTTCCAAGGCGTCGGAGGCGTTTGTCAAAGTTTGGAGCCAAATCAAGGATGTAATCCAAGTGTGAAGTTCATGGCTGCGTCGCGTTGGTTTTGGAAGTCCATAGCAAGGATGACATCTCACGAGTAATACTGAAGTATTATGAAGCTCACCGGGTCACCTTGGTTAGTGATCGCTACTCTTACTGTGCAGATTGCAGCCAGCACAATAGGTGACGTGACTGACGTCCCGTTGTTCTGATTACGGGACCTTCCTAGGCAGCTTTTATTTTCCTCAACTTGGCAGAGCAGTGACAGTGTATCCATCGGTAAGCACATCAAGGTCGGTAATTCTTGCTTTTGCATTGCAATGAGGTCGCGTCAAATCACGGCTGCGTCGTCTTTTCCCACTGCTGTTATATCACATCGTCAGAGCCTTTTTCATTGAAGAAGTTTTGTCATTGATGCACTTTCTGGTGTGGGCCGTGTTCATGCCACGTTTTTGAAACAATTGTCAAAACATCATCATTGAAGGAGTAGGATTTTTGGTAATGCGATGAGCAGCAACCGCACCTCCATCAGTTGCTGCTGTTAGTTTTTCATTTACGAACTAACACATCGGTCACACTTTGGGATGGTGTAGTGCTGCCACTGTGGCAAGATCACTAGATGTAGCGGCCTAGTGACGACAAATGGGATGGTTTTTGTGGTTGCCACAGTATTGCTGCTAGGTAGACGGCGTTGCCTCAGACAAGTATACATGTCAATATGGACTTAACGATTGTTTTTGAGTTGAATAGGAACTGAGTAATTTTCATGGAACTGGAGGGAAGAAATCATCCATGCCGAGCGTTGTAGATAGCAGGATAAGGTGCTGCAATGCCAAACTCGATGTCGCAAATTCAACCCCCAATCATAGCACCGGGAAACCGCGCTGTACCCCCATCTAAATGTGGCGATTAAATGGGGGTGGAATGCAAGAACACCAGTGTACTTAGATTCAGGTGCATGTTAGATAACCCCAGATGGCCAAAATGAATCCGGTGTTCCGCACTGCAGCATGCACTATAAATGATATCGTGGTTTCGGTACGTCAGGTGCTCTAATTTAATTAAGATATCCGTTCGAAACGGATCACAAGTTTTGTAGAGGATGCTGAACAAGGATGTATTTTTTGGGCAAACCAGGTAATTCAGCTACTGCTATCAATTGCTGTCATCTGTTTCTCGTGCAAAGGACAGAAGTAACAAACTGTGCGTAGCAGTCAAAAATGCTGACGCGTTCTTCCATCATTCACCTTTCTGTTAACGCCATCCTTGGCCCACACTTTGTGAGCGCCACATCAGAAAAGAAAAGGCACGGCACGAGGCGCGGTACTTTAATCCGTTTTCGGGAAGTGAGCTTGTCAAACGACGGACATAGTTTGCGTCACTTAGATGAGCAAGTATAACGACCGGCCCAGTGTAGGTGGTGAGAAACTTGTGGTGCAGTCCTTTCTTGCTAATATGCTTCCACACTGAAACGTATATTGACTGGGGGAAAATGTACCGATCATTGTAGCAACTCTTGCGGTGAGGATAATGTTCTGACCTTGTGTTCTATCCTTGTGAGGATATGTTCTAAGACGGGCGAGTCTTACCGCTTCTTTGGCAGAACGCAATATCTGTGCGATTGAAGGGTCTTCTTGATGCGAGAAAGGTAGTTTAGTGTGCGGAAAAATTCACACGAGTTGCACGAATAAAGCAAAAAGAATAGCACATACTCAGTAACTTCGTGCTTGGTAGTGTGATATGCATTCGTAACGAAAGGTGAGCAAGCATCCAAGTTTTTGGGATTAGCGCTAATGTACAGGAGATGTTGATTAGGGTGCGATTTGTCCGCTTACTGAGGTTTTTGGTTTGCGTGTGGTAAGGAGTGTGATGGCGATACGAACGACAAAGCCACGTAAGTTCAACAACGTCAGAATCGAATTGCTATCTACGGTTACTGGTGACAACCTGTTGAGTACCGTGACGCAATAGGAATTATGCGCAGAAAGAAATCGACATAGGCTGCTGTAGCAGATGAAAGTTCTGCTGTTTTCCTGTTAACAAGTCAAATAGTCCATGCACACTACAATCCACCGGCAGCTATCACGTCTTTGAGAATGGTACGCGCAAGTTGATGCCAAATTTTGCAGCGGAGCTCTTATGCTTTTCGTTACGCGTTCGCAAAAACTATCATCATCATGAATGACCTCTACCTTTCTAGCGTGTGCAACACAATAACTCCGCCGGCACGCGCTCTCTTCTTCCGCTTCCTGACTATGGCATAATTTTTCACAGTGATCGAGACGTTACGAAATGACGCTAAATATAGGCGCAAATGGTATACGCACACACATATGTTAAAGAGTCGCACATGTGTTATATAGCCAGTTGTTTACAGTTGCGTAATGATGCCAACAGCAACATAGGTATTACCAACACCAGACGCGGCAAACCGATATGTAGTGCTTATACTTGTCCGTTATGATGGAGAGCGCACGTACGTTTCACGAACCCCTGTGCATCTGTGGAAGGGGTTCTTGATACTTCTCACGTAATGTCTTTGTTATTGTAATTGCTGTGCGCAACGCAGACCTCGCCGATTCCGCTGCTTGTCTGTGTGTTCGGTGTCTGACTGCCGGCGAAGTTGGATGCAGCCTACGTTGAAGTTGCGCATCGCTGTGTTCTTATATGTGCCCACGCCGCCGCACCTGCAATGAAGACGCTTGCTGTGCATGAGACACTGCAATCCCGTGATTGCAGTGGGCTCATCGCTCCAGGTTTCTGATAGCGGAGCGCCTCTCTCGAGGTCAAATTTCTGTGAGCGGAGCGTCTTTTTTGAGGTCGTGCACGTGCGTGTGCACAGACGGTACGTTGAGAGCGGCGAGCGTGAGGTGATTGTTGTGGTTGCGGCACCGAATGAAGGTAGTAGTCCGGTCCAAGACAATGTCTAGAGGCCTGTTTGCTATCCGGGTCACGTCGTCGACAGACTGTGTCGATTGAGCCGGCGACGTGTCGGAACTTGAAGTCACCTTTTGCGTTGATAAGGTATAGGCCGTCGAGGCTGGTAGCCCTGGAAAGTGCTACGTAGACCAACTTGAGTGGATGGCGCTTATCGTATCCGAAGACTACCTGGGTCTCCGTGGAGCTTTGTGACTTATATATAGTTATGGCGTTTGCTTCCACA
Source organism: Rhipicephalus sanguineus (assembly GCF_013339695.2). Classification (NCBI taxonomy): domain Eukaryota; kingdom Metazoa; phylum Arthropoda; class Arachnida; order Ixodida; family Ixodidae; genus Rhipicephalus; species Rhipicephalus sanguineus. The sequence goes on along the minus strand of NC_051181.1, from coordinate 31,555,822 downwards.
AAAATGAAACTGCTCTCTTACACGAGATATTTTTCTGATGTATGTCGTGGCTGTGGTGCTTCGCAGTCCCACGGGCACTGATTTCAATTCTGTTGAGGGTGTGCGGTAGTGATGTGCTTCGTCCTGGCTGGAACAATGCCTACTGTGGGCGTTGGAAATTCAAGCCACATGCGCAAGAGGTTGCCGAGTTCGTCACGCTCGATGTACCGCAAGGTGCCCATGTTTCCATTAACGAGGCCGTCGCTTGCGTCGATGTTGGCTGTGATCATGTACGGATTGCCAATGCTCAGGTAAATTGAGGCCGGCAGGCCAACCATGTCGCTTGCGTTCATCTTGTCCACCTTGGTCAGGACATCCCTGTGTACCTGCTCGTTCTTATAGCCAGTTATGTTATCGCATGCGGCATGACATAACACGTTGTCCGCAGCGTCGAGGGGACGTGCGTTGTAGCGGTCGACTTCTGCATTGCTATAATATAGCCGTTTGTCGTGAGGGCACTTAGCAGCGGCTTCTTCGCGTGTCACAAAGCGGCCCTCAATAGATGGATGGATGGATGGATGGATGGATGGATGGATGGATGGATGGATGGATGGATGGATGGATGGATGGATGGATGGATGGATGGATGGATGGATGGACGGATGGACGGACGGACGGACGGACGGACGGACGGATAAATAAATAAATAAATAAATAAATAAATAAATAAATAAATAAATAAATAAATAAATAAAGAGGAGGCAAGCGAAAAATAGAGAAAGAAAAGGGAAAAATAGGAAGAAAATTGGACAGAGCAAGAAAGAGAAAGAAATGGATAAAGAGAGAAGAAGAAATAAATAGAGAAAAAACTGTAAAAGAGAAAAAGAAAGAAAGAGGAAACAGAAGAGAAACAAAGAAGGCTGCCCAGCTCCATACTTCCTTCAGGCTTGGCACCGCTAGTGCGAAGCTGCCTCCATTTCTTTCCTACCCCTTGCTATACTATACTATACATGTCTTATTGTTATTTTTGCATAATATAACCAACTATGGTACTATGTTTATACTTCTGGGATTGCCAAGGTTCAGCTCTTAAGAGTGTTTCAAAAGAATATTATCCAGAGATTTGCATACTTTGAAACTGTAAGTGTTTAGGGCTCTTATGTTCTTCCTACTCCGATTTGCGCTTTTAGCGTTCCTTCATTCTGAACAGGTTACCGTGTGGTTTGCGACAGGGTACATTGCCAATAGCAGAGTTAGCTAATTTAGCGGAACTACATGGACAAAACATTCTATGTGTGCCTTGCGTAATTTTCAAGAGTGAATGCTGTTTGTGAACAAAACTCTTGCCTAAAGTGTCTCCGTGACAAGTGATATATTAAACCAGAGAAAGCGACTGTGCATACAAGAGCTCGCTACGGGGGTAATGCGATTTTTGCTGCCTTGTGATGTAGTCTTGACCGTGTTTCATCTCTTTGCAGAGTAGCCTAAGCTCCGGTGTGCCACCCACCCAGCCACCAGTGTTGGCGTTCACCTCAACCAGTGGTACCACCCAGCCGTCTGGCCCACCTACCTTCTCGCAACGCTTCTGAATGATCTCTCGATAGACATAATTAAATGCTTACAAAATGAAAGCCTCATTGCTCTGGTCTGTTTACATTGTTTACATACAAGGAGTTTTGGAAGCATTTTTGCGTCAGGAGCTCTTGAAATATATGTTTAACAAAAGTAAGTTAAAAAGTGACACGTTAATAAAAAACTAGTACGAGCTTAAAGTAGCCTACGAAGTGCATTAAAAATAAACCAGCTGTTGTACATTCTAATTTCAGTGACGTGCTGTTCTGAGGAAAGAAAGGAGTTTTTGAATGTGTCTCTTGAAGATTTAAAAAATCTTCATATTTTTTTAGAATGACATCAGTGCACTGTGCGTTCAAATGCTGGTATAATGTACAATGCCTTCTTTATTCCAATTTTATCGTTAATAATTTTTAAAAAATCACAGTTTCGCTGCAAGGACGAATCACTGAAGTGCGATAGCAACAAATTGGAGTGTTATATGAAGTAAGGTTAGCAGCTAGCTCTTTTGGATCCAATCTCGTGTAACTCTACAAAATGCTGGTGTAAGAAAAAATATGGCCGCTCAATGGAGCGAAACAGTTTTCGTGCTGTCTGACGTCTCAACGCGGTGTAAGCGATGAGAGCACAGCACTTGCAAGGGTGTACGAGTCGTCTACTGATAACAGTGAAGCGCTTGAAGGAACAGGACAGGAAGAACACAACACGAGCGCTAACTTTCAACACGTGGGTTTATTTGACAATGGAATCACATTGTACGTTACTTACACGACACCAATTCGCTACTAGACATGTGCACCGGTCAGAAATCGCCGGCGGCGGCGCGCGAACGGTGTGGGGTTCAACGGATCGGCGGCGGCGTGGCACGAGGGGAGGGGGGGGCAGTTTGGAGAGTCGGTGGGGACAAAAATTTGTCCTTTGAATTCTGAAAACATGAACAGTTTCGCCTAAAAGGTGCAGCAGTGAATGCGATAGCAACAAGTAATGTTATACGAAGCAAGGCTGGCAGCTAACTTTTGGATCCAATCTCGCGTAACTCTATAAAACGCTGGTGTGTGGGAATACGGCCGCTCACGAGAGACAAGCGGTTTTCGTGCAGTCTGCCGTCTCAGTGGTCACAGCGCGTAGTAGGGTATACGAGCGGTTTGCTGATGTCTGCCGAGATAGACCGCGCGCCAGCACTCGCGACCGCTCCCGTATAGTCAAAGTTCACAGTTGCTGCTCGAGTCTCGCAGCCCCCACTCCCCTAGGCGTCCCTTCGCCGCGTGAAGGACGGGTGGGACGTTTCCTCTCTGCTTGAGGAGCAATCGACGGCAGGCCTCGCACGCGGGTTGATGCTATCCCATGCGCCCCCCGTGCGACGGAGATGACCAGCATGTTTCATGCTTCAGCCGTGTTCTTCGCCAGTGCTAGTGAGCATTTACTCGCGGGTGGAACATGCGATGCACGAAGCGATGTTATCGATTTGGACTTTATGCGGAACATGTCGGCGCAAACCCGTTGAGTGTCCATATAATTGCTAGCGCAATAAAAAAATGTGCAAAAACCGCGGAAGCGGGCTCGCCTTTTTTCTGGATAGCTGCATCGTCTCCGCTGTAAAGAGTTCGTCCTTTAGAAGAATCAAGTAATCGGGCGCCTTTTTCATTGTTAAAGAGCCCCTAAACCACTCCGAGTACAAAGACGAGGGAGTGGTTTCGTTCTCGCCATCACTACCCTTCTTACAGGCGATATCTCCTCGCCACTTATTTCTTCATAAAGCACACGTACGTCAGCACTAAGCCTATCAGGATTTCACGCTTGTCGGATACACGCTTGCGCAGTTGGAAACACAAAATGGAGTGAAATGAGCTGATCGCGCACGATAGTCATGCGAGACAAGGAACAGGTGGGATACGGCATGGCAAAGCAGGGTGGGAGACAATTCACAACTGATATTTCTAGTATATGGACCAATCGAGAGTACTATGTACCCTAATGACATCACTTGAATCGCCGTTCCGGTGTCACGAAGTCCGCCAAAAAGAAACGCGAACAGAGAATAACGTTTGTATTTTCAGAGGCTGTTCTGGGGCCCTTTAAAAAAACAGGGCGTGTAAACACGGACACAAGAGAGAAGTCAAGACACCACAAACGCCGCCAACTACTGAAAGATCGCACAGCGGCGGAAAAGAAGGTAGACGCAAATACTTATCTGCGCAATCCCAGGCAAGAGGCGATACCTATAAATCCAGCGCGCGTGGTGGTCTAAGTGAGAGATAACTGTTCACTCCCTTGTGAGCCAAAGATTATAGCGCTGCACGCGGCCTGAAATTTAGCAATAATTCTCAAAGTTAGCTAGAAATCGCTCGCTCTTCTCTCGACAACTGATGCCGTAAACCCAAAGTCCACGGCCATTGGCTGATTTGAGCATCGCGAGCCGCATAGTTACCACAGCCGCGGCGGGATGGCACGACGTACCCGCGCACTCTCTAGCGATCGCACCGAAAGTAAGCCGCGAGTTCAAAGAAAAGTGCCCAAGGTCATCACGCACGCGCGCTCAACAGACGTACCTTCTTGCCCCCTTGTCATCCTCCCCCCTCCGCCCCTCACAGCAGAGGCGGGACGGCGCGACGTACCCGCGCTCTCTCTGGGAGACCAGCGCTGGATAGGTGGCGCGCCGAAAAAGTGCCCCTGGCGGGGAGTCGCGATATAACAAAGCCGCTCGCGCCCCGACGGCGGGCTGCAGTGCGTCGCCGTGAGCGCACGCGCGTTCGCCGTTCCCGCGATTTTGGCGCGAACAGATCGAATAGCCATTGCGTCTGTAATGCTGCACTATGGTTTAGAAAAAAATGTTTGTCTGAAGACGACTTTCACAGCAAAAGCACTGGAAAACAGAGAGACGCTCTACAAAGCGGACTACGTCTATGCATACAGCGTCGAAGAGACAGTGCTGTGCCGCGATGGCGACTCCCTCGTCATTTTCTCGCTGCGTGCTGGGCTTTGTGTCAAGTCTGTGCAAGCTGACAAGGTTCCATTGTTAAGTCCGTGCTGAGTCGATACCACACTGCCCACTTCTGCAGTAAAAATGGAAAAAAAAAGAAACGAGAGGCAACGGGTTGCTGCGTCATTTTTTTTTCTGCCGTGGTATGTATGCCCAGTGCTCGGTATGTATGCACGCGGACGTTGATCAAGCAAAGCACCGTGGTAGGACAGCATGTATGGTGTCCGGCTGCTATGCTCGAGGGCGCGGGACAAAATCCCGGCGCCGCGGCTGCAGCATTTCGATGGGGGCGAAATACAAATAACACCCGTTTACTTAGATTTATGTGCACATTAAAGAACCCCAAGCGGTCAAAATTAATCCTGATTCCCACCCAACGGCGTGCCTCATAATCATACCTTATTTGGCACGTAAAACTCTCGCCATTATCGATGTTGATCAAACACCTTTATTCTAAGCAGGCACAGGTAAGCGAGAAAAAAAAAAAAAAACGAGCACGATAGGCGAATAAACGGCGAGTAGAAATCCAAGACATCTGACACTTCTTTAGCGAGGCATTAATTCCGATGTCACTTCGCCACGGCAGCCAGTGCAGAAAGAAGCTTTACCGCATCGGCTGACTGCAGAAAGTTAAGCTTCGAGTAGTCCGCTGCTTTATTCCTAACAAGAACCCTCTCTGTAGCACAACCCGCCACGACGGTGTAATGGTTATGGTGCTCTAGTGCTGACCCGAAGGTCGCGCGCGATCGAATCCCGGCCGCATTTTCGATGGAGGCGAAAATACTTGAGGCCCGTGTACTTAGATTTAGGTGCACGTTAAAGAGCCCCAGGTGGTCGAAATTTCCGGAGCCCTCCTCTACGGCTTCTCTCGTAATCATATAGTTTCGGGACGTTAAACCTCAACAATTAGATACCTTGTGTGTAGTACAAATGAAGTTAAGCGGAGGCATCTCAGCATCGAGTATCCATAGTGTGCGTATTAACAGTTCAACGGCTTAGGCGAACGCGAACCCGCACGCATCTTGTAGATAAGACAGATTTCCTTCTAAGTACCTGTTTGCAAATAATGCAGACTACTTGCCTATCGTATCATTCACTTCACGTAGTGGCATGAGAATGAGCTTGGTGGTGGTGGTCAGATGAGACAGTTCTTACACATGCCGTATGCTGCCTAATATGCTCGTTTCATTTGCGGCAAAACACCGGTTAAATTCTGCTCTTTGGTCCTGGTTTCCACTGGTAGCCGTCTTCACTACTGAATAAATCTTGCAGACACGCGCAATTCGGTTTAGAAACCGGTCCGACGCCACTTGAGAAGAGAGCAAAAGCAGAACATGCACTGTTTGCCTGGATGCAACGCCGCCTCCGTTCTTATTCATGTGGCCTAGAAGGAAGAACAAAGAATATGTCCTCCCTCATTTCTATGTATTGTGACACTTGGATACGCAACAGTAGCGCCAGCATCCTTTTGTTTTCTTTCTGCGATCCGCGCCCGCATCGCCTCTACCAGTCGCCGCTCTCGTCTGTGGGAGCGGCTGGGATATGCGCGCTTGGACCACCAGGGCGGTGCTGCCCGCACCGCGGAAACTCGAGCGCTGGTTCCCTCAGTACCGTCCGCCGCCCCAGCGGAGAGAGGGGAAAGCTCCGGTAGCTCGGACGGGTCGCTCTTGCTTGGTTTCCCACTGCGCGCGCGGAGAACGTGCTCCCCGGGGCTTTTATCTCGCATTTTTTCACGCTATGGGTGCCGTTCCTTCGTCGTACTCGAAAGCAGGTGCGCAGTCCTACTGCATTGTGAACTCCCACAAAAGTTTAAAAATGACGAAGAGCCGAAAACTGCCCGTCAAGTTCTACTGTTTCCAATGCAAGCAGTGCGAGGAACGGGGAGAAACGCGATGATCGTGCTCATTTGAAAGGGAAGTGCGTTTGTGAACCGAAGCTCCAACAAATAGACAGCCGCTGTACGTTTTGAGATTGCTCTTCGTGAGGAAATGCCAGCAGCACCAAAAGAAAGCAGAAGAAACTGAGCCAAGAAAAAAGAGACAGGAACAGGTAGGATGCTGGACTAACAACTGACTTTAATTCGATGAAGACGCGAACAGCAAACCGATATGAGCATGCGCAACAACAACTGTGAATCACTGAAAGGCACCCTATCACCGATCACTGTCAAGAAACCGGACCTCCTTGTCATTCAAAAACACAGATGGCGCACTCACACACTTATCAGGACCAAGTTTGTGAATCTGAAACGCTTCAATAATTTCACGTTCTTTCTGTGTTTTAGCCCTCCCAGTCACCGAAACGTTGCTGAATAGAGAGGCGCAACCGCACACTTTGCAGTGAATCGGTAGATTTCCACCCGTGCCCGTAGGAAGTAAATCTGCGTGCTCGCGCATCCTATCACACCTGCCCGATTGCCCAATATATTCTTTGCCACAGGTCAAGGGAATACTGTGGACAATGCATGTATCACACCTGCTGAATCTGTTGACATGCGCCGTATTACACTTGGACTTACTATCCCCATGCCGCGCAACGCGCTTACGTATGCTGGCCAAAATGCAGGGCGCAGAAAACACGAGCTTGACGGCGTTTCTCAATGCCACCTTCTTAAGATAGTGCGATACGCCATGTAAGTATGGCATAACAACTACTTGCTTCTTCTCTTCACATTCCTTACGCTGTCTAGAAAGCTGTTTCTTTCTCATGTGCAGAGATTCCGCTACCGCCTCAATCATAACCCGAGAGTAGCCTGCATTCACCAGCCTCTCCACCTGCTGATGAAAACCGGTTAGCATTTGATGCGTACAACTTTTTTCCAATGCACTGGAAATGCAAAGGTTGGCAATTGCTCGCTTTACGAGCTTCGAATGGGAAGACTCATACGGAAGGAGCATCTTTTTAGTCCTAGGACTGTACATCCAGCAAATATGATGATGGGACAAAAAAATTAGTGACAAATCTAAAAACCCAATAGAATTATCAAGTGGCTCTTCATGAGTGAAACATAGATTAGTAGAACAGGACTGAAACACCTGCAAGATGTCACGGATGGCACTAGTGAGGCAGTCACTTGGTCCAATATTTAAAAGAATAAGGAAATCATCTACGTATCTGAATATATGGGAGACTCGTCCATCATTTAAAATTGTACACACAGAGTTGTCAAATTTTGCAAGGTATATGTTACATAGAATAGGCGCCACGCAGGAACCAATGCTCACTCTCTTTTTCTGCAAGAATAACTTGCCTTCGAAACCCGCAATAGTAGCCCGAAGATAAAACATTAAAAGTTCCATGAAGTTGTTCGTAGACAGGCCGCAACTGCTTTGAAAGGCCGTCTCCCCATTACATTCAATAAGTTCCTGAACCGCCATAAACAGTTCTTGATGGAGAACGGAGTAATAAAGTTCCTATATATGTCCACCGAGAACGCCGAGTTTGTTGTCATATTTGCCGACTTCAAGACATCAATCACCTCCCTGGAACTGTCAATGCCAAAAGGATCATCAATGGTCAGCGACTTCAGGGAACGTTCTAGGAACCTTCCGGCTAATTTCTGCCAGGAACCTGTTTCTGTGACAATGGTTCGCATGGGATACTCCGGCTCCGAGTCAACCATTTTTTATGTGCCAGCAGCGGAGCATGTGGGCTTAATACACCACAGTTTAACGTACCGTGAGTACTAAGTGTTTAATTCAGCTGATTGCGGTACATTTCCCGTCGCGGCTCCCTGTAAACAGAATTAAGCTGCATGTTTGCACTGAGCGTTTATATTGGCCTTGCATGCGACATGCCGTGATTGCTTAGCAGGCTGAAGTGTTGCGCTGCTAAGATCGTGGTCATGGGTTCGATTCACGCATACGGCAGCTGCATTTCGGTGGGAGTGAAATGCAGTAACGCCAACGTACTTAGATTTACGTACACGTTGAAGAACCCCAGGTGGCCGAAATTCGAAGTCCCCAACCAGGCGTGCCTCGCAATATTGTCATGTAGGGAGCCTACCTGAACAGGCGTTCATGTAGGCGCCCTAATGTCATGCGTTCGGCGCGCAATATATAGCCTTGCATGCGCGTGAGCCGCGGGCAATATACAGCTGCCGCTTTGGAAACGAGCTGAAAAAAGAACCAAGGCGGCAATTAAATTTTCGATGGACTCGCGAAGTCAGACGCGCTTATCATCGGGCACAAATCTCGGCATAATCATAAACATGCGCGATCCTAGTGGGTATTGTATAGGGAACCCAAGCTCAAGTTTGCGGCACGACGACAGCGCCGCGCCAGCCGCGCTGCGGCTCTGTCGGAAAGCTCTGAACCTTCGCGCGGCCGACTCAGCCCCTTTCACGGTAGCGGTAGTGGCGGTAGCTCACGTGCGCACGCGTTCTTCTCTCGGTGCGGGTAACTGGGAGGCCGTCAGCTGGGTACGTTGAACCGAGAGGCTTGCTGTGCGAAGCTGCGCATTTCCACGATGGCAGAAGCGACTCCGCGGAAGCGCAAGCGTGGTCCGAAGTATTGCGGTCTAGTGGCCAGCCACAACAGTGCAGACAAGGCACACGATTCACGTGTTAAACTGTATCGGTTCCCGGGCGTGTCGCACGATAAATAAAGGCGGCAAGCGTGGATAGCTGACAGCGCTGTCTCGCCTTCTATTTTGGCTGTCTGAGTTCATCGCTTTCGTTCGTGCCGACTACCTGAATCGGTAAGTAACGGGGCGCATGCACGCAGCGACTACAGTAATGATTACTCGCTGTCTTCTCGCATTGCTAAAGTCCAGTTATGGTTGTAGGTGAAGCAACTTTGTGTTTTGATTTCCCGTGCTCGTGAGACCTACCCGTCGTTGTTGAACGTTCACCTTCGCGTTATACCGTTAGCGTTGCGCGGTTGGTTGAATTCAACTGAACTCCGCACATTTTCAGAAGTTCGGCGCCTGCATTTCACGCGTCGGGAAGGCTGCTTTATCACGCCGGAACGGATGTCTGTGCATTTTCAGCAAGCTTTGACATCGTTCTGCAGGTTTGCTTTTTTTTTGTCACTTTATTGGGGTGATATATATTTAAGCCGCTAAATATAACTGGCACTTAATACATGCTTTGCAATTGCAACCTTGAAGTAACCACCTTCTGACTTTGTGCGATTTTCTAGCCGCGTTCACGCAACAGGTTTTATACGCCTGTCAAGTCGATATCATGAAAAGAGACTGCAAGCATGACGCGAGAGCCGAAAGAACGAGGCGAGCAGTTCATCTTGCTTCACAGTGGTTGAAGCTCAGCTAGCTGCCTCGCGTCTTAATCGGCGGGTGATTCTCCAGCGGCACGGAGGACTTGACTCTAACCTCAGGAAGCAGTGCCATGACCGTATAATCTTTTTTTTTCGCACGCCGCAAACGTTTGTTCACGAAAGTACACGGCTGCTACTGTAAGCATGCCATATCAAAACGACAATCATATGATTCGTAGTCCACGCCGCAGAACATCGATAGCGTGTACGGCTTCATTTCGGAGTGCATGTGGACCATTATTACCATTATTCATCTTTAACATGACAGAATGACACTTACCTCAAGGTATACGTCATTCACGGTGTAATCGCGACTTGGGAAATGCATTTCCCTTTGAGTCGGGCGTGGTTGTCGTCGATCGTCTGCTCTTCACCGTTAACGTGATTGACGAGCCTTTCTCATTTTATGAAGTTCGCTTTTCGGAAGTGCCAGTCAAGCTTGAAAATCCTTTTGAAGCCGCACTGCAAGTGGTTGTAGTGTAGTAAGAGACTGTAACCCACAACCGAAGTAGAAAACGGAACCAAAGAGGACGACGACGGTGTGCGCGAGCGAGACGCTCGCGAAGCTCGAGAGCTGGAGAACGTCGCCGGGCTGGAAGAACGCGGCCAGGACCGAGCGTCCCGGGAACGAGCAATCGTTACGGGCCGGGCTGTCAAAGGGAGCTCTAAAAATCCAAGGTGACATTAAACTTGCGATCCGACGTTATTATCATTCCATGCAAACCTTGGCAAAAGCGAAATTTGCACGAAACTGAACACTGCGGATTGCGATGCAGCCAGTGACTCAACAGGGCAGATGTAAATTTATGCTCTTCACACTGAGGTCATAATAAATTTAGAGCCTCACGACAAACTTGGCATCCAAGCAATCGAAAAGTTATCAATAGAAAACGCACGCGAAAGCGTGGTGGATGTTTGCTGACAGCTTCGAGTAGACACGACTGCCGCAACGAATGTGCGTTTTACCAGTAACATAATTACAGAACTCGCGCAGTCACCTCCCTATTCATGTCAAAGAAATGTGCCCGTCCAGCATCGGCACGCACGTAGCGCTCGTACAAACAGCATCGTCCTTGACGAGCTGCTCGGTCCCGAAAAGCTGGTCGATCAACCGCCCTCCTCTGGTGAGATTCCCACCGCGAAAACGTTTTCCCGATCTCTGGGATCTTTCTAAACCTTCAGAGCAAGCGACACGTGAAGTTGCATGTGCACGGCGAGCAGAAAACAGCGCATGCAGGGTGCGTGAACGTGCGGAGAAAGCGCTGTCAAAAGGCAGATGCGGGGAGAGAAGCGACCGGTTTTTGCAAGAAAGGCGGCGAAACGCGTGCGACGCAGCGCCCCCTGGCCGAGCTTGGGAGGCCTCTAGCGATCGCACTGAAAGTAAGCCGCGAGTTCAACGAAAAAAAAAGAAGTGCTCAAGGTCATGACGTGCGCTGAAGAACGGGCGTGCCTTCTTGCCCCCCTTGACAAATACACAGATATGTCAGTTATGCAATATAGTCAGTTACCCGCCATTGAGAATACGTGTCTCGCCTTTATGCAGCCTATCCGCTCGCTGTTTCGATTTAGGAATTTATTATTTCACGTATCTCGAGATGTGTTGTATTGCTTAAACATGATGCAGGTCGCACGGCCTATCCCTTAACTGAACGAGCTCTGCATTGCACACTACTTGCATCTATAACGCACTGCTGTTATTTTTATACCTATTTTTTACGTGGTTGCGCTGTAGATGTAATTCTGCGGAGTCACATGAAGTGACAGTACTCATGTACTGAAACGGGACATCAGAACTTCAAGTATTGGCCCCGAGATCGAGCAGAGTCGGCACCTAGCGGCGAGCGGACGAAACTCCGTGGTGTGGATGGCTCCTTGCGTCGTCCGCTAACCACACCATGTTCGCATGCATGCGTACGTCATGCACGTCCTCAGATTGCAGCTTATTCCGTTGTGCTAGCAAAGTATCATATATGCTTGTACGTATGCATACACAATGTACATAAGCATTTCGTTTTACGAGACTTGTATACACTCTAATAAGTAAGTGCATGGCGCTAGGTCTAACCATTGTACCGTCCATTCGCCAAAATAATTTCAATGCGGGTGCCACTTTGTCGTTAAAGCACATCACATAGTGCATTTGGCGTCGTCCCAAACAATAAAAAGTACTAAATGTCGAGGTGTGAATGCAGAATTTTAGCGACACCATCTCGTGAAGCGTTGGCGATTTGGAAATCCTTGTGACACCGCCAAGCATCAACTAGCGTCTGCAGAGACCGGTTATAGGTAAAAAAGACCTGAAGCCACGCATTTATGTAGCAGTACGCGTATTCACGCGAACAGAGTGCACAAAGTTCTGCTTCATCTAATTACGCAGAAATACAGGCTCTCTCTCTTTTTTTGTAGCCGCTAGAGCAAGAATAAATAAATAATTGGCTCAGTCACGCAACACCATTTATATTCTGGTATAGGCAAAACACAATTTAAACACGTGCAAATAAAGCAAGCTAAAACATCAAGCACAGTGCAAAACACGAATGTGACCGAAGGTCAGTACCCCATCGATTGGCAGATTGCGCATCTCTCACACGAAATAGGAACGTTAGGCCAGTTTAGTGTATTAATGTGGCAATGGAGGGCATATACATCACCATGACGCTGCAGTCAACGCGCTTTATTTGCCGACAATCGACTCAAACCTCCTACGGCGAAGCACCGCTGCGTACATTTGTATACGCACCGCCGACCGCCTATCCACACAAATGCGGCGACGGTGCTGCCACCTACGAAAATGTATATGAACATATGCCTCATTCATCCACTGTGATTATCATTGCAGGGGCGCTGCCACTTTGTGGTCCTTCTGCATGACGACAAGACACCCGTAAAACACTTATGCAAGGCTAATTCTAATGGGGTAATGGCTGAGAAGTAGGCAAATACAAAACTAATGCATTACCAATAGGCAAATACAGAACCAGTACAATGCCAGTAGGCAAATACAGGACCAATAGGCCAATATAGTTCCAGTTAGCTAATAGGGAACCAATACACCAGTTTAATTCCAATAGACTGATACAGAACCAATAGCCAAATACAATTCCGATAGACCTATGCAGAACCAATAGAGCAATAGGCTGATACAGAACCAATAGCCATATACAGTTCCAATAGACCCATACAGAACCAATAGACCAATAGGTGTCAGTAACCCAATAGGCTATTGGCTTTCTATTGGGAATTTTTTCTAGGGTATCCGTACTGCTCTTCGCTGTTGTTTTTCCTTGGCTCGGCACCATGGATATGACGTCTGTGCATGCATTAGCAGACTTCTTACAGCCGGGCAGTTAATGCACCGCTTGCGCATTTAGCGGCGTTTCCGACCTAGAGTACTGCTTGTCAGCCTGTATCAGTGGCCGGTGCATGGAGCAAGAATTCCTGAGGAGGCGATACTGCGCTCGCTCGGGCGTCCTAATAAAGTCACGGAATCGGGCACAGCACTGACGCGCCCAGCGGAGAGGGAAAAACGCGCGCGTCGCGCTCTCCGACGAAGCTCGCCTCTTCAAGGCCATTCGGCGACGATTCGACGTTCGTGCTTTACGCCCAAGTGGGTGTGTTTCTTGTGCGTTCTCGCCTGCTCCACACACAGGAAAATTACCTGAGTGGGATATCTTGTAGAACGCGAAATATATAACTTTTGCTAACGTGAACTCGGTAGGTTAGGTACAGTTTTTAAGGCGAAAGCATGAAATGCCTCATCAAACGCAAAAATTGACCGTCGGCGTCGGTGTCCCGCGTCGGCGGCGTCAGCATGAGTGATGCAACAAAGATGGTTGATCCCTCTGTCATAGGAATTGGTATAACACGAAAGTAAAACGTGTCGTCACAGAATTAGTTGATTGCTTTAGTGTATTGGTGTATTTGAGCTTGTATAATGTCTATTGTTGTTTGGCAGATGTAGCACCTCCTGATGTGGACGCACTCACGTTGACGCCTAGTGGCACATCTCCGTACCGACGACTAACGCCCACGATCATGATTTAACCGTCTTCGCGTTCCACGCTACGCGCGTCGTATCTTCCATCTAGCCTGGTCGTTAATTCTCACAGGGCGAGCGGGGAACGCGGTCGACAGGCGGCCGAGAGGGGGGCAGCGTAGGAGAGGAGAGAGAAGGGGAGGGGACGCGCATGCGCTCGAGCTCATCGCGGCGTTGCGCAGGAGAGAATTTCGGCATGTCTAGCCCGCGTTTCAGAGGAAGAGTGGAAAGGGAGAGGGGAGAGGGGAAGTGGAGAGGGGTATGGGAGACGGGAAGGGGAGGGGAATGGTGAAAGGAAGTGGAGAGGAGGTGTGTGGAGAGGGTATGCGCATGCGCAGTAAGGGTGGTCACGCCGCACACCACCACCACCACCACCGGACAGATACTGCCGTTTACTGCCGGCTGCCGGGAGATACGCCGGACAACGGAGACGTGACAAGGTTAGACTAAGAGGAGCTACGCCCCTAAAATAAAACGCGCCGTTGCTGCTACCGTCCCATTCGGCGAGATTCCAATAGAAGTGCAATTTCATTTAACACACCGCGAGGTGGTGGCATGACGTCAGGAGTCGAAACCCTCCTGACGTCATGAAAATCTTGGTGGACCCCGGCATGGATCATACACTGATGACGTCACTAAATTACGTTATCATGACGTCGCAGATCGCCAAAATTTGTGACGTCATCACATGACATCATCGCTTTGCATTGCCTCCGTGATCGGTGATCCGGTCACGGAGGCAGTGCAAGAACTGGTGAGGTGCAGAAAGCTTGCAATGCCTCTGATCCTTGAGGCAGTGCAAAACCTCGCGAGGCGCAGAATGGTTTTGCACGGGGGTGGGGCAGGATAGACACATCGACTGAAGAAAAAGAACATTGCCTTTCGCCTTCGAGTCGTCTTAGTCTAATGCATAAGGGACCCTGTGAGTTTTTTATACGAATCATAACACTTACTCTCCGAGAAGTGCTTCTCGCAAACGTAGTCACCAGGCGTGAGCTCTCGATCTTTCCTTGGTATGGCACGAGCCCACGCTTCCAACCTCACCGGCTCCCTAGGAAAATTGAAGGTTGCATATACCCACTCCTTGCACAATGCCTGCCCACTGTTGCAGCTCGGCACGACACATTTCAGCCCCATCCTAAAGGAGCAATACTTCTTTCTACGTGCCTTCGCTGCGGCGTGAAGAGCGCGCGCAAAGTTCGAGAAGTCAGCGCCGCCGGCACAACACGGAAGCCACTGAGCGCGCTAAAGAGACAGAAAACCTGCAAATCGCCAAGGAATGCGCGACAACTTGCCCGTACGGATTGGGAACTTTCCCTCCCAAGGCCACCTACGCAACATGCGAGCGAGGAGCGAGGGGCCCATGAATGCGGCAGGCGTCGTCTACTCAGGGGCCACAACTAGAAGATCTTTTCAAGCGCTGTACGGCCTATAATTCGGGAAGTATTTATTATTAACTGCAGCTAAAATATTTGTCGCACCTATCAATTGATGTCACAGACAGAAATCTCAGAAATTTTACAATGTGCGAGGCGGTATCACGATTTTTATACGTCGCGTCCATAGAAGAGCATGTAAACGATGGCAACACGCCAGAAGCGTCATCTTTCGTTCTGCGGCGAAAACCGCATTTGCTGCGTGAAGCTATTGCACCGCCCTGGACTTTAGCCCTGGCGCGCTGCGGCGGCCGAGAAGTTTCTCCCCCTCAAATACTTCTTTCTCCGTTGGCCGAGGTTTTTGTTGCCGAAGCGACTAAAAAGCCACCGAAACGTGCCCGTGTTTCCTGATCACTTTTTGGTGCCGTCCCTAGAAAATTTCGAACGAGATGTACCTAGCCGAGTCACGTGGCTCTCTGGCTCTACGCGCGTGCGAGACCCACGGAAATGTTGGTGGCTTGCGTTCATGGGCGCACGTATTAAAGATGCACATTTGCCGCTGTCCTTGGGAAGAAAGGGGGGCCACTCTTTCTTGAACGGCGTACGTGCACTTCGGTAAGAGGCGGGCGAATTTGTCAAATTGTGGTTGAGCGTCGCGGCGAAATCGGCCTCTGACGCCCTACGTGGAACACGGTATACGTGTCAGGGCTGGGCAAAGATACTTTGAAATTGTATTACGATACGATACAAGATACTTGGGCAAGAAATATTTGAAATACAGATACAAGATACTGCTGCATTAATTGTATCCGATACGATACTTTGCATTTGTATCTTAAGATACTTCGATACATTCGCAAATTTGCCATTATAGATCTATACTGGGTGATCAAATTTACCCTTGATGATTTTCTTACAATGTCCCATTTGCAAATAAGTTGTGTGGTCAGGGGGACTCAAAGTGAGAGGGTAATTTTCGCTGCAAGCCGCCCAGTTAATATGCAACGATGCACTTTTTATTTGCTGCACTAAGCGGGCATGTTTGTATGGAAAAGTTAGAAGCAGTCGCTTTTCTACATAGATCAACATGAAAAAAATTCTAGCATTTCCGTGGTCCCAATTATCCAGCTGGAAACTTTAATTGCGGCTCTAATGATCAAGCATGCATGCTTCTCTGTGATGTGACGCGTAGTCATTCCTTGATATCGCCCGCTGGTAATTAAAGGATAACCGTCATCTTTTCCTAAACGCCACAAGAAACTTCTGCAGGACTTCGGAACGTTTTTTGCGCCAGTCTATATAAAGACTTGAGTGCGTAATCATGTGAACCGCAATTAAACTTCGCGGCCGGACATCTAGGTGCACGGACATGTTAGAAGAATTTTTGCAAGTGGAAGTGCGTAAAAACACTACTGACTCAACTTTTCAATGCAGAGATGCATGCCCACTTGCTGCAGTAAAAAAAGTCACAATTTCGCCGCAACGGCGAAGCAATGAATACGATAGCAACTAATTGGAATGTAACGCGAATAACGGAAAGCAGGTCGAAATTGCCAGTGCGTCGCTCGAGCCCAAAGGACGCACGAAAAGAACGCACACAGGACGAGCGGGAACTATCATGCGTCACAGCTTGATGAAGCGCACTGCTGCAACATAAAGCAGGACGCACGAAACGAACGAACAGGTACACACAGGACGAGAGCGAACTAAATGTCGCAGTTGTTACTTATTTCTGTTTGAACAGAGCGCTCCTTTCGCAAACGCGGCCGCTGCAGCGAGCGAAGTGACCTTCGTACGCTCTTTGACTTCAGCGTGGACATCGCGGGGAAAGCACAAGACATGCAACCCCCCGCTCCACCCCCCTCCACCCCCTTCTTTCCTCTTGATAAGCGCACGAAGGCGACCACGCCCTGTAGGGCGAAGAGCATCGGCGTTCGCAGGAGCGTGGCGACGACCTTTAAAGCGCGCCTCGCGCACTTCGCGCCATCTCGCTGGTGAGTAAGAAAGCACTCTGAAGTAAATGGTGTATATAAATAGCTCGCCGTTAGCATGCTGAAAGACGCGCGTTTCGGAGCGAGAGGTCGGCCGTTCGATTCCGCGCGTCGGAAAGTGTTTCTGATTTATTTTTCTTTGTGGCTTTTATATTTATATATACACATATACATATACGGCGCATGAAGGCGGTGACGGCGACGGCAATAAACCAGCCGAGGCTGTCCATATAATTGCTATCGCAATAAAAGGGTCAATGTGCAATCTTACATTGTTAAGTGGGTGGGTGTCAGCGATAATTATTATCCCACTTTGTGTCGTAACTCATTTGGAAAGGTGGTCTTCACGTACCTCCCCGTGGGGAATTCTAAGAAAACCATAAAGCTTAATTATGATGACCATCTATATTTTAGCATCAAATGTCTATTCACAAAAATGTTTGCACTGCAAATTTTTTAACTGCGATCATCTTTGTGTCACTTGAACGAAATGTCTGTTAGTATCTCATAAGCTTTGTATTTCTTGCTCAAACTAAATAGTTTCATTCCGAAACAACTTATTTGGGTTGTTTTAGGTGCTTAATTCCCTTCCCTCATTATTTTCCCAGAAAGATATTCGGTAAAACGGGTGCAACGTTCGACCCAATGCATATGCGGGCTTTCCGCGTCTAAATGTATCCTTGTAAGCAAACAGAAAACAATTTCAAGCAGTCTGAAAAGTTGAAGTCTCTGACACTTATGTGACAGTCACTCTAGAGCTTGACGCTTCCATAACAGTCAATACTTTCTTCAACTGCCGACAGGACTTTCTCCTGAGGAATGTTGTAAGAGGTCTTTAGCGCCTGCGGTTAGGTACATCTCTGTTTCCGAGTCATTGAAGTCGGTGGCAACTTCGGTAGAATTGCTCACTATGAAGGGAATGAACTCTTCGGCAAAGTGCGAACGTTTTTAAATGCGAATGCATTTCTTAGTCGGGCTATGTCAGGCGTCCGGCGTTGTCCGCGCGCCTCTCCGCTCTCACTCCCTCTCCCATAGCAACAGCTGCGGGCGCGCGCGCTTATCCTCGCCCCTAGCAACCGGAGCAGGTGGTGCGGGCGGAGTAGCGGAGAGTGAGTGCAGAGGAGGAGCGCGCTCTGGCGTGTGAGGGCGCTCGCATCGCGAGAGCTCGGCGGAGCTCCCGCGTGTGTGGAGAGAGTGTAGGAGAGGGTAGGTGAGGTGCTTCGCCGCTCCTTCTCTCGCCGTTCGCTTTCTCTCCTCCCTGCGCCACCGCCTCAATGCAGTGTGTTTGAAACGCGTTTGTAGCGTTTGTGCTGCCTTGGCACTGCCTGAAAACAGCGTGTTCTAAACGCGTTTGTGCTGCATTGAATGCGGTGGCAACATCCCTGAGGTGATTACGAACGCACGTAGGAAGCGTTCGTTGAAAGAGGCGCCCAAAAGGGAGACACTTGAGCGCGTCGATGTGTCCAGCTTTGCGCCATTAAAATTACTACGCCGTGTACTCTCGGCGCAAGAAATGCATTCGCATTTCCTCACGATTCCCTTCGGGGAGGTGGGGGAATTTTTTTGTACGTCTTGTGTGTAAACATTGCTGTCGACACGTGGACATTATGCATGACGTGAGAACATTCCTTTTAAAAGGACATTGCCGTGAGTGAGTTTTACAATACTCTACTTTTATCTATAAGTTTGTGACGCAAATGAATAATTAAGGGCAGATGAGTAGCCGGAGCCATGTAAAGGCACCAACCTCTCCTTAAACACATTTAATAAAGAAAAAAAGGGGAGAGGGATCTTGTACTGGTAGTCGCTTCAAATGAACTTGAGGAAATACTAACAGGTTGCGTGGCTAACACCTTTTGTCTTCCAGTGTTACCCTGAAAGGGTTGCCTTTTCATGTATGCCCTGATTCTTCATTTTCAGGACTGCATTTCATTAACTTCTAGTTTCGTGTGACAGAATAGTTGTGCCTTAATTTTACTTGTGTTCGAGCACTTCGTTTTGTACTTTGTACCACACACACTGTAGCCTAAAACATCACCAGTATGCTAGCAGCACGGTGTAAATCGGTCACATTAAGCTATTCACAGATAGCCTGCAAAAATATCTGCAAAAGATTTTTGCTCCCCAAATCCCTGTAGAACTTGCCGGACATTTTTAAAATAAATTTGCTCTCTCTATCGCTAACGAAGTTGTCAGATTTATTCAGAAATTATTTTTAAATACTGGAAAAGACAGACATGAACAACCTGGCATATTGATTTTGCACGCAACACCCAAATTGCACATTTTGAGGTGTGTATCAGCGGTGGTACATAACGAACGACCGAATTTGCTGATTCGGATGTAGAGCAACAACTTTACCTAGTGACATAAGTTGTTTGCTGTATATATACCAAACAAACGATCAGGAGGAAAAAATGATAAAGCTTCGGAAAACAAAAGTGCACTGTGGGCAACGCGCCCACGTTCTTATCCCCCTTCCACCGCAGCCGGTCAAGCTTTACACTATATAGTGACAGCCGACAACGTAAGCCGGGTCTGGCCAAGCTCCTAAGCATTCCTCCTTTTATCGAAGAAATGTCTTTGACTTAGCCAAGCCACCACAGTGCACCGAGCAGTCAGGCCCAGGTGTATTACGTAGAAACACCCACAACCAATTCACCGAACGAACTCGATATGACCACCTACCGATCAATGTTAGTTGCTCTTAAGCAGTCGATCTTTGATCTGGTGATTACTACGGAGTTTTAGAAGTTTATAAAGCGGTTGTTAGACAACCATTGCAATGCGATGAATCTTGGAATGTAATATGTCATTTTCGAGCATTTGGTCCCACGACGTGCTATCACTATATGCGCGGGACACAATTTATGCCGTGCGATTTGATCACGTTCATCCCAGCAGCGCCCATTGGGAAACACAAGACATACAACCCCCCGCTCCACCCACCCGCCCATCCCCTTTTTTTTCCTCGAGATAAGCGCACGAAGGCGACAAAGCCCTGCAGGGCGAAGAGCATCGGCGTTCGCAGGAGCGGAGCGACGATCTTTAAAGCGCGCCTCGCGCACTTCGTGCGATCTTGCTGGTGAGTAAGAAAGCACGCTGAAGTAAATGGTGTATATAAATAGCTCGCCGTTAGCTTGCTGAAAGGCGGTACTCTTCGCGGCCTAGCCGTCTAGCGCCGCGCGTTTCGGAGCGAGAGGTCGGCCGTTCGATTCCGCGCGTCGGAAGGTATTTCTCACTTATTTTTCTTTGTGGCTTTTATATTTATCACACATGTACGGTGCATGAAGGCGGTGACGGCAAAAACCAGCCGAGGCTGTCCATATAATTGTTATCGCAATAAAAGGGTCAATGTGCAATCTTACATTGTTAAGTGAGTGGGTGTCAGCGATAATTATTATCCCACTTTGTGTAGTAACTCATTTGGAAAGGTGGTCTTCACGTACCTCCCCGTGGGGAATTCTAAGAAAACCATAAAGCTTAATTCTGATCACCATCTATATTTTAGCATCAAATGTCTATTCACAAAAATGTTTGCACTGCAAATTTTTTAACTGCGATCATCTTTGTGTCACTTGAACGAAATGTCTGTTAGTATCTCATAAGCTTTGCATTTCTTGCTCAAACTAAATAGTTTCATTCCGAAACAACTTATTTTGGGTTGTTTTAGGTGTTTAACGTGGCAGCTGTTAATACACTGCGCTGTCAGTGCTTTCTGCTTGTCGCTTTCGTAATCGACAGAAGTCGCTGCTCTGCTTGCCGACCAAGCTAGGGTTTGCCATCTAACTAAAATCACTTTAATAAGAAGCCTCCGAACGATGGCGAAAGTACCGGTGTTTTGTTAAGGTCCCTCATGTTTTGTACTTTGTCCGTAAAAGCATTACCACATCCGCAACAGCGGATCACCGGACAGATGTACGTATAGCAGCAACAACGCTGGTAGTGACATTTTTGTGACGTATCGTGTATACGTAGAGTACGTAAAGCTACGCTGACTTTTCATACTCTAATTATCTGCTGGCGTAAAATTCTCGTTCGCGACATACTCACTAACGTGCAATGTTTTAACATTCATTCTTCTACGACATAACATACATGCGCCGCCCAGAAACGTCTCAGACGTATTGTATAGTTGCACAAAGCGTCGCAGGACACCGCCGCTATTCACACTATTGCCACTTACAGCTCCCATCATATGGCGAATATTAGCAGAAAAAAATTGAGACCTAAAAAAGAAAAACAAATATATATCCAAGTGAAATAGAAAGGCGGTTACCAGACAATCACATTGATTTCAAAATGTTAACAGCGCATAGAACGATTACGAAGGGACGAGACAACAGAGGTAAAGAGCGCCAACTTGCCCAAGCGTCGAACCTTGCGATCACATTGAATAATAACAGAAACACGGCACAGGCGGAACACCTAATGGCTATCACAATTAGGCACGAATTATCGTGCCAGACATTACAAAACTGATTGACTATGGAAAATGTCATAGAACAGCTTCAGTGACGCTCATGAAAAAAACGGTGCATTTGGTATAACAATGCTTCTCGAATCTTCTTCCTAACATATTGAAGGAGTTCATAATGATTTCCGTTACTATAATTGAAACTAAATTTCGCTGTTTTATGAAGTATAAGTGGAATGTTTGTTACTCTATACTCCAGCCACCCCTGTATATCTTTCTTCAACATCGTCTTTACATAGCAATAAACTCGAGTGGAATGGAAATAATCAAACAGCAGCAGAAATGTCGCACACAGTTAAAAGTAAGAATAAAGCCGAGAGTTCAAAAACATATTGCTTTGAACAGAGGGTAAAGAATGGGGAGACCTAAGTAATGAGTGTCATTCAAAAGAAGGACAGCTAAGAAGGCATCACTAATTTGAAAAAGTATTTGAATAAAGATAGCAAGTCAAAATTGTATCCACGAGATCCTTCAGATCGCTGATGTGCGAAAACCACGAGACGCAAAGAAACCCCATTCTTGGATTCTCCAAACATCGAACGAAGCATTACGCAAGAGAAAATTTTATAACGACTCTATGGGCGACCTCGCTTCGGACCCGGTCAGGCTTGGATTCAGAGGGACGCCACAAGGGTCAGTCTTATCCCCGACCCTCTTTAATCTCTCCATGATCGGTCTGTCTAAAAGACTTCCCGAAGTCCACGGAATTAACCACACGATCTATACCGACGACATTACCATATGGTGTATTTGAGGCAGCGATGGACGAATAGAGGCGGTGCTACAGGAAGCTATTGAAGTCACGGAAAACTACCTAAAACCGGCTGGTCTTCGGTGCTCGTCGCGGAAATCAGAACTCCTTCTGTACAGGCCCAAGTGCAGGGGCCCCAAACCGAAAGGTTGGAAGCTAGTAGAGGACGTCAGCATCACTCTTAGGACAGTTGAGGGCTGCTTCATCTCCAGGGTGGACTCCCTCCGGGTTCTGGGTATGACCATAGTCCCTCAATAGCTTTTCTGGTCACGAAACTGCCGCCTCAGTTTAATATAGAGCTAGCGGCGGCCGCTAGGGGCGCCGCAGTAAAAGAAAGGCCACCCAGCGGAGCGGCCGCCGTAGGCTACGCTTGTATTTTTAAATGCGAAGCATTTCTTAGCGAACCTTTGGCACTTTGAGCGTTTCTATCTACGTATCTATCTATCTATCTATCTATCTATCTATCTATCTAGCCGCCTACGTCTGGATGCTCTCATGATCGCCTCCTTAACCTAGTGTAGACCAAAATTGGCATGGGAGGGTAAGAGGAATTGACGAATATGATTGTCGGGTCATGATATGAATAATGTGAAAATCCTGTCGCGTACGTCGTCAAGCCCTCTCCACTAGACACGTGTGGCACATACCCGTTTGCCACGGGCCGCGGTGTACGGGTATGCGCCACAGGTGATTGACATTTTATATCTACCCAGGAACGGTGAGAACAGACATTGGTACCTTAAATGCGAGAGCGTTAAGAAAAACTAACATCGGCAGCGTTTTTGACGGATGGAAAGAATGAAAATTAGGATCCCAGCAGGAATCGAACCCAAGCATTCTGCGTGGCAATAAGGTATTCTACCACTGAGCCACGCGAGGTTTACAAACTGGTTTGGAAAAACAGCATACGCAAGCGTAATATCGGTGCAACGTCAATTGCGTTTGTGGTGCTTGCTATCTAATTTTACAAGAAAGCAATGAGCACTACATGATACTCCTACGATGTGTATTCCTACAATACAGGCGTCATATCAGATTAACGTCTGTGGTTCCAGTGTTGACGCCGCTTTTATAGCAGCCTAATAAACATTACCTTTGTATTCCTCTGATACAGCAAGCTATGTTGAAGCATTGCTCGACCCCGGAGGAATACATTAACGAAAGTTACATATGATATCCACATCACCGCACCTTAATGTGCACTTCGTCCGCCAGAATGACGTAGTGTCCTCTTCATGTCTTACGAGGCTGAGCGATGGCCTCATACTGACCGAGGATGATGCCAGATTGATTGACAGCCGCTTCGTAGACAAGGCAACGTAGGCTACATACGCCCAGGTAGTCTACGTATACGACAAGCGCCATCCACTGATGTTGGTCTACGTTGCACTATCTAGGCCTACCAGCCTCGACAGCCTATACCTCACCAACGCGAAGGGTGTCTTCAGGTTCCGACATGTCGCCGGTTCTACCGACTCACAATTTGTCGACGAAATGACCGAGGCATCCACGAATTCCAACAGCTCTACTATACCACATACTTCACTACACATGGACCCCTCGGCACCGCAATCACGACCGGATCCGATCAAGTCATGACCAGCTGCTGGTGCTCACTTATCACGGTGATGATGACCTTGTCAAGAACTGTCAAGAACTTCTTCCACACATGCACACGGTTTCGTGGAACGTGCATGCATTGTGCATCATAAAGGACAGGTATAAGCTCTACATATCAGCTTACCGCTTCTAGTGTTGATAATACCCATGTTGCCGTTGGCAGCGTTACCCAACCGTAAACAACTGGTTATATGACACATATTCGGCTCTTCAACATACATGTGTGCGTATAAAATTTATACACATCTTTAGCGTCATTTTGTGACGTGTCGCTCAGTAAAAAAAATTACGCCACAGTCCCCTTCCCGCCGCATGCTTCGCATAACATCGACTCCCGCTGTACGTGGGATCTGCCGAATTTTTTTTCTCTGGTACGTCGCGGCCGAAAGCCACGCTTTTTTTAGAGAATATTTACATTGTATTTTGTCGTAGCAATTATAAGAACTAAACTTGGAGCTTTTGAGGCGCATACAAAAAGTAAACAATCTCAAATTCAGCTGGCGGCCCATTGTGCCAGCAGTCGATGCGAATGGACCTTTTGTTACTGCGAAATTTGTCTCTATATAGATGGCCAAGACGCCTAAAAAAAACTTTGGCGTTACTGTGATGCGCTGTACAGAGAATGAGACAGGGGCGTTTAAATGCATGACAACCTGAGCTCAAGGTCGTGCACTGTCATTTCCCGAATTTCCGATTGCACGCGTATTGTACCAGCAGTGGTTACGGACCAATCATACGTAACAGAAAATGTCCTAGGACGTGAGATTGCATTTGTCGGTAATCTTTTTGGAACAGATACAGCGGCAGATCATAGCCGTCAGTGAAGCGCTTGCTTAACGGGAACTGTTGTCGTTTGCAGGCCTCGAAAGCTCTGCTAGTTTTCCTGCGTATCAGTTGTGCGACACAGTTTTCTAACGTTATTTTGTTGTTAATATTTCTAATGAAAACCGCATAGATTAATTCGTGCCCCTCACTTCGCATTGCGCTTCTTAATCTACCTCTTGCGAGCACGGTGACGAGGATTGACGCACGTTTGCATTCAGTGCCGTACTTCCTTGACGAACAATTGGACGCTTAATAGAATCGTAATCGCGATCTTTCTTTGAAGGAAATGAAGCCGTACAAATGCTTATGAGAAATAACGGATAATTTTCGCCTTCACGCAGAACTGGGGTATAGTGTAGAGCGCAGAAGACATCTTAAAGGAGTATTGACACAGAAATCTTGCATCGTGTTTTTCCTGTTGTTGTTGTTACAATAAGTAGCTAATGGCCCGTTTGTCACGGCTAGAAACCCCCCTTGCACACGATGGCTCTCGAGGTCGTTTCAGCGGTTTCAGTGGCGCTCAAACTGTCCGCAGTCGCGACTTCTGATTCGCAAAGTAGGCTGGCAGTCCATGGAACGCACGAGGCCTGAGGCGCGCCTTGTCTCTCGGCGACGGCACGGCGTGGCCATTTATCGTGAAATAGTCCACATGGATGACGTCCGATGAATCAAAGTGCCTCGCGCACACACGCACATGCTTCGAATCGATGCTGAAGTTGTTCGTTTTTTGCCGCGTTATGGCTCACTTCCAGTTCTCGAACTGCACGAACACTTGCCATGGGAAAATAGCGATACCTTTTCAGTAGTGCCCTTGTGTAGCCGAAACAGCACCTCGGTACACAGTACCTAAACGGCATCGTCACGCGAACGTTCAGCTTCAACTGCACAATACCTGAACTTGGCCCTTATCCAAAAAGCAATCACAAATACAGAGTACACGTGCACACTTTCAGCTCGCGCCGGCCGCATCTGCGGTCTCTGCGGGATCAACCTGGAGAAGGGTGGCCTCTAAGCGACGGTGGCGTCGCGGTGCGGCAGTTTTCCGCGCCATATCAAGCTCCCCCATAGCGTGACGGAGAAGTTTCGTGACCAGAAAAAGTATTGAAGGACTATGGTATGACTATAGAATCGAACGGCTCTAATAACCTGACCGTAACGAGACTCGCCAGAAAAACAGACAATGCCATCAGACTTATAAGGAGGGTTGCCAACCGGCAACAGGGACTTGTGGAAGACAATCTCGTAAGGCTGATGCACGTTTTTGTAATGTGCCACTTTACCTACGTTGCAGCCATGCACAACTGGCAGAGAGCGGAGCGTGACAAGCTCAACACGTTAATCAGGAAGGCCATCAAGAGAGCTCTCGGGCTCCCTATGTACACAAGCTCGGATAGACTGTTTCGTCTCGGAATGCACAACACGCTGCAAGAAATTGCGGAAGCTCAGGAGAGGGCGCAATTCGCCAGGCTGTCAACCACGCGTTCCGGTAGGAAGATACTGCGGGAGTTAGGGACTCCAGCGACGGAAATCGAGTCTCGCTTCTGCAGCATTTCTCGTGAACAGCGAGGACGAATCACCGTTGTCCCCATCCCGCGAAACGTCCACCCCGAGCATAACGAGGGTAGGAGACGGGCCAGGACAAAGGCCTTTGTCCACGATCAGGCCGGGGACTGTTGCTTCGTCGACGCGGCCCGATATCCCGAGGGGAAGGCGTATGTGGCAGTGAGCATCAACCACGAGGGGATATTCACAAGCTCGACGACGGTCCGGACGACAGCCGCCGAAATAGCGGAGCAAGCTGCGATTGCGTTGGCCTTGCTGGACAACAAGAGGTCCACGATTTAGAGCGACTCCAGATCAGCGATTAAAGCATTTGCCAAGGGCACCATCTCGGAACCGGCCTTGCGGGTCCTCCGGGACAAGAACATCGAGCCACACACACTCGTATGGTTCCCAGCTCACATGGGACAGATCAAGGGAGCCCCGCCCAATCTCAATGAGTCGGCCCACATAGCTGCGCGAGGACCAGTAGACTGCGTAGCTACCGGAGGGCGCGCTGAGGTTTTGGAGAATCGGGACCCTCCCACCTCGTATAACGAAATCACCAAACATTTTAACCTGGGGCGGAGACAGTACCCTCCACCACATAGAAAATTAAGCAGACCACAGGCTCTGACACTCAGGCTACTTCAGGTCGGGGCGTACCCTAACCCCGTGCCATTGCACAAGATCAATGCTGAAATACAGCCAACTAATGCATGTTCATTATGCGCAGATATCCTAATCTCGAACATATGCTATGGCAGTGCCCCGCGTTACACGGCGGCGAAGTCATCACGCCGTCAAAATGGGAAGATGCTATTACAAGCTCCGGACTCGAAGCACAGCTATGGGCAGTCCAACGGGCCCGCGACGCAGCAGAGAGACTTGGTCTCTCTGTTCCGACGTGGGAGCGGCCCGCAACGTGCTAGGGCGTGTTCCGAGGGACCGTAATAAAGTTTATTCATCCATCCATCCATCTACCGCGGCACCAAAATTTGTGCGAAAGACGCAGCACGCATAGGAGTACACAGCACAGCAAGCGTCACGGCAATGTCACTACTAAAAAGGAAAAAATTATGAAAACAAAAATCAACATGACGTAGACGTTTTCCTTTTCCTTCATGAACCTACCCGCCCATTGTCGCTCCTGCCAAGTTCACGGCGGAAATTGTAAGCCATGACTTCAGGAGATAAAAATTCTAGCCAAAAGTAAGGACAGATTAGCTCGTGAGCTAATTCTAGCCAAAAGTAAGGACAGATTAGCTCGTGAGCTTTCGGGAGCTTTTTTTTATGAAGCAAAGGGGTGATACCTGTGTCTGCACCACTTCTGTTTTCGCGCGCGCAGGCTAATACAGATTACTAGATAGGCAATTATAAGCAGATTGCGTTTTTTTATCTTCTGCCTTTAATGCGTACGCGCCCAGAATCTTCCGCATCGTGTGCAGCGTATGTCTATTTTCAATGAATTCAGTTGGAGTACAGCGCCCGCCCCGTCATGTCTTTCTGTGTGCTTGTGTTTAAAGTTTGGCGCAGAATTCTTTTAAAAGAAAAATATGCATCACCAACTAGCCCCACAACGTGTTTTGTTAAACGTGGACGTCCGCGCGCTTGATTTTTGTCGAGACGGCGCGAGTGCCACCATGTGACTCTGCTTCACCAATAGGTACGCGGAGACCTCGTCGGCTGCCTTCGCTAGAGAACTCTGGCGGAAAGATCAGTGAATGTAACTGTTTTATTCATGTGGCTCAGTGGCGGCAGCATGAGCTTGAGAAGCTGAGTTCAGCCAACGTTTATTGTTTCGCGCGGGGTGTTCCGATGGAGTATCTTGTATCTTAAGATACACGATACATTATTGAATGTATCGGAAATACAGATACTGATACACCTCTTACGAGACATATCGCGATACAGATACAAGATACCCAACAAGTATCTAAGATAGTATCTAAGATACATGTACCTTCGATACTGCACAGCACTGCGTGTACTAAAAGGCGCGGCGGTGCAAAAGCAAATTGCTCATTTCCTCATCAGGTCAGTCTAAGTAGAGCTCATGCTGCCTACTAAGCACTAGAGGTGTGCACGGGCTCCGGGTAGCCCGAAAGCCCGAGCCCGACCCGGCCCGCGGGCCGGGCTCGGGCGGGCCAATGTATTTTCATCTCGGGCCCGGACCGGGCTCGGGCCACTTGGAGTTTTATCGGGCCGGGCTCGGGCCCTGCACAAAGCCCGACTCAAGCCCGAAATATAGAGAATGAGCGGGAATCGTTTTCCAGCACGCATACAGCGCCTTTTCCGTGACTGCCCTTTACCGCTTTTCCTTTTCATTCGCTACTTTTCAAAAGGGGAGCAGGTAAAGCACTGCCTCTGTGCACTCCGACAAACAGAGAAGTAACACCACCTGAGCTAGTGACGGCGCCACGCGACTGTTCGCGTTAGATTTAAGGCCAAATCCCATATGAGTGAAAATGCACGCGACAGCGACGAGCGA
Organism: Rhipicephalus sanguineus; assembly: GCF_013339695.2. Taxonomy (NCBI): domain Eukaryota; kingdom Metazoa; phylum Arthropoda; class Arachnida; order Ixodida; family Ixodidae; genus Rhipicephalus; species Rhipicephalus sanguineus. Next base: position 31,526,909 of record NC_051181.1, on the reverse strand, counting down.
CCCGACGTAGATCGCCTTCGTGCAAGCTGACGCTTGCATGGCCAACCCCATAAACGTTGACGGCTTTGGCGAGCGAACTCCATTGTTGCTGGCATGAGGCCGTCTACTTGTAATTTGTAATCTGTGTAATAGAGACTGTTGGTCGTGTGTCGTTTGATCATATTTGGTATGCTCAATAAAATGCCAAATTACCGGAAAACGATGTTTTGTTTTCGCAGCGAACCTTCAAAAAGGTGGGCCGGGCCGGGCCCGGGATTGTGTTTTCGTACGTCGGGCCGGGCCGGGCGGGCTCGCAGCCCTTTGCCGTCGGGCTCGGGTGGGCCTTCGACAAAGTCAGCGGGCCCGGGCCGGGCTCGGGCTCGGAAATACGGCCCGCGCACAGCTCTACTAAGCACCTCTGGGTGATGTATAGTCACCGCAGAGAAAGATTAGCACATGCAACCATTCCGGCCAACGGCCTTTTTCTGCGGTGACCGTACGTATGTATCATAAGAGATCTAGGCCGCCCTCAACCGGATGGTCGCGTATGCATGCGTGGCTCTCATTACACATGCGTACAGTGTCAAGGAGATATGGAACACTATTGCGAATAGCTTCGTCGGTGGTATACGAAGACCAGTGTCTGTTTACGCCAAGGAAATATATGCACTTCTTTAGGAGAAGTTTCGCACACCGTCGGATACATCGGATTCGGAGGGGATCGCGAAATAGTTGGATATATCCATTATTACAAATGGAAAATACGCCTGTAAGCTTTAATATTCACACGTCTCGGACAGTCCCATGAGATGACTGATTCCTTCGAAGTGCTTCGAAGCCGTCAAAGTTTTATCAACCCCTTTGCGGCAGCAAACCCTTCGCGGCAACGAAGGCTGAAGCTTCACAGCGTGACGTTTAGTTTTCTTCGCATAACGCCACTGTGCAGCGGTGAAGCTTAACGAGGCAAATCCCTCATTTTGGAGCGCACTGAGTTATAGCAGGCGCTTACATCGGAACACCATTGATACTTTGAAGAGTGAACTTGTTGGCTAGTTGGTTCAACATAACTTAAGGAAGAAGCGCGAATGACAGGGACAGAGAAGGCACACATTCAACCACACTTAGCGCAGGACATGTGGTTGTATGTGTGCTTTTTAGGGGCGAAGCTCCTTATAGCGGCACCCGTTCGTCCCTCGTAGCGTAGTATGTAACCAGTCTTACGCTTTGACCTGCAAGGTGGTGCCGGTGGGAGATTTTTCCTGTGCGTTGTTGAACAATTAAAAATTCGCAGCGTTAGCTAAAAGCCGACTTCTTCTGTCTCTCATTCCCATTAGCAGCCATTCTTTACCTCCAAGGTAGCGCCTGGTGAGATTTCTCCTGTGCGTGATTAAACAATAAAAATTTTGTTCAAAACGCCGTTGATTGATGAAATAAACCAACAAAAGACGCCAGATGTTTTGTAAAAGCAAAACGAAAGAGCGCCAGATGTTTCTAAAGCAAAACGAAAAGACGCCAGCTGCTTAACGAAAGACGCCAGATGTTTTCTAAGCAATGGTTTTCTAAACAATGAAAATTCACAGCTTACATGTAAAATTAAAGTGCGCTGCAAGTCGTCATAACTCATGGAACCTTTAGTATAAACGCGCCCGATCTCACGTCGGTGATGATGTACTGGGCAGAATTCACGGAAGATTCACGGTTTACCGATGAACCTCCGCAGCTTCGCCCACTCATCATCATTCACTCCGTGGATATGCTGTGATTTTTCTGTCCCTGTCTTTCGCGCTGCTCCCTTAAGATAAGATAGCACTGATACGCCACACGATTCATCCAAACTGACCGCAGAGTCGATGACGTCGTAATTGAGGCTGCTGGTAGTCTTAGCAATCTCAGTCACTTCTAAGCGAACACTCGCGAGGTAACACAACAAAGCGTGACACATATACACAAGGAAGGAAGGCAAACAGAAAAGGAGAAGGCAGGGAGGTTAACCAGAAACACTTCCGGTTGGCTACACTGGGGGAACGGGGAAGGGGGAGAGAAAGACGAGAAATAGAGAGGAGGGAAGAGAAAAAAAAAGAGAGAGACAAGAGATGCAGTGCATTCACTACAGCGTGCGGGATTGCACCACAAGTCAGAGGCATTCGCACAAGCTCGTCGTTCTCAAAAGATTATAGCATATCCACGGGTGAATGATGAAGAGCTTGGGCGATGCTCCTGAAGCAATCATGGTTACACCGTGAAATGTTCAGTGGTTTCGCCCAGCAGTATTCAAAGCGATTCGCCGCTTTGATAACTGCTGCGCTCGCTTGGCGGCAGCCTCTCGAGCTCGCACCTCGGGATCCTGCCGACGAGCACGAGACGCAGCGGCCTTCCGCACCCGGCGCTCCTCGTCGTCCATGGTCCGCCAAGCAGCACGATCCGGCAAGCGCACTGCTGCACGTACGGCGACGATCAAGGAGAATGAGAGTTAACGGGCGCAGCAGCCAATCTTAGAGCGGCGCCACCTATAACGCAATCTAGCGTGCAGTGTGCCGCTGCTTTTATTATTTTTAACACGAAAGTGTTTTATGCCGGGGTCCACCACGGCTCCGCTGACGTATTTCCGTCACGGATATGACGTTGTAAAATATAAGGACTAACAGTGGGCAAAGAAAAAAACCAGAAGAAAAAGTCCCGTCACCGGGAATCGAACTTACGACCTCTGGATCGCCAGCGCGCAGCGCGAAACGACTCCGCCACAGACGGCATGTTCCCTGCTGTGCTAACGGCGAGCTATTTATGTACATCATTTGCCAGTGGTGGTACTCAGAGATCTGTGTGACAGTGTTTTCGTTATCACTAGCGAGATGGCGCGACGGGCTCGAAGAGCGTAGAAAAGCGCGCTTGAAAGGTCGTCGCCTGTACTCAGAGATCTGTGTTGCAGTGTTTTCGTTATCACTGGCGAGATGGCGCGACGAGCTCGAAGAGCGCTCTCGAAAGGTCGTCGCCGCTGTAGACGAGCGACCGCGTCTACAGGGCGTGGTCGCTTGTTCGGGCGCTTATCGCGTGATCGCGGTGGTTTGTACGTCTCGCGTTGAGAGCACGAAGGTCAGTTGGCCCACTGCAGCGGCTGCTTTTGCGAAAGGAGCGCGGTGCTCACGCAGAAATAAGTTACAAATGTGACAGTTAGTTCGCTCTCATCCTGTGTATGTTCGTTCCGTGCGTCCTTTCTGCTTGAGCAGCGCGTTGCAAGTTTCGAGCTGCTTGCCGTTCTTCGCGTGACGTTACAATTTGTTGCTGTATCATTCATTCCATCGCCCATGGGGCGAAAGAATGCGCAACAAACGCTCAACTACGTCTGTGAAGACACGTTTCACTTTCGTGTTATACCGATTCCCATGACAGAGGGATCATCCATGTTTTTTTTCTTTTTCTTCTTTTCCTTTTTCCCCTTTTCTTTCCTTTTTCTTTTTTTGTTGCACACATATTGCACACGGATGGATGAATGTATGGATGTATGGATGTTATGAGCGTCCCCTTTACAACGGGGCGGTGACATGTCTGCCACCATGCTCGAAGAAAAAAAAAAACTTCCTTGTTTCATGCTGGCCCGATACCTTATCTACATTGATTAAATCTATGTTATTATACCAAAAATTATAAATTCACGGTCTATCTCTCTGCCTCTTAAGGCAGAATGACCTTATTTTTTCCCCATTATTTATTTTTGTACTTTATCTCTACTTTTCTGCCACCAATACTCTAACCGTCTCTTACTTATTTCTATCGCGGACGTGTTCAGCTTTCCATTGTTGTCCCTAAAACCCAAGGCTTCTTGTAGACTCGTGCCCACACGTATACCTGGGGGAATATCGCCACATTCAATCAGTACATGTTCCATCGTTTCCTTAGTTCCCCCGCAGCATGTACATTGTTCTTCTTCGTTACTGAATCTCGCTTTATAACTACGCGTTCTAAGGCAGCCCGACCTTGCTTCAAACAGTAAAGCGCTTCCCCTTGAATTATCATAAAACCTTTCCCTCCTTATTTCGTTTTTTCCCTTTCGGTAGTTACTCAGAGCCGGCTTCTTTTCCATCGCTGTCATCCAATAAGTCCTCTCCGCCTCTCTGACCTTCCGCTTAATGCTCCTTGTTGCCATATCGCCCGCACTGCTAGCCGTATATTTACTGGTGAGCCTCCTAGTTCTTTTTCTCCAATGCGTGTCAACGCTTTTTCTATACAAATACCTGAAAACCTTCTCTGCCCATCTCCTCTTCTTCATTTTCCTGAGCCTCTCTTTGAATCTCATTTTGCTCTGAGCTTCCCTCACCTCAAAGCCTGTCCATCCCATATCACCCTTTAAGCCTCGTTTTTCGTCTTCCCGTGAGCGCCCAACACGAGGCGGCCCACCGTCCATTGATTTACATCCATTCCTGATTGTACCTCTGACTTCATGCACACCACTGAGTTCCCAAATGTAAGCCCCGGGACCATCACACCCTTCCACAGCCCTCGAAGCACCTCGTACCTATTGTATCCCCATAAAGCTCCGTGCTTCATAATTGCAGCATTCCTCTTTCCCTTTGCTACCGATGCTTTCTCTTGTACCTCCATATATCTATCCCCCTCATTTACCCATACTCCGAGGTACTTGTACTCGCTTACCCTCGGTATTTTTTGGCCCTGTATGAAGACCGCATGGTCTTCGTGATGATTGAATACCACCAATCCACATTTTGTTGCACTAAATCCTAGTCCTAGAGCCTCACATTCCCTTCCGCATATATCTGCCAGTCGCTGTATATCATCTTGACTGTCCGCAAATAAGACAATATCATCAGCATAAAATAGACCTGGAAGCTTCTGCTCAACCATCGTGCCGACCTGTTTGTGTGACAAATTAAATCCAATGTTGCTACCTTCTAGCGCTTTTTCCATCCTTACCATGTACAGCATGAATAACAGCGGGGACAAAGGACATCCCTGTCTCACATCTCTATGGGACAGCGCCATCTAGTATATCGTCACTCAACTGCAGTTTGCATGCATCTCAATGGGACAGCGCCATCTATTGAATGATACGGGAGACGCGACGGCGGGGGGAACGCCGGACGAAGTGATGACCGACCAGGTGATGATATAAGGAGCTTCGCCCCTAAAAACACAAGAGTGCTTTCACTGCCTTGTGGGCCATCGAGAGATGTGGACGGTGCTGTAGTGGCACCTGCACGGAAATTGGCCGATCATCCAGTCGCCGCACTGCGTTGGACAGTACTTGTCTCTCCGAGGCAAAACGAGGGCACTCGCACAGCAAGTGTTCGATGTTTTCTCCGGTGCCGCAAACATCGCATGCCGCGCTGTCAGTCATTCCGATTAACGTTGTATATGCCTTCGTAAAAGCAACTCCTAACCAAAGGCGATAGAGAAGCGAAGCTTCGTGTCGACGAAGGCCGGATGGAGGTTGGAGTTGCAGTGAAGGGTTCAGTTGATGTAGTCTGGTATGTCTTATGCTTGGTGTGTTCCACTCCGTCAGTGTGAGACTGCGGGCCAGTTGTCAAATTTGCCTTGCAGCGTGTGTCCTTGAAAGCGGAATTGGGACGATGTTTGCTTCCTGATGTGATGCGCGAGCAGCGTGATCGGCGGAATCATTTCCACTGATGCCACAGTGGCCAGGTAACCACTGGAAGTCAATATCGTGGCCTTTTTGAATTACGTGGTGGTGAAGTTTCACGGTTTCATACGTCAACTGTTCGTGGCATCCTCGTCGGAGAACTGACCGTAGGCACTGTAACGCCTGTTTTGAGTCAGAAAACACAGCCCATTTACTTGGTCTTTCAGTATCAATAAATTCTAGTGCGCTGCGCAGGGCCGCGAGTTCTGCCGCCGTAGACGTCGTCGCATGTGAAGTTTTAAGACGCAGACCACCAGAACTGGACGACGTAGTCGAGCCATCCGTATAGATGTGGACGTGGTTACTGCAGTAGGCTCAATTGTTTCAGTGCATGTGTCGGTAGGTCTGACTTCCTCCGCACTCCCGGAACCGTTAGTTAAACTCGTTGGCGGCTCAAGCACCACGGAGGGAACACTGGTTTTGACGCAGGTGCGTACCCCGCAGTAAATGATGAGCGATGTTTGCCGACAGTGGCACTATATGTCGTGCGGGGCCTTTCAGCAGCGAGGCTCGCCAGATGGTGGGAAGGGGTCCTGGCATAATGCCTGAGGTACGTACGCATTGTCTCGGTGATAATGTGTGTCGTGATTGAGTAGTCTTGCGCGATGGCAATGGTTTCAGCCGTTGACGCGGTGCGGGGTAACCCAAGGCATATCTTAAGAGCTTGGGCTTGAATGCTCTGAATCGTGCGCAGGTTAGTCTTGCCGGTGTTCGATATTGCAGGTAAACTGTACCGTAGGAATCCAATAAACAGAACCCTGTACAGTTGTAGCATAGATGATATCGGCACTCCCCATTTTCTTCCTGCAAGGAATCTGAACATGTGACATATAGCAGTCAGCCGCTTCTTCACGTAGTTCACGTGTGGAGTCCAAGACAGGTTTCTGTCATTTATGACTCCCAAGAACCTGTGGCTTCTGCTGAATGATATAAGGTCTCCGTTAATTGATATACCATAGGCAGACATTGGCTTCCTCGTGAGTGCTACTACTGCACATTGCCCGCAAGACACTTCGAGGCCTTGTTTACGAAGGTAGCATGACGTCATTGTGACTGCCTTCTGAAGGCGGGCGCGAAGCTAAAGCCGTGTCACACCTGAAGTCAAAATGCAGATGTCGTCAGCGTAGGTAGAAAGCTTTACGGTGCTTGGTAGGTTTTCGACCAGTCCAATGAGGGTTAGATTGAAAAGCGTAGGGCTTAGAACTCCTCCTTGAGGGACTCCTCGGCTACTCCATGGTCACGTAGAACGACCTTCTCTGTAAGTACCTGCACACCCACATATATATCTTGCCACCAAGACCTACTGTTTCTAATGCACTCAGGATGGCTTCATGGGGGACATTATCGTAAGCCCCCTTTGACGTCTAGAAGCAGAGCAGCACACAGTCTCTTACAGGCCTTGTGGTGTTCGACATATGTCACCAGATCAACAACGTTGTCTGTTGCCGATCGGCCGTGCCTGGATCCGGCCATGGCATCTGGATAGATTTCGTAGTGCTCCAAGTACCATTTCAGTCGTGTTAGAATAATTCTTTCCATTGTTTTTCCAACGCAACTGGCGAGCGCGATAGGACGGTATGAGGAAATGTCCAGAGGCGACTTGCCAGCTTTGAGAAGCGGAATGAGGCGACTTGACTTCCATGCTTGGGGAACTGTACCAGTCTGCCAGGAGTCGTTGTATAGGTGCAGGAGTGCCTTCCGAGCTTCGTCTCCAAGGTTACAAAGAGCACGATATGTGATGCCGTCAGGTCCTGGCGCCGAAGAACTTCTGCACAATGCCAGTGCAGCTTCTAGCTCATCCATAGAAAACGGGCACTCCATGCGGTGATCACGTGAGAGAAATGGGTGGTCGAGCTCCACCGTCCTTGTATCTGTGAAATTGGAGTCGCCGGCAATCCTTCTACACAAGGATTCTGCGACGTCAATCTCGTTACACTGCAAGTGAAGTGCCAGAGATTTAAACGGGTGTCGCTGACCAAAGGTTGTGCAAAGGCCACGGACGGTTCTCCCTAAAGTCCCTAGATTTTAGGGAAAAATCTAGGGACTTTTGTTCTCCCGATAAGCGATAAAGGATTTCGCAGATCCAACGATTCGCAGAAGGATGCCCGTTGTCGCGAAGCCAGTTTATCCATGTGACGCTGTATTTTCTTCTGAGTGCGTCTAGCCAGTCTCAAATCATCCTTGCACTTTGTGCGTCTATATCTTCGTTCCGCGCGACGGCGCATTGCACGAAGCTTCTCAAATTCGATGTCGAAATAGGTGCATGTGTAACTCGTGTAAATCGTCAACAGCGAATGCGTGGTGTTCTGCAGGGCATTCTTTATCGCGGCCTCTAGGTTATAGGATGAGTCGTCACTACAACAGTCTTCTATTATCATCTTGAATTTCGGCCAATCGGTGCATTGGAGGGCTCTGGAGGACTTGGAGCTGATCAAACCTTCTATCCTCACATAAGTTGTAATGTGGTCGCTACCCCGCGTTTCCAAATCTGAAAACCAGTGCACTTTTCTCGTGAACGAGCGTGAAACGAGAGTAAGGTCCAGGGAGCTGCTGTAGGCTGGTTCACGTAGATATATAGGACTTCCATCATTAGAAACGCAGAGTTCGTGTTCCGAGGCAAAGGACGCCAACTTTCTTCCTCTAGAGTTGACTGGAGCTTCCCCGTAGGAAATGGTGGGCATTAAAATCACCAGTGATCACCCACGGGTGTGGAGTCGGTGTCAAAATACCGCGTAAGTGCTCGCAATCTAGGCGGCTTGATGGAGATACGTAAGCTCCGAGAATTGTGAAAGTGACCTAATTCTTCTTCACAGTAAGGCAAACATATTGATTCTCTTCGTCAGGCGGGACAGGGTGATGAATTTATATAAATCAGATCACGGCGCATGAACACAACAACCTTGCTGCACTCTCCGAGGGTGGAGGACATAAAGCACTCATAGCCTGACAATGTGACGGAAGCAGACAGATTTGGCTCGCAAATCACAATGACGGGGAATTGGTTCGTAAGTAAAAACTGCCTAAAGTCGGACATGCGCCACTTAAGACCTCTGGTGTTCCACTGAAAGACAGATGCATTCTTGACTTCCTCTCGAAACGATGGTACCTCGCGAGCCGTGGTTTTACCCTAAAGCTGCAAGCACCGGACTCAGGGTGTCCAGCACCTGCAGTGCTCTCTGCGCAGTAGAACGCGCATGCCGCTCATCAGCGACTGCAGCAAGGTTACGACTTGTCGATCTCCAGTCGTCGCATCAGTGGTTCGTGAGGTCGTTGAGGGCGGTGGGATTCGATGTGACGCCGTAGCAGGTTGAGCTCGTGCAAGCGAGGGCCACTCTGCGGCAGGTGCGACTGCTGTCCCTGCCTTTGATTTCGCAGTGTCCGTCTTCGAGGAGTTCGGTGTTCGTAAGGCAGCCGCTTCGATGGAGGATGGCATCTCGCTATAGGCAGAGCAGTCTTTTCGTGATGTTCTTCGGTGTCGACGCCGTCGTCGCCGAAGTGTAGCGGCCGCCTCCCTGTGCGTTGAATTGTCCCGCACCATACGCTTGAGTACCGCGTGCTCGTTCCTCAAGCGCGGTGCAATCTTTGGATGAGGCTTCATGAGCGCCATGGCAGTTGGGACACCTTAACACAGTTGCACCGCAGGCGTCTTTTCAATGAGATTCAGCGCACCGCGGGCACACAACATTGTTCCCACAGACACCTTTGACGTGTCCTATCTTGAAGCACTTGTAGCATTGCACAAAATCTTTAAAAAAAGACGCGCCGTCAAGTGCCTTCTAACTTCAAGTTTCAACTCGGCCTCTCGTTGCTCTCGTCAACTTGACTAAGGAATTTTTGGCTACACGACGGCGCTAGTTTTGCTCGGCAGCACAAGGTAGCCAACATGAAACATGCTTACACCGCTAACATTGGGCGATGTTTAGGTGGCTTTTTAGTCTCGTGCGTTCTGTTGCTACTGGATGCGTCAGCAGCTTGTTTTCCGGTCTGAGACGGGCTGGTAGATTCCTCTGGCGCAGCGGTGGCCGTGGCTGTGGTGGGCGAACCCCCTCAGCTGTCCTGTTCTTGTCGACCGGCTTCTGTTCCCTCATCGCAGTGCGGTTCCTCAGCCTGACCGCATACTGTGGTGTTTCTACATGAAGCCTTGTGAGTAGTGTTTCGGTCTTCAAGCGCAGCTGCTGTACTTCGCTGACCTTGTTCTGTCCGACAGTTTCCAGCCACTCTTTCAGCTGCTTGACGTCTGTGTCTCGGCTTTACAGGGTCGACTGCAACGCCACGAACCGAGAAGTGTCCAGCACACTTGCACTCAGCCCTCGAGAAAACATACCTGATAGTGGGGGCGTTTCGTTTTGCCGTTTCTGTGATGCCACACATGTTTTCATACTTATTGCTTCTCAAGTGATAATAAACTCAGTTGTTAGTCAGCGCTTTGTATGCGTGCTTCTTTTCGTTCTCTGTGGCCCCTGTTGTGCGGTATGCGGCATCATTAAAAGGTCTACAGCCGCACGTGTAAGTCTGTTGTCCTTAGGAATTTGAGCGATGCCTTGGTTGCTTGAATTCTCGATGACTTATCAGGATGACATTGAAGAAGTGTTTCTAGCGTGAAGTTATGTGTATGCGTGGGTGTTGCCCTCTCTTTCTCTCTTTCGTTACTCTTCTTTCAATCTCCCCCATCCCTTCCCCCTGTGCGGGGTAGCATACCAGTTATGCCAAACTTGTTAACATCCCTGTCTTTCCTCTCTCCCGTTTTCCTTCCTTCCCTGGCCCCTGTCGACGCGCTGTTTTTTATGCTCAGGATGCACCAACTAGCCCGCCAACAATCGGTATGAGCATCCCCTATACAGGGTGAAATAAGAAAAATGCAATATTTGCTCGCTGCCTTCACAATGGCATTTTTGGACTAATCAGTGCAGAAATGGCATGCCGTTCGTTTCTTGTGCAAGTAGTCTTGTCTTTGAGGCGAAACTGTTCATGTAATTCTGCCATGTCGGCGAAGTCGTTCACCTTTATCATGCATGTTGCTGGGCGAGTCGGTCGTACATCATGAAACAAGGTGCTGCGCAAAGCAAACACGGACAAGGAAGTGAACTGCGCCCGTCCTCGTTCACTTCCTTGTTCGTGTTTACTTTGCGCAGCACCTTGTTTCATTTCGTTCACCTTTATGTTTACTTTCACGCAATGTCCTTGTTTTCGACGCGAAAACGCTGGATTATTCGAGTTAATCGGTCAGCCGGAAATTGCTGTTGCTCTACACGCCTTCCGTCCGCGAGCGCGATCCGCCATAACCTATATGGAGCTTAGCTGTAAAATGTGATCGTGCCATCAGTCACAACAATGTAGCTGGACTTCCGGTAAATGCCACGGCTGCAGTTTTTGTCCGTGACAGCTGCAGTCATCGACTATTGCGGTATGTGGACGTCGTCGCCACTGCGCGTTGTAGCTTGATTTGTACTTGTAAGCACGTTAATTGCATTTGCGCATACTTAGACCGAGATTTTCCTACACTAACTCTTTATTAACAAAAACCAGTGCGATATTTAATAACAACGTCAGGGTTTGTGCGCCGTACACCTATAATACTAAGCGCAAAAGCTTTTAAACAAAAAAAAAATCGCAGCATTTCCACGGAGTGAATGATGATGAGTGGGCGAAGCTGCGGAGGTTCATCGGTAAACCGTGAATCTTCCGTGAATTCTGCCTAGTACATCATCACCGACGTGAGATAGGGCGCGTTTATACTAAAGGTTCGATGAGTTATGACGACTTGCAGCTCACTTTAATTTTACATGTACGCTGTGAATTTTCATTGTTTAGAAAACCATTGCTTTAGAAAACATCTGGCGTCTTTCGTTAAGCAGCTGGCGTCTTTTCCTCTTGCTTTAGAAACATCTGGCGTTCTTCCGTTTTGCTTTTACAAAACATCTGGCGTCTTTCGTTGGTTTATTTCATCAATCAACAGCGTTTTGAACAAAATTGTTATTGATTAATCACGCACAGGAGAAATCTCACCAGGCACTACCTTGGAGGTAAAGAATGGCTGCTAGTGGGAATGAGAGACAGAAGAAGTCGGCTTTTAGCTACCGCTGCGAATTTTTTATTGTTCAACAACGCACAGGAAAAATCTCCCACCGGCACCACCTTGGAGGTCAAAGCGTAAGACTGGTTACGGACTACGAATACGACTACGAGGGACGAACGGGTGCCGCCTTAAGGAGCTTCGCCCCTAAAAACGGCAACAAGCACGGACGAGCGCTAAAAATATAACCTTCCAACTGATTTTATTTCAAGCGAATAGCGTACTGACAACCAGCACTTGATAAATTTCGAACATGAGCACGCGCAGTACGTCCACGTGAATCTCTATCAACGTCACCATTAACAGGCATTACAATAAATGTACGGCGACGATGAAATAACGACCACGACATTACAGCGGCGGCGTGGTCACGTCTGAAAGACGACATCATTAAGAAATGATCACAGAAAACATAAAGAAATTGACTGTCAGTCCAAAGATGTTATAAAAATAGATGCTGCTCCAATTGGGCAAATAAGGATGTAGGCAATAAATGCCTACTGTATGATTCCATATGCGATGCGATCGTGTGCGGCGAAGGCACGCGGCGTCAGGGCCTCTCAATAACGTTTTCTGTCGGCCTAGTTGGTGCATAACTGGTTAGAAAATCGTTAGCGTAAAACAAGGGTTTTCCTTCTTTTTTGTTGACTTCGGTGTGTGAAGCTTTATTGAGGAAATTTCGTCGTGAGGTCACCAGTGCTACAGAAACAAGCAAAACGACTAAGAGGAAGCGCCCTATGGTCATTCCGCATACGTGGCGTACCAACTTGTTCGCGAGTGGGGGTGCTGGAGATATATATATATATATATATATATATATATATATATATATATATATATATATATATATATATATATATATATATATATATATCTGTATATATATAAATATATATATAGATATATATATATATATATATAGAGAGAGAGAGAACTTCATTCGCACTCAATTTGATGCGATTCTTCATATACAGAGATACAATTTGGTTAGTAGTGTTCAATATCATTACCGAAAAAGTACAGTCAGTTCTACGTAGCATGCACTGGGACGACCATATATATACGTGCTCTGCGTGTAATAGTATTCGAAGTAACACGTTTTATACATTACCTACACAATTTTATGCTTGATGAAAACTTCAGTGCAAACCAGAATGGACCAAAAAGAATAAATGAGACAAGCACAGAGCCAGTGCTTGTCTCATCGAGAACGTCTAGAAGCTGCTCACTAATAATGCTACATGTAGGCTGCCGGAATTCATATGGTCGACGCGCGTGTGTGCCCGACGAAGAGGACGAAGGTCGCTAGCTGCTCGAGCTCGTCGGAGCCGGTCTGGTCAGCGCTGCAGCCGCTCTTGCAAATATATCTTGTGAATAGCGACTTGTAAAAGCGACTCGTCACTCACGTAACATATTTGGTGGAGGTGGAACGTTCCCCGTCCTCACCACGCAGCTCCGCAGTGGCCGCGTCATTCAGCCTCTCGCCATGGCTTCCAATGACAACCCGTCCCCATCTCCATCTGCGGCTCCTACGACAACCTTTGTCGCGGTCCCCACCCCCCGCGATCCCGGGACATTCTCCGCGCAACCTGGCCTCGACGTCGACTACTGGCTTCGCCTGTATGAACGGGTCAGTCAAACTCATCGGTGGGACCCTACCATGATGCTCGCTAATGTTCTCTTCTACTTGGACGGAACCCCGCGCATCTGGTACGAAACACATGAGACCGAGCTCACCAGCTGGGACACATTCAAGGAGAAGCTACGTGACATCTTTGGGAACCCGACCGGTCGCCACGCAGCTGCACGACAAGAGCTCGCTACCCGTGTCCAGTCGCCTACTGAGTCGTATGTCTCCTACATACAAGAAGTGCTTGCTCTTTGCCGGAAAGTGGACGAGGCAATGCCCGAAGCTGACAAAGTGGGTCACGTTTTGAAAGGCATCGCGGACGACGCTTTTCATTTGCTGGTCTACACCAACGTCTCGACTATCGACCGCATCATTCAAGAATGCCGCCGTTTCGAAACGGCCAAAAGCCGTCGTGTGCACCCTCAATTTTCTCGGTTGCCAAACACGGCTGCCACGTCCACCTGCTCCGATTCCGCCGCTACACCGCCCTTTGAGCGGAGTGTAACGCGTATCGTTCGACGGGAACTTGAAGCGGCAAGTCCAGCGCCGTTCCAGCCCTCTCCATTCGACCATGCCACTATACAACCAACCCCCGCGGTCTCCGTTATTCAGGCGGTCGTACGACAAGAATTCGCCAACCTCGGGTTCCCTGTCGCCTGCCCGGTCTCTCGCCCCTCGTCCCGACCAATGCCCATGAATGCATCTCGAAGTGACCCATTCGTTCCTCCACGATCTCGCAACCCAGCGGAATGGCGAACTCCCGACGACAGACCCATCTGCTTCCGGTGCCACCGCGTTGGTCATGTCTCCCGCTACTGCCGCGCCACTTGGACGCCGCCCTATAGGACCCAACTTTTCTCGCCTTCCCGCCCATATGAAGATCTTCGCCGGTATCCTCCCAGCCGTACAGACCCTACTTGTGACACACCCAACAGCCGCCCTCCTGCTCGTTCACCGTCCCCTCAACGCCGTCGTTCCCCGTCGCCCCAACCACGCCGCCACCCCTCGCCGCCCAACTTTGCATCGTACCCGACGGAAAACTAGATCGTGCAGCTCCTGGAGGTAGTGCTGCATCATCTCCTTCTGAACCAAATCCTCCGTTGACGCTTCCTACGAACAAGAACCTCATCGATGTGCATGTGGACGGTATTTCTTTGACGGCTCTAGTCGATACTGGAGCTCACGTGTCCATAATCAGTGCTCGCCTTTGTCGCCGACTGAAAAAAGTCCTCACGCCTGCTACTACAAAAGCTGTACGCGTCGCCGATGGCGGAACTGTTCCTGTCACTGGAATGTGTACAGCTCGCATAAGCATCGCCGACCGTTACGTTCCTGTCCTATTCACGGTGCTCCATAATTGTCCTCATGACCTCATCCTAGGGATGGACTTCCTATCGACCCATTCTGCCCTGATAGACTGTTCCGCTGGTACTCTTTGCTTGGACCTTCCTCTTCAGCCAGATATTCACCCCGACCTTCCACACAGCCTCTGCACCACGGATTTCATCCGCCTACCGCCTAAAGCCCTAACATTCGCCGAATTCACAACGACTTCATCCGTGTTGGATGGGCACTACGTCGTCACGCCGATTACTGATGTACTTCTGGCACGTGACATCACTGTGCCTCACTGCGTCATTACTATAGCCGCTAACCGGGTACATCTCCCCGTCATAAATTTCGGCTTCACGAAGCAAGTCCTCCCTCAAGGCATCTTAATCGCCACGTTGCGGTCCTTAGCCGATGACCACGTCACCTCTTTTGCAGCAGACGTATGCTCCAATCTTCCTTGTCGCCCACCCGATGCCACAAGCCTCGACATGGCATTGCGCCCCATGATTGCCCCAGACCTCCCCCCAGCGCAATCAGCCGCCCTCATCCGCCTTTTGGCTTCTTACCGCGAGATCTTCGACCTTGACAATCGACCACTCGGCCAAACTTCTCTTGTGCAGCACCGTATCAACACAGGTGATGCTGTTCCCATTCACCGTCGACCGTATCGGGTGTCCGTATCGGAGCGCCAGATTATTCAAGAAGAAGTAAACAAGATGTTAGCTAAAGGCATTATTGAGCCCTCATCAAGCCCTTGGGCGTCACCCGTCGTCCTGGTTAAAAAGAAAGACAACACGTGGCGTTTCTGCATCGATTACCGGCATCTAAATCGAATTACGAAAAAGGACGTGTATCCTTTGCCCCGCATTGATGACGCTCTCGATTGTCTCCATGGCGCACGCTACTTTTCATCCATAGACCTTCGCTCCGGTTATTGGCAGATTGCCGTGGACGAGAAAGACCAAGAAAAGACCGCCTTCGTCACTCCCGATGGCCTGTACCAATTCAAGGTCATGCCCTTCGGGCTATGCAACGCCCCAGCCACGTTCGAGCGCATGATGGACTCTCTGCTACAAGGGTTCAAATGGTCAACATGCCTTTGTTACCTAGACGACGTCCTCGTATTTTCACCTACATTTGAGACCCACCTTGAGCGTCTGTCGGCTATTCTCGACGTCTTCCGCAATGCTGGCCTCCAGTTGAACTCGTCGAAGTGTCACTTCGGCCGCCAACAGATTACAGTGTTGGGCCACCTCGTTGATGCTTCTGGTGTGCGGCCGGACCCTGAGAAAATTCGTGCCGTCACCAGTTTCCCAGTACCCCAATCCGCCAAAGATGTTCGGAGTTTTGTGGGACTCTGTTCCTATTTCCGGCGGTTCGTGAAAGACTTTGCAGCGATCGCTCGACCACTTACTGATCTTCTGAAGAAAGACGTCCCATTTTCGTGGGGGTCCACTCAAGCTGCCGCCTTCTCTCGCCTCATCACAATTTTGACGACGCCACCTATATTGGCCCACTTTGACCCATCCGCCCCGACTGAGGTCCGAACTGATGCCAGTGGTCACGGGATCGGAGCCGTCCTCGCCCAACGTCAGCAGGGACACGACCGCGTTATCGCCTACGCTAGTCGCCTCCTTACACCTGCAGAGCGCAACTATTCGATCACCGAACGAGAATGCCTTGCTCTTGTGTGGGCGGTCTCCAAGTTCCGTCCATATTTATATGGCACTCACTTCTCCGTAGTCACCGACCACCACGCGCTCTGCTGGCTTTCATCATTAAGGGATCCCACAGGTCGACTTGGTCGCTGGGCTCTGCGACTGCAAGAGTACACTTTTGCAGTGACGTACAAGTCTGGACGCCTGCATCAGGACGCCGACTGCCTATCTCGCTATCCGGTTGGCGAGTCGCGCACCGTCCCTGACACGGACGCTTGCGTGTGCACCGTTTCCCAACTGACCCACATAGCCGACGAGCAACGCCGTGATGCATCCTTACGGGCTATCATCGAGTGCCTCGAATCCTCACCTTCGGACCGATCTCATCGCTCGTTCGTACTCCAGAATGGTACGCTATACCGCCACAACTTTCATCCAGACGGACCATCCCTGCTGCTTGTTGTACCCAAACACCTCCGCTCCGCTGTACTCCACGAACTTCACGACGTTCCAACTGCCGGTCACCTTGGTGTGTCTCGCACATACGACCGAATCCGCCGTCGCTTCTATTGGCCAGGTCTCGCGCACTCCGTCAGACGATACGTCGCGGCGTGTGAGAAATGTCAACGCCGCAAAACACCATCGACGCTTCCGGCTGGGTGCCTTCAACCCCTCGACATTTCGTCTGAACCCTTCTTTCGCGTCGGCTTGGACCTACTCGGCCCTTTTCCCCTGTCTTCTGCTGGCAACAGGTGGATAGCTGTGGCCACAGACTACGCCACACGCTACGCCATCACACGAGCTCTTCCAACAAGTTGCGCCACAGATGTCGCCGATTTCCTTCTGCGCGACGTGATCTTGCAACACGGTGCTCCACGCCAGCTGCTCACGGACCGTGGCCGCGCATTTCTATCGAGAGTCATAGCGGACATCCTGCGTTCATGTGAAACGCGGCACAAGCTCACTACGTCGTACCATCCGCAAACGAATGGCCTCACGGAGCGTCTGAATCGAACCCTAACCGACATGCTTTCAAAGTATGTCTCCTCAGACCACTCCGACTGGGACCTTGCTCTACCGTACGTGACATTTGCCTACAATTCCTCGCGCCATGACACGGCTGGTTACTCCCCATTTTTCCTGCTGTTCGGCCGCGAACCCACATTGCCCCTCGATACAGTCATTCCGTTGCCAGCAGCTCCGACCACTGAATACGCCCTGGACGCTATCAGCCGGGCCGCTCATGCACGCGAAGCCGCTCGTACTCGCCTTCTGACCTCCCAAGAGAACCAACGCCGTCGGTATGATCAACGACACCGCGACGTACACTTTTCACCCGGTTCTTTGGTTCTGCTGTGGTCTCCGACCCGGCACGTTGGCCTGTCCGACAAACTGCTCTCTCGGTACACAGGGCCATACCGAGTGCTTCGTGCGGTGACTCCCGTCACCTATGAAATCGCTCCTGCTGCCTCGTCGTCTTCATCCACCCCGCATGCCAGCGACATCGTACACGTCGCACGCCTGAAGCAGTACCACTCGCCCAATGACGTTGACGTCTAGATGCGCCGAGACGGCGCCTTTGCCGCCGGGGGTTATGCTACATGTAGGCTGCCGGAATTCATATGGTCGACGCGCGTGTGTGCCCGACGAAGAGGACGAAGGTCGCTAGCTGCTCGAGCTCGTCGGAGCCGGTCTGGTCAGCGCTGCAGCCGCTCTTGCAAATATATCTTGTGAATAGCGACTTGTAAAAGCGACTCGTCACTCACGTAACAATAATTACGTTTTTTTAATGTAGGCAACAATGACTGCATATTTTCTTTTCCGTAATTAGTACTACACCTTTTGTGCAGATATTTAGGTTTGCGTATCTTATATTTTGCCGTGTTTGCTCCTAGTCGAAGTAGTGTTTCCGGCTCATTGGTAATTACTATTATTATATAACTATTATTGTTAACATGTCAAGCACAAGTTCAAGTAAGAATTTGTGGTAATAAGGGCGCAGTACTTTCTTTACACTCATCGTATTTCTATTTGCAACTTTGCTTGGAGCGTGCGAACTTCGAGTAGAAAATAGCGCGATAATAGAGCCACCATAATGAATTGAAGTAAAATATATGCTATCATACATACCATGCAGTGGCGTGGGCCCGTGCCCCCCCCCCCCAAAAAAAAAAGACAAGGAAGACCAAACTGGACAAAACAAAAACCAGCGCTGAACAGCGCTGGTCCTGTTTGGTCTTTGATTTCATTGTATTGCGCAGTTTTCTACTTTGCTTGGAAGTCCCTGCGGCCTCTAAAAGTATGCCTATGCAAACCGTGTAAACACAAGTTTGCTTTGGAAAAAATATGGGTGAGAACAACGTAAAAATACCCCGCATTTTTTCCCTTCCGCATTGGTCGTTAGCTGTTTATGATCGGTCAAAATTTTCTAGGTCATACACACGGCAGCTGCTCGTAACGTGATGCAACAAATGAGCCCAAAATTTTCCATTGCGTAATGACCACTCATGCACGACTACATAAAAAGCAACAAAGTAGGCTATTTTCAATACGGCATATTTATGGTCATTGGTTCCTCGCCGTTCGTCAAAAATGTTCGCTGTGCCTTAAAATCGCGTGCTTGTTACGCGACGTCACGAATCTGAAATCTCGCGATGTTAAAATTACGTGCGCACACTAAACAGCGCATTACTATGCTGAACAACACCTAAACATTTTTTGGAATAGCCGGACTGTGTCATATTCTGAATGTAATTCAAGAACTCTGAAAGAATAAGCGCTAAAATTGACGAGCACACAAAGAGGAGAACAGACAAAGGACTGGCGCTTAGACAAAGGACTGACAAAGGAGGTTAGCGCCAGTCCTTAGTCTGTTCTCCTCTTTGTGTGCTCGTCAATTTTAGCGCTTATTCTTTCAGAGTTCATGGATAACCAACTAGCCCAACAGTCTGTTCTGCTGATGTAATTCAAGAAGGCTACACGTCGATGACATTGGCAGCGGCTACTTATAGCAGCTGGTGAGATGTATTCATATGAGTATAATAAACATTTTGAATTGCATAACGATGTTGAGCTGTTTGTGCGCTTGTGCAACTCTGTGAAGTCATCCTTGCTGAGAGAGAGGGAGAGAAATAAACAGCGCTACGTGTGTGTGCTTCTTTGCTGTCCGAGTTGTATTCTGCCTTGTAGAAGTAACTTCGAGATGACTCAAGACCAGCTAGCCCGGCTGTCACTTCAGTCCCTTTAATCCAGAAAACACAGGTCGCGGGAGTGAATCCCGGCTGCGGCGGCCGCACTTTCGATGCAGGTGAAAATGTTTGAGGCACGTGTAGAGAACCTACAGTGCGTAGGTTCTCTACCACGCACCCTATATACAGAACCTACAGTGCGTGGTCGTGATACACGGGAGACATTCTCCACAGTAGAAGCGCAGGGCAAATTTCGATATATAATTAAGTGATTGCTGTGCAGAAGTGAAATTTCGCCTCAGTTCTGGTTTCCCAGTGCGCAGCCGAGAGTGACCCCTGTCGAAAGCGGGGGTGGGGGGCTAGCGCCCCCCTTGCCCCCCCGGTAGGTACGCCTATGGTATGTGCACAGAGTAGCTCATTCACTAAAGAACGTGGCTTCTCGCTTTGAGGCCCCTGTCGTATTTCCGGCACCTCGGAGGCTTTCAGGCATTTGTGCTCGTTCGAGTGGCGCACCAAGTGCTGAGTGCGTGAAGAAGCACACAAAATGTTTTTTGAAATGTTCAGTAGGCGCTGTCTATAATATTCCGCTCAGTTGTGGTAAGGTGTACATCGGCCAGTAGGGCCGGTGTATCAATGATCGCCTAAAGGCCCGAACACACGTACGCGTTGCAGCGCGTCAACGCGTACGTGTGTTCGGGCCTTAAGGGAGCTTGCGCTCTCAATGAGGAATGGCACAGGGTCGCATTTACCGCGTCATTGCAAGGAGTGCTCGTGTGAACCTTCGCTGGACAGCACGAGTTTCTTACGAAGAAGCAAAGACAAGGTGGCACGTGAACTGGCGGAGGCGATGTACATTAAGCCTTTTCGAGACCAATGCATCAGCGTGCCGTCCTTGTCGCTTTTTAAAAACGAGTTTGCCTTCCTATCTGAGAGGTTGTCATGATAGGTCAGTGTGCATTTTTTGTTGTTGTGTGTGTTGTACGCATGCGCGAGGGTTTCAGAAGTGAGCATCGATTTAATAAAGGTCAGTTGCGAGTGTGCGCTTGTCCGTGTTATTTCTTCGTCCACGTCCTTGTTTTGTGCCAACGATTTTCTAACCAGTCGGGGCCTCTTCTTGTTTCATCATCACGCCGTGATCCTCCTGGAGGGCGCACGAACGTGCGCGCGTAGTTTAAAGGCGCTTTCCGTCAAAAAGTGCTTGAGATTTTAACAGCGAGCCTGGTTAAGCTATCGGTAACTTGTGCTCCGTCGAGCAAATCTCCACAGGTGGGTATGTGCCACAGGAATTGGGCAAGCCCCGTTACCGAGTACAGCTCGTGCTAGTGTTAAACGAAAAAGCTGCTCGGCGAAGTACAGCACGTAAAACACGTGAGAGAGAGAGAGAGAAAGAAAGAGATGGAAAGAAAGAGAAAAATTGAGAGAAATAAAGGGAATAAAGAGATAAAAAGACAGAAAGAGAGAAAAAGAAACATACACGAAAAAAAGAGAAAAAACTGAGACCGAGACAGAAGGAGCAAGAAAGAGAAAAAAATAGATAGAGATAGAAATAAAGAAATAGAATAAACGAGGTACAAAAAAGAGATACAAGAAACATATAGAAAGAGAAAGAAGAAAATAAAGAAAAACAAGGAAGGCTGCCCAGCTGCGCTGTTCCTTCAGGCTTGAGACCACTAGCGCGACGCTGCCATAATTCTTCAACAAAGCAACGAACAGCATCTACTTCGTGATAAGCATGTATGTCCTGCTGCGTGTCACACGAGAACTACCAAGAGATGCACTACTTGTCGGCTCATTATTCTTTCGCTATCCATACCTACAGGCTTCAAACAGTCGATGGCTGTACCGTGTCTTAGGGGCTCCGCGCGAAAACCGCCTACAGACCGCATTACTCAAGCTTCTTCTCTTTCTTTCTCATTTTTTCTTTCTCTCTGTTCTTTATATCTCTTCTCTGTCTCTATTCATTTCTATTTCTGTCTTTCCCTCTCTCTCTTTCTCGCTCTTTCTATCTTTCTCTTTCCTATTCCCTTCTCTCTCTCTATTTCTTTGGTTCTCCCTCTCTTTCTGTTTTGCTCTCTCTTTTTTTCCATCTATTTTGGCGTCTGTTTCTTTCTATATCCTTCTCTCTCTCTCTTTGTGTATTTCTTTCTCTGTCTTGCTATGTTTTCTATCCTTCTTCCCATTCTTTCCCTTTGTTTCTCTTTCTCTTCCTTTCTCTCTATCTCTGTACTCGTTCTATCGCCCATCAGAGTTATTGTCTCTCACGCCGGACAAATCGGCGCACATCTGCTGAAGATGAAGAAGAGGACGAAGAGAGGGCGTGCCCGTTCGCTCTGCACGGACTAACGGTCGGCTTAAACCGCTCCTCTGTTAAAAGTCAGCGGACACGTACGGAATCGTATGCCGAAGTGTTTACAAAAAGCTGACGCACTTTATGACGACGCGACCGAATGCATGTTGCTAGCTGTTGCACCGAGCAAGTCACACTAATTTTTGCGTTAAGCTTAATTGCTTATTATGCAAGAATAATTAACTAACTGCTAAGCGACGAGGCTGGGCGCTTGACCGCTTGTCAGTTGATCGACGGTCGACGCTCTGTTCGCCGCTATCAGTGTATTGCTGTAGTTCGACTTTCAGTTTCTCGGCCACAAGTTCGGCCAAATAAACAGTTTCATCTCGGACGTGCTGACTGTTGTCTTCGTCGACGTCACGACCACGTCACAATAGCATCACGCTAATCCAAACCAAAAATAGCTCTGCGACGCGCGCCTACCTCACCTGGCTGTAACACCGCGTTCACTGCGGCCGGGCTACGGGGGGGGGGGGCGGCACGACGGGCTTTGCGTTTCCCTTGAGTCCGGCCGTGATGTTTAATCACATTTTAACATGCCGCGGGATGGCGACCAAGTTCCGCGTCCAATATGCGATGCTCTTCGGGCTATCACACCTCGTTTTCTGATTACGCTTTCACCGTTAACTATAACAGCCACCACAAGGGTTGGTTTAATCATTTAACATGGACGTTAGTCGTCGGGATGGAGATGTACTACCAATCATCAATGTGGGCGCATACACGTTAAACGGTGCCATAGCTGCCAGACATGAGTATACATTGTGCAAACTCTCTTATATCAATGTACAGTAAGCATTCAGTTACTTCTGTAAGGGCACGCTTTAATTTCGTGTTATTCCGATTCCTATGACGGAGGGATCAACGATGTTTTTTGAGTGCCATTGACGTACATTTGGTGGGTTGTCAATTATTATTTTGCATTCTATTACCGCGCAGTGCCATGTTAAAATTACGGTGATGGCCACGAGTATGAAGTCACTGGATCTTGGGGTCAGAATCATAAACTGTTAGAAGGAGAGTCTTGATGCTTGAGTTGTACGCATTGCAGAAAACTTTCCGTAGGGCATTCCTTTTTTGTTACCATGCACCAACACGCCCAACTAAAAGTTCTTCTAAACTGTCAGCTAACGTTGCTATTTGAAAAAATACCTTTCCCATAGCTCACATACGGGTAATTTCCAAAGTGCATTTTGGTGTCAGGATTCGAGAAACATATCGATACAGATCTCTAGAATGGCTCAAACCTGGACGCCCATTCTGAAACATAGAGTTCTTCCACGGCGATGTTTCAGCACATGCTGACCACATTGGGTGGCTCGCGAAAAAAATGCTTCAGACTGGTAACATCTGTGTAGCTGGCCCGAGGTGTCCATTCCGAGTTGAAGGCTCATGATCATACTTATCAAAAGAATGTGGTACGAAGGCAGTCATGTTCGGGTCGGGCCGTTAGCGAAACGTCTGCGGGTCTCGTGTTGGAGAACCCTGAACTAGGCCAACGTGCCGCACTTCTGCGGTGTCTTTTTGTTGCGATAACTGTAATATGGACACTAGATGCGCATTTTTGCCGTCGCCGTCATGTTCACCATAACGTCAAAATCGATAACATCGCCGGTCGCACCGTATGTTCTTTGTGCGAGCGAAAGCTTGTGGAGGCTGCAGACGGGGTGGCTCATGTAGAGATGAAACGCGCCGGCCGGCTCTGTCGGGCGAAGGAGCATGAAAGGGCGCCGATGGGGGGAGGGGAATGGTGCACCACTCCTGCAGCAACTATGAGCTTTGGTCAAAAGGACGCGGTATCTCGCGCTATCTGGACTGAGATCAGTAGGCGGCACATACCCTTGTACGGGCTCTCACCACTTGCTTCGTTTTGAAGTGACAGGCAGTACGAAAACTGCTTCGGTCCCTGGAGCGGTCGCATTCCCTTATACCAACGCTTTTGTAATAGCGATAATATTAATTTCTGGGGTCTGATGCGCCAAAACGACGATTGCATTATGAGGCACGGCGTAGTAGAGAGCTCCCGAGGTTTCGACCACCTGCGGTTCCCTGACATGCACCTCTATCCTCCAGCATTTTCTTCTCCATAGAAAACGCGACCGCCACGTCCGGGATGGAAACAGCGACATTCGGGTTGCCGGGCACTGTGCTACCACGACAGAAGCCAGCGTTTTGTTGAATAATGCCAGATTGGATCCTGAAGGAGTTAGCTGCTAGCCTTACTTCGTATAACATTCCAATTTGTTGCTATTCCATTTATTGCTCGGCTGCAGGGGCGTAGCCTGAAATTTTTTTCGGGGGGGGGGGGGAGTGTTCCACCATACTTTATGTATGTTCGTGCGTGCGTTTGTATGTGTGAGTGTATATATACGTAAGCAAAATTGGCAATTTTCGGGGGGGGGGGGGGGGTTGAAACCCCCTCCCCTCTTGGCTACGCCCCTGCTCGGCTGTTACGGCGAAGCTGTGTCTTTTCTTTTTGCCGAACATAATCTAGAAGACTTCTATTTTATTTCAAGCGATATTCAACAATCATTTTTTCGTAATATTCTTACTTAACGACGCTTCAAAATTTTTCCTCTTCGAACACCCGTATAAGTTTCTACTGTTTCAATAGTTCTGAGTATTATTAACATTGGAAAGGAACGTGGAAAAAAAGAGAGCTCAAGGATGAACACATCGATGTGGCGCGCACGCTTGTCACGCAGTTCACTGCTCGTATAAAATGGCTGCGTTTATGATTGTGCTTGCTGAAGCTGCTACAGAGTTTCTGCTACTTATGTAAACCATCGATTGCTACCCACAATTTGCCAACGGGCCGATTTGTTCCACCTCGTGCCAAAACAAGGCGCATGTGCCGTTCCCCCGGCACAACTGTGTCTGTACTATATAAAAGTCTAACACACTACAGGCACTACGCATGATTGGAAACGAAAATGAAATTTATAAAATGGAATATTACAAAATAAAAA
The DNA here is from genome assembly GCF_013339695.2 of Rhipicephalus sanguineus. Lineage (NCBI taxonomy): Eukaryota > Metazoa > Arthropoda > Arachnida > Ixodida > Ixodidae > Rhipicephalus > Rhipicephalus sanguineus. Next base: position 31,502,080 of record NC_051181.1, on the reverse strand, counting down.
TCCTGGTGCACATACGAGTTAAGTAACTTAAGCAGTGCTACCTAGAGTCTTTCACGTTATCATATTGAAGTCAATAGCACTGTACAACGCGTCGAAGAAAGAGCTTACATTGCTAATTTTTCGAAACCACTACAATTTAAAAAATTTCCCCGAACCGGAACTGAACCGGAGTTTATTGGAGCGTGTCGAACCCGAACCGAACGGTGTTTTTTTTCGGCTCGACACGCCGCCATTAATATGGCTGAATGCAACCACAAAACTAACTTTAGACAACAAACTTCTTTATTTCAACAATGATCTTAAGCAACGTATCGTCAATTTCGATATGTACTAAATGTGTACCATCCACCATGCGATTCTGTTGATACTTGTCACGCATTCAAGGAACACACGCTCTATAAAGAACTATATGAACAGCGAGTAATCATTTCAAGTAGATTATTTATTCATTTATTTATTTATTTATTTTACCTGCTTCCCACGACTCGTTAACCTTTTACATTGAAGTCGATGGAGCCTTGTTAGGACATAAAACTTGACAGTGCTGTCACTTCAGAGTGGTTACATCACCCAACACCACATGGTCTTTTTACATTGGAGATGCATATATAGCCTATATTAAGTCAACTAAGAATTAGAATTAGTGATATATCTCAGGACGATCTCGTGATCAAGAAATAAGTCAATGCATGTTTGTCCATCTTACGTTCGCTTGCTGAAGAGGAGAGGGAAATGGATTTTGGCGTGGCACGACATCGCGAATGCCCAATGATATGCATGCAGTGAAATACTATTCGGCATACGCATGCCCACAGTAGCCTCGTCAACACAACGGCAGTGTTTTCTTGATCCGGCAGTGTTTCCTTTCGAGAAGCGTTAGCTCCCTTCAGTGTCCAAGAAATGCGTGAGTATGTGTTTGGCGGCAATGGATGTCCAGAGGCCACAGGCCAGGTAAGGTCACTGCAAACAAACAAGCACTCGATGATGATGGCGTATGCCATGCATGAGAATTTTATATTGCAAATAGAGCGCCTTTCTTTTGCGTGGGAAGCACGAGTACCCAGCTTATAACGTTATCGACACGAACGCACTGCACCGTGAAGCAAAATAAAAAGGGAACAGCAGGAAGGCTCGTCACGTGATCCGTGTGGAAGAACGCCGCTTGCATATGCAGCCGGTGGTGGTCACGCGGTAAAGCGTTTGCCTCCAATGCGGATGGTAGTGGGTTCGATTCCCAGTGCCGCCGAGTGCCCACCGGTTTATTAATCGGGAAAGAGGTATCCGGACATCGAGCTTGGCAGTGTGGACCATCTCGAGAAGGTGCCTCTCCGTCCTGTTGCAATCTTGCGCTCCCATTCTGAACCCCACAAGCGGACGCTGCGCCGCGATCCCCTATCGGAGATAAGCGCCGTTCCCAACTTCAAGCCGCTATTAGCAAAGGGGATATCTACTCCAAAGTTTGCAGTGGGACCAGTAGTTGCATTACCCGTGAATGTTCTCTGGCCTTTATTACTTAGCGGTGTGTCGTGTCCACTGCTTGCTTCCACGTCGATGTGTTTCGCGCTGTTAGCTGCAATAATTAGCGGACTCGTACTTCACTCACGAGCTCCATTGGAAAACCACTTTGGTCGCGGCTTTCGCTTGACACCACTTACCGAATAAACAAAGCGTCACATAATCTACGCGAAAGCGCCCTTTTCTTCCTCTGGCGTGAAAGAGCTCCATTCAACGTATTCTTTAGAAACTAACACACTGCCTGGTAACGTTGATGACTTCGGAACGACTCACTACATGGTTTTGTAAGCCATGGCGTACGCATGTAAGAAAAAAAAAATAGTGGACGCTTTTGAGCCCTCAGGCGAGGGGCGCGAAGACGAGAAGAGACAAACGAAGATATACAGAGACAGAGGGTGCCACTTCGATTCATGTTTGATCTGAAAAAGGACGCTATTTACAAAGAGAGCGCTGATAGTTCATCGGTTCGCAGTCGCGTTTCAGTAAAGCATCTTCCGATGATAACGATATCGATGTCATTGATTTTTTTTTTTCATCGTTTTCACGCCTTTCGCCTAACAGCCTGCTAAAGCAACATGCCCATTTATTCATCCTAACCTTTAAAGGGACCGACAACCCATTTTTATGATACCTGTTTTCTTAAGCGCAACGGGAAGCTTACCGGTCAGAGTGTCTAATCACGGCCATGATATAACGCGGAAAACGCTGCGAAACATTTCTTATCAAAATGGTTCGATCTGCGGTGACTTCATAGTCGCCGCAGGCTCTCCCGCTATGCTGGGCGACATACCGTTTTTTTTTTTTGGTGACTTCTAAACGCCATTTGAAAATATAAAGCCTACTGAAATCGCAAAAAGGATGCTTGAATCGGTCACTATAACTCACGTTATTTTCATTTTCACCAGGATCTAATCACACGTTCTTCCTAGTTTTTCGGTCCCTTTAAGCCTATTTCGGAGGTTTCTTGTCCACTGCCCACAGCAGCACTGTTTTTCTGATGTTGAAAAGAGATTGAACCTAATCGAATTGAATAGAAATATGCCCCGCGTGCTTTGACATAGGCGCAGGAAACGCTCTATCATAAGTGGTGAAGAACCACTAGGACGAGAAGGAGGAGGAGGAGAGGAGAGGCAAGAGTTGAGCGCGCATCCGAGGCCTGGTTTGCCTTGAGGAAGGTGACCCTGCCATCCACTGCTGTAGTGATTGGTGATGTGGCGTTCATGTAATGCACCACTATTTGGGCATCCCCGAAACCTGCGCAGAACAAAAGGTGTTGTCGTGTCAGTCAACGGAAAAAATGGCACACATTGTTCGGGTAAACGGTTCAGAGTGGGCAGGCACGTTGTGTAACGGTCTACCCAACGATGGGATGACTGAATTCTTTGAGGTGTTTTTTACTGGGGCCTTACACGTACCTGGCTCATTGAAGCCTTCAAGTGCTATTGAAAATCATCCGACCACTGGTGTCCAACTAAGGCATTTCACATCGCCGACCAATGTTTCGAACAACGCCACAAAACCATCCAACAGTACGAAAGTAGATGAAAAATGGTCTGTTTTCAGTGTTTTGCAATATAGAGCTGAGCATAAAATTAATTTACAGTTTTTGCATAATTCGCAGTACGTTTACATCAAATTATGCACATGGATGTTCTTGCATTTTGTCCCCATTGAAGTGCGGTTGGCCTAACTGAAGATCGAACTCGTTCTCTATTATTTAACATAGGAAGTGTGTGCAATATACGACTGCTTTAGCAACGGAATGCTTTTTGCTGTATTCTCTCTCTGGTATTTAGTACCTGTGGCCATATCTTGCTTGGTTCAATAAAACAGAGTTCATGGAGCTATAAAAGCGCCTGCTTCCAACCTAATCCACAATCTTGTGCTCTTCGAAAAATTAGGTTTGCTTGAAACTCCGCGACTACCGAATACGATAGGCTTGCACCCGTCTGTCCGACAGGGGTTGCGGGTTGTTTCGAAGAACCCGTGTCTCACAACCGTCATTCTGTGGTAGTTGGAATAAGTTTAGAGAGTAGTAGACACAGTTTCACGGCTCCGGATAGACAAGCTTCTACGCAAACAGTACTGTTGATTACCCATAGACGGCCCACACACCATCTCACGCCTACATACCCAGGCTGAAGTATTATTACTCTTATTATTTGATTTGGACACACAAAGTCACAGAGGGAGCAGGCTGGCGTAAAAATGCCGCCTGGAGGCCTGCTTGCTCCTTCGGGAGGAGTGAAGCAAATGATGGTAGCAGCGAGGAGAGAGAAAAGAAAGGCGGAAAGAGCACTAATATTGACGTAAATTGAAATAAATTCACGGGGAAGAAAAACCACCCCTTCCCTCGGTGCGATTCCAAGGGTGATTTTTGGACCACTTGAATTCATTTCACTTCATGTCATTACTACTACACGACAATTAAAGACAACAATTAGTGGTCCCTATGCATTCCATGGCCTAACTGTCTTTTGGGTTCATTCGGTTCTGTCTAACAAAAAAAAAAGAGCCTCTCGAAAAAATTCACTTGTTTCGTTCACTCGCTGCTAGTTCCAATAATAAGTGGGACGTCCACAACATCAAACCATTCCTCCGTCCGACCGTATATCCCATCTCGTATACCGCTTCAATTTGCGAGACTAACGGCGTAACATCCATGTACACTCTTTAGTCGGTACCACTGCTACTGCAGACACAAATGGCCGTGACCGTATCTGAATCTATTAAACTGAACCCGCGTTGCTATGTCAACAGACACTCCGCCCCTATAACAAAAGTAATACAGATCACGCTTCGGCGTTAGAAGGCTTCCAAAAACTTCGATTGGGGCACAGCCACAGATAGGAGCTGGTGTCAGTTGCAGTGCTAACTGCGCCCAACCGTGCCCACCGTACACTGCGTTTGGTTTAGTTTTGCTGATGGCGCACACCATCAGCAAATTAAGCAAATCTGCCGAATTCCTGTGGCACATACCCTACAGCGCGTATGTGTCGCAGAAATGGGGTAAATCTCACTACGTTTCAGCTTCTCTCGTTACAGGGCCAGTAAACAACCCCGAGGTCCAAAAATTGCAACGATGAGAAATATGCGCAATTTTGCTATGTGAACATGCTGCCGCAATAATTTTGCGAGTACGTGCTATCATGAGAAAGTTATAGGGAATAGAACATCCGTTTCAGCTGGTTTCAAATTTTCGCGCGGCCTCGCCACCCTTCCCCGCCACAGGGAGGAACAGGCGTCGCTCGTCGTCGTGACTCCGCCCACTTCGGCAACGTGGCACGACGTCAACAATTGACGTCATCGGCGAGATACATTGTCGCAAGTGCCCCGTAACATGACGGGCAGTTTCCGGCTCTTCGGCATTTTTAAACCTTTGTGACAGTTCACAATGCGGCAGGAATGCGTGCTTGCTCTTCAAGACCACGGATGGGCGCGAGAGAAAAGCGTGGAGAACCCGCTTGCCGCGTCAAGCAAGCGCGAACCGTCCGAGCTACCGGAGATTTCCGCTCGATTTGCAGCCGAGAACGCTTCCTCCACGTGTTGCTCATGTCGAAGGCCAAGGGCGTGCAGGTGCTATGCAGTGCGACAACCCGACAACTGCGTGGCCGAAACCGCACCACCGCAGGGCCAAGAAACAAGGTGCAGTTTCGTAGCGGTGGGTGGGAACGAGAACTGACGTTAACTTGTTGAGACCTGGTTTAGACCAATCGACGAGCTCAGTGGTACGTCAAGTTGTCCATGGGCAAGTTTGCGTCATTGTGCGTACGAAGAGGATTGGTCAGGCGGAGGAAAGGGGCGCGGGAATTGTCTTTCGAAATGGTGGGTCTGCGCGGCGCGCAGCGCTGTAATATTCGGAAAATGTGATCGCCACGGTCTACTGTACGAATTGGCGAGCTTGTTTGGGGGGTGTAAAAAAAAAGTCGGAGCCTGTTTACCATAGGTCGGCAAAAAATGTGGAGCTCACTCAGACTCACTCATGAAATATACTTTGCCTTTAGGACTCACTCGGACTCAGACTCACTGAAATTTTTCCCAACCGGACACACTCCGACTCAGACTCACGGAAATATTACTCAGCTTGACTCACTGACACGGACTCACGGCTCAATCTCAGCATGAGTGAGTGAGGCGACTCATGAGCGAGTTTGCCGACCTATGCTATTTACCGGCCCTTTAACCATGAGTACAGAATGCTTGGGTAGTCATTGAGCTCGTGCCGGTTCATGATTATGATAATTTTCTATCTGCGTGCGACGCACGGCAAACTTCGACCATAACAGCTCTGCTATAAAAAACAAAACAAAAGAGAATGCTTAGCGGAGTGGGTAAGCCACTCGTTTTTGGAGCGTGAGGACCCGGGTTCAAACCGAGGCACCGGAGTGAAAACTGATATTAACGCGATAGCGTTAAAGAGCTCGTTCCGCAGAAATTCCGGTGTCGGCGGCGGCGTCGGTATCGGCGTCGTTGGGTGTGAGCGAAAAATCATCATCTTGTACAAAATAAACAATAAAGAAATCTTACGTTAGAGTGAGATCGAACCCAGGCCGTCTGCGTGGCAAGCAGGTGTTCTACCACAGAGCCACTCCATTGCTCGGAACTGCACTGAAATTAACTTTAATGCTTCATAAACATACGCGTCCTGTGTAAAGGTGTCACAGTACCAGATGTAATATCCCAGTAAAACGGGGTATAGGCGTATATATTGTAATCGGGCATCACACCATGTGAAATGCGTAACGAGTTGGTGGTTTAAAGCCGGCCACCCATTACAATAGGCACAAACATTACTGCGCGTGTTCCCTTACGAACACGTAGTGGGTGCATCGCAACTTCGATAAAGTATCACGCGCGTAATTGCTGTGGGTTTAGCCGCCCATTACAAAGAGCATACACATTGGTGCGCGCATTCTATTACACGTACGTAGTGGGTACACTGTTGTCATAAAAGTGCTGTTGAAGAGAGCGGAAACCTTTACCTTTACTATAGGTATGTCGAGTGTCTGTGTGTGTGAGACCGGGCGACTGAACATAATGAAAAGCGAAACGGAGCACCATAAGGATGGGGCTTGATATCACTATCGCGTTCAAATCTTAAAGGCGAAGCTTAAGCGTCCCCCGATTTTTATTCATTCATTTATTTCTTTATAGCGACGATCGTGTTACGTAACAGAGGTACGGACGGACGGGCGGACAGTTTTCTGGTCGAGTCAGCATAGAAATTTATGCTCATTTAAAGTTGTTGTTGGGGTTTAACGTCCCAAAAGCACGACATGATTATGAGGGACGCCGTAGTGGAGGGCTCCGGAAATTTCGACCACCTGGGGTTCTTTAACGTGCACCTAAATCTAAGTACACTGGCCTCAAGCACTTTCGCCTCCATGAAGAATGCGGCCGCCGCGGCTAGGATTCGATCCCGTAACCTTTGGGTCTGCAGACGCATTTAAAATTAGCCTCTTCACAACATCCTGTCTAAGCATGTTTCCACTGACTGCTCCTACACGTAATTCACCAGTAAAGAGAATGGATCGAGGAGCTGGTTTCTTTGTTTTGAATGTTGTGGGTTCAGTGCCCACTAGCGGCAAGTCGTTTTTGTTTTTTGTCCAGTTTAATTTCTTTCCGATTAGTCTGTTGCCTTCATTCAGTAAATACTATGTACTACTCGTTTAGGTCAAGAACAGCCACACTGACAAAAAAAAAAGAAAAAAAGGAGAGCGATGCCTGAAGTTAGAGAACCACAAAGGTTAACAGGCGGTTTCCATAGAAAAGAAACGTGTAAATGCAAATGGCATAAAAAAATTTGTAGTGGCTTCGCTCGGCTATGCCAGGATATACGTAGCGTTAGCAAAGATTCAGCTGATTATTCTTAGCTTTCCAGATTGTCTAGGATTATTAGCCTTCTTCTGTTCATTCTTCGTACGCTGAACCGCTAACTGCCAGGCAACTACTTCGGGATCCGATGAGATAAGCTTCTCGGTTCTTCTGCGCCGTCGAGCAGCATTTGCGCTCTCCTTCTCCATGGCGTTACCCACCTGCAAACGCCAGTCAGAGGCGCTATCAAGCGGCCCCAGGGCAGTGTCAGACGGCGACTGCACAGCGAAGGCGAATAGCTGCGCGCGCGCCGGTGCCACTGTGTCTACGACGTCACTCCTCTCGGATGCGGCGCAGACCAGCAGCGGCGAGCCGCGCGCGGCGGTGGCGGAGTCTGCGCGCGCGCCGGCGCCAGCGTGTCTTCCGCGCCTACGACGCCACTGTCCCGCAGACCAGCAGCGGCGAGCCGCGCGCGGCGGTGTCGGAGAGTGCGTGAGATGCCAGCTCCGGTGACCCAGCTGTGTGACATCACTGATCCTTGCGCATGCGCAGCACGGCTCATGACGCGCCACGCGAAATCGGCTCCGGCTATAGCAAGTGTAGCTAACGCTAAAAAAACACATTTTACCATAATTTAAGCAGGCAGCTCACTAGTGTTCTAGTAAAGGTCTGTACACGTGCAAGATAAATTTGACGCGCACTAAGTCGGAGAGAACGTGACATGTCGGTTTAATCGTACAAAGTTCTGTTTCCGTTTAGCTAAAGCAGATTGCATTGTACGGGTGACTTTTCTTAGCGCCCGTTCTGGTGGTCGGTCAAGTGGGCGCACGCTCGCTGGCGAACCGAGTCCAGTGGCGAACACCAAGGGTTAAGCCCCGACTGCAAACTACGAGCTCTACAAGAAACTCAGCTCCCATTCAAACTTCAAGTACCTCAGCACGTGGCGTGCATATTGCTTTCCAAGAACAAGCAAGTTCCCTTACCAGTGTCGTACATGTCGTTGGGCTTGAGGAAAGAGAAATCGAAGTTGTCTCCGCCGTGCACGATGTAGCTGAGGGCAGCGATGCGATAGCGTCGCGCGTCTTCCAGCGGCTCGAAGCGAGGCACGCGACAGTCCGCGCACAGGATGTGCGCCTCCACGACGCGATCGTAAGGCTTTCGTTGTATATCGTACACAACCCGCAGGCCTGCAAAGAGAACCTTTAGTTATGAAAGCTCCGCTTATTGAGAAACAACACAGCGCGGAGAGAAGCAGTGAAAGAAGCACTACGCGAATTCGAAAGAATTTGATGTGAGTCATATTAAAAAAAACCAATCACCGCACTCTCTTAATGCAGCTCGTAATGGGATTAACGTTTCGATATAGGACAATGCTGGTATAAAAAAGTGCCTAGTGTTTGTTTGTTGTATATTTGTCCAACAAACGACGTTTGTTAGTGCATTTGCGCTAGTGCGCAAATGCACACAAAAGAAAGAAAAGACAAAATTGCAGTGGCTTAACTAATACGGCGATCTGGGCGAGTTGGTGTACTAACATCTTCGGGAAAATGTGCAGCGCGGCACGGACTAAGGACAAGAAACGCACAACACGAGCGCTGACTCTCAACTGAAATTTATTTCGTGCACAATAAAACAAAAATATTTAAACTACATGGTGATTGCCAGATAAACAAGAGAAGCGCGCGAACATGCCATTCAAAAATTCTATTTCTTTTTTGTGCATTGCGATATAGGTTTGGCTGATACCACCAGTATTGACAGGAGAAGTAAAGAAAGCCCTAAAGGGAATGCAAAGAGGCAAAGCAGCTGGTGAGGATCAGGTAACATCAGACCTGTTGAAAGACGGTGGAGAGATTATGTTAGAGAAACTGGCCACCCTGTATACGAAGTGCCTCTCGACGGGGAAAATACCAGAATCTTGGAAGAATGCCAACATCATCTTGATCCATAAGAAAGGGGACGCCAAGGACCTGAAAAATTACAGGCCCATAAACTTACTGTCCGTTGTCTACAAGCTATTTACAAAAGTAATTGCTAACAGAATTAATAAATTAGAGTTCAATCAACCAAGGCACCAGGCAGGATTTCGTGCAGGATTCTCAACAATAGACCATATTCATACTATCAATCAGGTGATAGAGAAATGCGCGGAATACAACCAACCCCTATACATAGCCTTCATAGATTACGAGAAGGCATTTGATTCGGTGGAGACATCAGCAGTCATGCAGGCACTGCGGAATCAAGGCATCGACGAAGCCTATATAAACATAATGGAAGAAATCTACAGCGGATCCACAGCCACTATAGCCCTCCATAAAGAAAGCGACATAATCCCAATAAAGAAGGGCGTACGGCAGGGAGACACGATCTCTCCAATGTTATTCACCGCGTGTTTACTGGAGGTTTTCAGGGCCCTAGATTGGGAAGAGTTAGGGATAAGAGTTAATGGAGAGTATCTCAGTAACCTACGATTCGCTGATGACATTGCATTGATGAGTAACGCGGGAGACGAATTACAGCTCATGATTACTGAACTGGATACGGAAAGTAGAAGAGTAGGTCTGAAAATTAATATGCATAAAACTAAAGTAATGTGGAACAATCTTGGCAGAGAACAGCGCTTTGCGATAGGTGGCGAGACACTGGAAGTTGTAAAGGAGTACGTCTACTTAGGACAGGTAGTAACCGCGGAGCCGAATCATGAGAGTGAAATAACTAGAAGAATAAGGATGGGTTGGGGCTCATTCGGCAAGCATTAGCAAATCATGACTGGTAATCTACCACTATCCCTCAAGAGGAAGGTATATAATAGCTGCATCTTACCGGTACTTACCTACGGAGCAGAAACCTGGAGACTTACAAAAAGGGTTCAACTTAAATTGAGGACGACGCAGCGAGCGATGGAAAGGAAAATGATAGGTGTAACCTTAAGAGACAGGAAGAGAGCAGAGTGGGTCAAGGAACAAACGGGGGTTAAGGACATCATAGTTGAAATCAAGAAGAAGAAGTGGATTTGGGCCGGGCACGTAGCACGCCGGCAGGATAACCGGTGGTCATTAAGGGTAACTGACTGGATTCCAAGAGATGGCAAACGCGTGAGGGGGAGACAGAAAATTAGGTGGGTAGATGAGATTAAGAAGTTTGCAGGTATAACGTGGCAGCAGAAAGCACAGGACCGGGTTGATTGGCGGAACATGGGAGAGGCCTTTGCCCTGTAGTGGGCGTAGACAGGCTGATGATGATGATGATGATGATGATGATGATGATGATGATGATACAACGAGCGGCATCCACGTGCATATGATAAGCTTCGATTATCTCACGGCTTGTTTGATCTTTATTTTTGTACATCACGGCTGTTTCTTGAAACAAGGGTTCAGATTTGCATCTGCTGCAGTGGGCGGCCAAAATAGAAGTCGTAGAATTTTTTACGGCACCGAAGTGTTCTCTGAGGCGAATATTCAAACATCGACCAGTTTGCCCGCAATACACCTTGCCACAAGGTTGACCGAATTTTGGAAGGCACTAAGACAGCAGGGATAGTGAAAATCTTCAGGTTTGTAGATGACTACTTAATCGTCACGCGGTCGAACAATGGGTCTGGAGAAGTTAACAAGATAGTTTTTTCCTTTCAAGAAGGCGGACTGGGTTTGGCATTCACGTACGAGTTGCCTTCTAATAATGAGATCCAGTTTTTAGACTTGAAGTTAAAATTCAGTCCGCAGCACTTGTGTTGGGAATACAATCCTAGATCATGTAAGCCCATAGATCATGTAAGCCAATTTTTCGTCGGCTCATTCCAAACTGGTAAAAAGGGGCATAGCGGCGACATGCCTGGGTTCCGCACTCAAAAAGTCGTGCCACCACGTCGCGCAGTTTAGCTGTTCTCAGCAGCTAGACAGGTTAAAAGAAGTGGGTTTCCCACAGGCCACAGTTGTCTCCGTTTGTGAAGGGCTCCTAAAAAAGCTTAAGAAAGGCAGTCCTCAACATGACCAGGCCTTAAGAGAAAAGAAAGGAAAAATCGCCGTGATTCCTTACGCACACCGGATGGCGCACGGCTTAAAGAAGGTAGCATCTAAATATCAAGTTCAAGTCATACTTTCCGCGAAGAACAGGTTATCCAGCTTATGCCATCTGGCCAACAAACCTAAGCGCAAGCCAATCACATCGTGTCAGGTTAAGCACACGCGTAAGTTCGTTTCTTGTTCCTTTGGGGTAGTTTATGCAATTCCGCTCTCTTGTGGCAAGGTGTATTACGGGCAAACTGGTCGATGTTTGAATATCCGCCTCAGAGAACACTTCGGTGCTGTAAAAAATTCTATGACTCGCGCATGCGCAGCACGGCTCATGAGCATCCACGCGAAATCGGCTCCGGCTAGGCAAGTGTAGCTAAAACTACAAAACAAACGAATAGCCGTGACGCCGAAAGTGAGCCGTCATCGCGTAGATATCGGTACAGTGAACAGATAATCAAGATCTTTAGAGGAGAAACTAAGCGAAGGTAGGCGTCTCAAAGACGAACCATTTTGGCAGCCTCAACAATCTCTCTCGTCTGCCGATTGTTACATGCCGGAACAACCGGCACCGTCTGGCATTTCGTATATAAGAATACGTGGCTGAGAGATTTTCGTAATTTAATAACTAAAACGTCCGACGCAATAATCTGTGCACAGCGGCTCAAAAAAGCGTTCGGGAAGTTAATTTGTCGCGGGCCTAATTACGTTTTTAATTTCTGCGACGTAGAAACACCATCAGAGTGAGAAACATCCCGATATAACGGGATGTTTCCACCTCATCTCCCTGAAAGATCAGATGCACTCGATCAGATGCACAATGAAAGAATATTATTAAAACGTCCAGCCACACACTTTGAAGTAGCATTATTCCTCGTCGGAAATGCGTGGCCACAAATTCGAATAGCCCAGCTTTCTGTTATAACTTACCGGCAGCGAGGACAAATTCTGCTGGCGGCACATCTCCCTTGACGTCGTGTCGATGGACGCCATGTTCGAGGAGTCCTTTCAATTGTGCCCCGGTCACATTCATCACTACAAGGGTGTTGCCAAACGGAAGCACGTTCACGACGTCCTCGAAGGTGACCCGGCCGCCTGTGCTCTGCGTGGCCGGTACGATATATCGTCTCTAACTTATACCAGCTCTAACATCTTCAAAACACTTTGAATAAAGACGTGCATTATGGCGCAGTTCCCACCGGATGAATTTTGTCAAGTTTTAAAGAAATTCCACACTCCGCCACTATCCTTCTATACATGTGTGCCAGCAAAAGTGTGGAGGTCGATTGGTCCCCTGGAAACAACTACCACTACCTTATTCACACTATTTCATCTTCGCCGTCGTTGTTGTTTCTTGCGCCTGATAAAGAAAGTACAGGCGAGGGTAGGGTCTCGCTTGACCGTTCTTTACTAGAAAGTTCGGCCGCTGTTACGGCACCCTGTCAAGTACACCGATGCTGTCCAGATTCTAGTTACCGAACGTTAGTGCATCCGCGTATACGAAATATGTCTCGGTTGCATGTTATAAAACTAGCGCCCATTTATTTTAATTTTGACATTGCATGCATTGCTTGATGAGCAAACTAGTATCCATTAAGCAAACTCTACGCAAATTGGCGGCGCTAAGCAAGCGTGGTTGCTAACCTCATGCACTCGCCTGTTCACTGTTTACTTACAGCGCAAAAGAGGCGACGCTAATCTGAAAACAAACGTCAAGCTCCACTCTATAGCCGGCTGCACTGCATTGTTCACGTCTTTTTTGTGTGTGTGTGCTTCTTTTCCTCACTCTCTGTACCCTCTTTCGGATCTGTCTTTCCCCACTCCAGTGCATAGTATGGAACCGAATGCAAATATCTGGTTGACCTGCAGGCCTTCCTCTTCACATCTCTCTGTCTCGCTCTTTCTCGAGTAACGCTATTAAAATAATAGAAAACTGCCCGAAGCACCGATACATTCAGGCACAATCTATGTTGCGATACATTCGTGCCTGACTGTATGTTCAGGTACAATCAGACGCGACTCCCTTCGAGCAATAACACATGTAACAGCTTTAGCCGGTTAAACCCTGTCGCAGTGAAAGAAGAAAATATTAATGAGAACTAACAGACAATAATGCCAAGGAAAGTATAGGAGATGTTATTTGTAACAATTGGGATATAAATGCGAAGAAAGTAAAGTAGACGAAAAGATAACTTGCCCCCGGCAGGCTATAAAACAGGCTATAAAAGCGTCTGCGTCCAGCCTAATCCTTATAAACATACTCCGTATAGTCAATACCTGTTCATCGATGGAGGCCCTGATTCCTCCGGCGTTGGCGATGACAGCAGCCACCCTAGTCCAACTGCCCGGCGGGCTGGGCAGCGAGGCCATCTTCTTAAGGAAGGCGTCCATGACGAGATTGCCCAGGTTGCACTCGTCTAGGCGGCACCTCACCTTATCCCCGTCGAGCAGCACCTTGCTCTCGGCCACCACCGCTGCTTGGCTTTGAGCAACCCGGCTGCGGTAGCGGTCCAGAAGCGCTAAACCTTCGGGATCTGCGCAAGCAACGAGGCAACGATCGCTGCTGCACGCTGAGTACGTGTAGAGTTTTTACATAGATACACCGATATATATCTCGTACGTCGAAGCAATGAGTAAATCGGAGAAATGAGTTAAGCAACGAGCAAGCACCCTACCAGTGTTTTCATAGGGACATAGAGCGTTCTATGACGCTCTTTCGGTGTATACATACGTTGATAACGGGTGGGGCTTATGTCACTTTTGCTTGCGCGCTGTTCGGTCGGCGTTCAACATGCATCCTGCGTTTACAACAAGTTGCAGGACATTAACGCTGCTGCGAGCATTCCACTTGTGACGTAGTACTTTATAAGGCGAAAGCCCTAGATGCCTCATCAAACGGTAAAATTGACCGTCGGCGTCGGCGTCCCGCGGCGTCTGGAGCAGCACGAGTGATGCAAAAAAATCATTGTGGGTAAAGCAGCGCAAACAACATGGGCAAAAAAAGGAGACACAACGAGCGCTGTCCTTCCTTCATTCATGTTGTTTGCGCTGCTTTAACCATAATGGAACCTTACCAACTGGTCCAGGTGTCGACCTTGTTGCAAAAAAATCATCACGCATGGTATCATGACGCCACAGATTGATAAAATTTGCGGATGTCATTATGATATCACAGTGTCGTCACGCCACATGATGACGTCATCGCGCGACATTGTAGCTTGGTCAAAGGTGGGCCGATCACGGAGGCAGTGCAAAACTAGGTGAGGTGCCTCCGATCATGGAGGCAGTGCAAAAAAAACGTTAGGTGCAGAAAGCTTTCGGAGGGTGGCGGGGCGGGCACAATACATCGGCCGCGAAGAAAAATAAGATGGCTTTCGCCTTCCAGTCGCCTTGGGTGAATGCATAAGAGACCCTGTGGGTTTTTCAATTATCGCGAACTTTCTCCTCCGAATCCAGGGCAATTGAAACTACATTAAGCCTTTTTTTACTGGGAAGAGATGATTAGGATACATGGATACACCCTCAACAAATTCTTTCTTGAAGGATGTGAGTCTAAAGCGCAACTTGAAAAGTTGGCTCATAAGTTATTGTTACATGATTAACTGAGCTAATAGTGACTATCTTTCGAGATGCTCATGCTGATTGCGAACAAGGCAAAGTTTGCATAATACGCCAGGAAATTTTGTCAAGCTGTGGTCTAGTTAGGTGAAAGACCCTGTACGGAAATGAGTACTGTGTATCGTTACTGCGCAATAAATGCTTCAATACTATGAACTTGCTCGTTAAATGTATCAGTGCTAGGTACTTTTCTTCGTAACCCCCGATTCACGTAACATTTGCGCAAAGCGGAATACTTCTGAACAAGCAATTGTCTACCGGTATGATATAGGTTTCATTTATGAGGGCTAAGCGTGTGAGAAACTGATATCTAGACTAGCTTTATTTAAATGCCAGTGCACACCAACAGAGAAGTGCACCGGGCAAGTGTTGATCTCGCGTTGCCGTTGTAATGAAGCAGCCGGTGCGCCTAACTAGACTGTCTCATTAATACTGGGGCGGGAAGATGTGAGACGATGGGTTCAAGTGCAATAATTTTGCCGATGGAGAGAGGGATGCCAGAAAAAATAAAGACTCTGTTTTTGCATCATTCGTGTTGACGAGTGATGCATATTGCGTCTAATAGCCTAAGAAAGAGCAAGACCCTTGTTGATGTACACATAGACATTGAACTCTGTTGATACATGCCACGTCTGTGCGATTGGCCAAGAATTGAAGTTCCTACCTTCCAACCTGTGTTGCCGGTATAAGATTGATTTTGATACTGACTTGAAAAAATAAAAAATGCGACATTGCGACGGAAGTGCGACTTCCGGTCCCATCGTGGGCGGAGCTACCGACTTGATCTAAAGGGGGGAGGGGGTGGGCTAAATATCAGTTCCTCAGGACTCCAACAAAGTTTTTGTCATGTCATGTGTGGACCATAATTTGTTGGAGAGCCTCTGAAATTTGTGTCGGCTTCCTTATTTTCCTCACCGTGCCAATATATTTCGAATGCGTTGAACAAACCGTTTCTTTGTATCTTGATCATTTTCTGTGCGTTCATCTAGAGGTCGATCTTCGTTTCAAATCGATTTCATTTTTTTCCTTTCCGTATGAAAGATTTGACGTTTCCCGCTTATCCTGTCTTGAAATGTCTTGTTTTCGATAGGGTTGTTTGAGGTTAAGGATACAATTGGCCTTGTAAATATGAAAGGTTAATTGTGCATAATTAACCCTTCAGATTCACAGCAATCTCTATAGCAAGGTTCTCAAACACGCGGCCCGCGGCCCGCACATCACTGTGTTCGACCTATATATTTTTGTATTTTCTTACTAAGTATGTTCATGAGCTACACAGGCGTGACTGGTGTAAAGTATTTTAGTCGTGAGGCACCCCCATCCGGTCATCATGTGTCGATACATAACCGTCAAATAAAACTCTATATTTGAGAATCGGCGTCCAGATTTTAGTTCTTTTGGCGATAGGTATCGATATGTGTTTGTAATAATGGCACCAAATCCTCTTCAGTTATGACTATCATGTGCGATATGCATGGGAAAGGTCTCCTTTCAAATAGCAGTGTTAGCTGACATCCCCGATGTCAGCTATACTTATTGGCCCTTGCGGGAGTAAAATTTCGTGACTGCGGCCCGTCAGCTGAGGTGAGTTTGAGACCCCTGCCCTATAGAGTAGAATTCTATGGTTCTTTAGGTCGCGCTTGAATGTTTTGGCATTAAGTTCATTGTTGCAATTGTAGGTATGCAACGCACCGTTTGTACTTGTCTGAATTGAAGTCAATCCTGTGAGAACCTTGCAGCCGATAATATCAACACAATAAAATTTTCGGCAGATCCTTCGCCTTGTGGGAATCGGTTTGACGCGAAGCAATCAGGGAGTAGTCGTCTATCCTGCATTTTTTGGCTTTGAACCAAGCGTTACGAGGTGGATCGAGGTGTTTTTGTGAGCCTAGTAGTTGTGTTCACATCGTAGTCTCGCCAGGCACGTCGACGACACTGGCGTTTAAAGGGTAACTCATGGTCTGACGTAACGTCAGCACTCACTTTAGAGCCCAGACGTGAGTATTCATCATCATCATCATCATCATCATCATCATCATCAGCCTGTCTACGCACACTGCAGGGTAAAGGCCTCTCCCATGTTCCGCCAATCAACCCGGTCCTGTGCTTTCTGCAGCCACGTTATATCTACAAACTTCTTAATCTCATCTACCCACCTAATTTTCTGTCTCCCCCTCACGCGTTTGCCATCTATTGGAATCCAGTCAGTTACCCTTAATGACCGCCGGTTATCCTGCCGACGTGCTACGTGCCCGGCCCATATCCATTTCTTCTTCTTGATTTCAACTATGATGTCCTTAACCCCCGTTTGTTCCCTGACCCACTCTGCTCTCTTCCTGTCTCTTAAGGTTACACCTATCATTTTCCTTTCCATCGCTCGCTGCGTCGTCCTCAATTTAAGTTGAACCCTCTTTGTAAGTCTCCAGGTTTCTACTCCGTAGGTAAGTACCGTTAAGATGCAGCTGTTATATACCTTCCTCTTGAGAGATAGTGGTAGATTATCGCTCAAGAGGGATACGACTCAAGAGACGTGAGTATTATCGAAGCGAAGTGCACTTTACGCTGCAATTGATGTGAATATCATATGTAACTTTTGTTAGCGTACTCTTCCGGGATCGAGCAACGTTTGAATGTAGCTTGCTGAATTATGGGAATACAAACGTAATATTTATTAGACATGTGAAAGCGCAGCCAAAACTGGAACCACAACTGACGTTAACCCGGCATGACGCCTGTATCATAGAAGCATATATGTAATGTTTATTGCTTTGTTATAAAATTACATAGCCAGCACTGCAATCAGCCTGGATAGGGTCTTTTTCCAAAGCAGTTTCAAGACGTGACGTCGCTCTGTGGTAGAATACTTGACTCCACGCAGAATGCTTGGGTTCGATTGCTGCTGGGATGCTGGTTTTTATTCTTTGCATTCATAGGGTCAACGCTGCCAATGTCGGTTTTTCTTTACGCTCTCGCATTTAGATTAACAATGTCTGTTCTCGCCGTTGCTGGGAAGATATAAACTGTCAATCACCTGTGGCGCATACCCGTATACCGCTGCCCGTGGTATACGGTTATGTGCCACACGTGTCTGGAGGAAAGGGTTTGACGACGTACGCAATAGGATTTCCACGTTATTCATGTCACGACCAGACAGTCATATCCGTCAAACCTTCTTACCCTCCCATGCCAATTTTGGTCTAGACTAAATTAAGGAGGCGATCACGAGAGCACCCAGACGTAGGCGGCCAGATAGATAGATGATAGAAACGCTCGAAGTGCCTTGGGTTTGCTAAGAGATGCTTCGCATTTAAAACTTGATTAGAAATATTCATTAGTGAGCGTCTATTGTCACGCTGATTCATGCTTCTCTATACTTCGGTCCCGCTAGCATGAAAGAAAGTCCATTGACCAGCAGTGTAAGTAGAGAGCTGCAAGAGCCCAGACTTGCGCTCACCTTCCGGGATGCTGCTGTCCAGCAGCACTGGCTGCCCGCTCCAGCGGACAACCTCACCGCGCTCATTCCACGTGACGCTGATGTTGCCCATGTACTTGCCCATGTAGAAATCCTGCACCACCAAGCAGCGGGAGCCGGCTGCACGATCCACGACTGTGGGATAGGGACCTTGCGGCTTGTCACCCGATACGCGACCTGAGGATGCGAAATGAGGCTTGTTTTGCTCGGCAATTTATTTTCGGACATAATTACATCGCACATATTCATCACTATCGCGATATCAGTGCCTGGGTGCAATGAAACGTAGAAGGGAGCATAGGTCGGCAAAAAATGCGGAGCTTACTCAGACTCACACAAGAAATATATTTTGAGCTTGAGGCTCACTCAGGCTCAGACTCACCAAAACTTTCCTCAGCCGTACACACTCGGACTCAAACTCATCACGCTGTTACTCAGCCGGAGTCGCTCAGACTCAGAGTCACGGCTTGATGTGAGGCTGAGTGAGTCCGAGTGAGTCGACTCATGAGTGAGTTTGCCGACCCTAAGGAAGCCAGTGGGGCCTCCTGTGTTGGCGAGCTTTTGCTATATGAAGCGAGAAATCAGTATGGTTAGCCATAGCGCTGTGACATATGTTTCTTGTCAAAAATGACATTGTGAAAGTATACAACAGCTAGTCGAAGTAGAAAGTAAAACATCCCAACATAGAAGCAAGCGAAGATCGCCTACGCAAACGCCGACTGTCAACTGAAAAGTCCCACCATGCCGCAAAGCAAGTTAGACACAAAACTTGCGATTGCTTATGAATGGCATTACCACCCGTCAATAAGCACATGCGAGAGTGCAATGCAAAAGTTTAAGCACGAAACTTCTTCTTTATGCAATGGGCTGAGCCTTAAAGGGACACTAAAGAGCAAAACGATTTTTCTCATATTAGTAAAGTACTCTTTCACGATACCAAAAACACCACGCTTGCTGCGAGAAGACGCTTAGTAAGCGAGAAAACGCACAAAAAGAAAATGTGGATGGCGACGCCACCTTGAAGTTTCCGCACCATTTGCGGTGACATCACGTGTTTTGACAGCGCCTACTAGGACTACGTAGTTCCTAATCGGTAAAAATGAAGTACATTGTCCTCTGAGGGGGCCATAGACTTAGCATACCAGGTTTGGGGTAATTTTGTTGAGTCAATGGCGCTAAAATACGATAAGTACACTTTGAAATCCGTGACATTACGCGAGAGATTTCGGCGCGAAATTTAAAAATGAAACTTTAAACTTGATGTTATACTCTATTAATAAACCAATGATGGCGAAATTAACGACATTAGAGTTCTCAGAGCACAATTTATCGATCTAAACCGACTCATTGTTTCTCTTTGGTGTCCACTTAAGATGCACTGCTTCGTTCCTTTGTGTGTATGAAATTGACTGTCTTTTCGTGCAGTTTGCATTTATATCCTAATTATTACACTGTAATTAAAAGAATAAAAATAACATCCCCTTTACGATCTTTTGCTTCATTGTCTGTTGACTTTATCAGGTCATTAAAACAATTGAGACACACATCTATATACACTGCCGCATTTGTTGCATGGAACACACGAGTAATTCATTAAATGTCAGTGTTTATCGCACATACACAAAATAAAAGAAACAAATATGCATGAGGTATGTTGGAAAAAAGAGGGAGATATGGAAATGTTGTGGAAAGCTTCTGAGCAGCTAGCGCGCGTACGCCCCAGCAAGTGCATGAGTGCACGATCGCACGAACTGTGCTTCTAGTGCTCGTTCTCGTGGTAAAAAGCGCTCACCGTCCACTGTGGGTCCAGAGTAGAGGAATGTGTGGGTGTGGCCGCCGACGACAAGACTGACCTCTGGCACGCGCTCACAGATCTCCACGTCTCGTGGCACACCCGAGTGACCCACGGCGATGATCACCTGCACGCCTTCATCGCGCCGCAGCCTCTGCGCCTCCCGCCGGATGCACTCCACTTCGTCCGTGAAGCGAACTTTGCCTGCGTAATGAACATTCATGAGCCCCGTTAGCGAAACAGGTTAGTCACTGGCCGGGCGACTTCCATATAACAGTGTGTACAATTGCGAATCACTCAAGGGCATACACTCATTTCAGCAGTTTACTTAGTTTTATTCTTTTTGTCCACAGTGTGAAGTAGTTTGGTCGCTTAACTCACAATACAGCCTTCCAGCACCATTATTTAGGCAGGCTTCGACAGAAACAATAAAAGAGGTAATACTAGTTATTATTCGGGTTTTATAATAAAAGAGAGGACAGTGAAGACGCGCTGACATTAAAGTACGTTTCTTGCGCATATAGACAAGGCTTAAATACCAGGCCGCAGAGCACAAGGAGCGACAGGAAGGTGACACATGTTGAGAAAATCACCTCTGATCGTCAAGGACAACACCGCATGTTTATTTACCACGTTACGCTATGAGGCAAAAAGGAGTCAAAAGGGTGTTTCATTCGTTCACTCGAAGGCAAAATAGTTGCATTTAAGGCGTCTTTTTCGCAGACGACAATAATCGTCCGCCATGTTGCTTGCCTTTACTGGCATTATCGCTGCGCTCCTTCTCTGTCACGCGCGGCTATGAACTCGACATAGCGCTATTGATAGGAAAAAAAAAATAAAGAGAGGATGACCTTATTTTTTGGCCTGGTGGTCCCATGCCGCCAATTTCCCACAGGGTGTGCGCCCTCCCAAGCGACTATGAACTTCGTTCAGCCAAGCACCAGGCCGGAAGTGTGCTTGTCCTTTTTTTACCTAGTAGGTACCCGGCGGCAGCAATTCTCTGCCTCCTACAGCAGCGGCGGATGCTCGACTATTTCACCAAGGCTGTAGTGGGTTAAGGTGCGCCCAGGGGCCTTCACGGAATCGTATGGGGCTACCTTTCGAGATGAGTACCCAGAAACAACCGAGCGCCAGGTCGGTGTACTCCTCTACCCATTAGGAAAAGCGGTGGGTTCCGGGTCGGCACTGGGAATCGAACCCGGTACTTGCCGCATTGGAAGCGGACGCTCAACCATGTAGCCACCGCTGCGGTGGCTGCATGGAAAGTTTTCTAGAAAGGAAACGCAAACATGAAGACGATGGCTGTTGTTGTGTTGCAGAAAAACGCGCCAAATACTCCAGTTTACATTACAGTAATGATAATCATATCAGCACCATAACCACTGTTCCACTGAGGCGGACGTTTGCATGACAGTGTACCTGGGGAACCACTGGCGCAGCCACAACCATAAGCAGCTAGATTGAAGAGCCCCTAACCACCCAGAGGTCGAAATTTAGTCGTGGCGTTGCAGTTGTGCATGAACATATAACGAACACGTAGCCGCGAGAATTTTTAACAGCGGAGCCGTTTAAGGTTCGCCGTTGGTCCGTGACGGATGAACAGAAATGAGCATCGTCATGAACCAGCACGCGCTCTCTTCGAGCCATTTTTCCTCTTGGCACTCTTCTTCGTCTTCTGCTTCGCTCCCGGAACACGCGATCCGATTTGTCTGGCGCGGGAGGCAATAACCCTGATGGGCGGGAGAACAGGTGCTGAGAGAGAGAGAGCGATAGAAAGAGAGGAAGACATAGAAGGAAAAAGAAACTGAAAAATTCTTGGCGAAAAAATGTCTTGGCGAGGCGGGATCCGAACCCGCGTATCCACGACCCGAAGGAGAGCCTCGTTACAACTATCCATGAACGCTATCCAGGCACGCTAGCAGTGCATAGCACAACCTTGTATAGTATAATATAACAAGGGGTTGGGAAAGGGAAATGAGGGTGAGGAGGAGAGATGTGAGGGTGATGATGAGGGAAAGGAGCATGGCAGAGAGTGAAGCATAGCACAGAAATAAGGGGGAAGAGAGAAAAAGAAAGGCAGAAAGAGCAAGAAAGAAAAATAGACATAATTAAAGAAAGAGGCATAGTGAAATAGAGAGAGAAAAAGAAATATAGAAAGAAAGTGAAAGGAAACGAGATAAACAGAGAAAAAAAGACAGAAAAAGCCGAGAGAAAAATCACAGCATATCCACGGAGTGAATGATGATGAGTGGGCGAAGCTGCGGAGGTTCATCGGTAAACCGTGAATCTTCCGTGAATTCTGCCCAGTACATCATCACCGACGTGAGATAGGGCGCGTTTATACTAAAGGTTCGATGAGTTATGACGACATGCAGCTCACTTTAATTTTACATGTACGCTGTGAATTTTCATTGTTTAGAAAACCATTGCTTTAGAAAACATCTGGCGTCTTTCGTTAAGCAGCTGGCGTCTTTTCCTCTTGCTTTAGAAACATCTGGCGTTCTTCCGTTTTGCTTTTACAAAACATCTGGCGTCTTTCGTTGGTTTATTTCATAAATCAACAGCGTTTTGAACAAAATTATTATTGATTAATCACGCACAGGAGAAATCTCACCAGGCACTACCTTGGAGGTAAACAATGGCTGCTAATGGGAATGAGAGACAGAAGAAGTCGGCTTTAGCTACCGCTGCGAATTTTTTATTGTTCAACAACGCACAGGAAAAATCTCCCACCGGCACCACCTTGGAGGTCAAAGCGTAAGACTGGTTACGGACTACGACTACGATTACGAGGGACGAACGGGTTCCGCCTTAAGGAGCTTCGCCCCTAAAAGAAAGAAAGAGAACGCTAAAGAGAAAGAAAGCAGGCCGCCCAGCTTCGCACTTCCTCCAGGCTTTGCACTACTAGTGCGAAGCTGCCTTCGTTTTTTCGAAATGGTGCCCTAATAGCGGAGTTGCACGCGTGTGATGATCGAAATGCGGCACTTGCTTGTTTCGCTCTTTTCTTCGCTACGCTCCGTTCGTTGGCTCGTCTCTCCTTCTGACCGAGTGTTCTCCCCACACGGCGAGGATGATAAGTACAGAGCGCACGTACCGGCAAGCAGCGAACAGGTTCTTGGTGGTGCTGATATGACTAGATTCTTCTGGTGACATCACGGCAACGCCGGGGATACCGATAGGCCCTCGGAGGAGCAGGGGATTTTTTAGGGGCGAAGCACCTTAGGGTCTCGGCGTGTCGGCGTGCATTGTGTATCGTCGTCTACTGTCGGGACGGTCCATTTGCTTGAGCGCAAGAGAGGGCGTCACCGCCTCAGCGCTCGCCGTGTGGCGAGAGAGAGCGAACGGCACGCGTTGACTATGGAAACGCTCTTCCTGCGACGAACGCTGAGCTACCAGCTCCCAAGGAACGAGAACGCGCCCTCGCCCGCGGGAGACAACGCCGACACAAGCAGCGCCGCGTCTACTAGCGAGTTTCTTGATTAAAAAAAAAAAAGAAACGACTGCTCGCGTTGCACAACCGTTCCCCGACCACCCCGTATATATAGGCCCTGGATCTTGACCTGGAATGCAGTGGCAGCGGGAGATTTATCTTGTGCGTAGTTGAAAAATAATGATTCACAGCATGCACGTTAACTAAAAGCGGACTGCGGGTCTCTGTGTCTAACCTTTCTTCTGTCTCCCATTGCCCATTAGCAGTGATTTTGCGGTGGGAAACATCGGCGCACACTGCATGCTTCTCCCCTCCACAGGTGTCACGTATGTGGAGCTAAAACACCCTTCCCTACGTGCTTCGCCCCTCCCCAATTTTTTTTACTATTATTTTGCCGCGCATTATGAATTCGATAGGAGTGTTTCTTGAATTGTAAAAAAATGAAGTACCGCAGGTGGTTTAGAGGCCCTTGAACAATTAACTTCCATGCATTTACTGCTCAGCAAACAAAATGTTAGTCGTGCAGTTGCAACTCAAGAGAACTAACTTTTAGTCTTCACATTTACACTTTACACAAGCAGCGATTACTCCCCAAAGTTGCTCCTTACAAGGCGAATTAGTTAAGGCAATATGCGCGGATTATATAACGTCACGGGCCTCCATAGGCGCCATTGCCGAAAAACAACATATCCTTTAGAGAGCAATCGACTACGTCGAAGGATTTTCCATAAATGCAGGCATGCGATGCTTACCAGAAAAATCAGAATTCATCTGGTTAAAATCCAAATATTGAAGGCAATTAAAACAACACTCTGTCCACGATTAAAAGCAAATAAAAGCACGACGTTTCGATTCTTCAAGATCGACTGACCGCACTACATGACTCACTCGAACAACATAACTTATTCACCGACTTCGCCGACTTCACCATACTGTCCTACGCTCCGTCGTCTCTTGTTTGGATCCTTCCCGGTTCCACGAACATTCCAAGTGATTCTTCGGCGCGTAGCACGTAGCACGGCGACAGCTAGGGTGAAGGAATTCGTCTCGCCGGTTCGTCTGCGCAAACGGTCGCTTCCACTTTGATTTCTCGAATACTCCCTATCTGCGCGGGCGTTAGGCTGTCGCGACGGCGTCTTCAGTGGAGAGGGTAAGGCACGCCCTGCGCGCCCTGTGATGGTTGTTCTATATTTTTGTCGTTGCAGGCGCCCGATGAGGGGAAACGGTCGGCGCGGTGACTTGATGCTGTCGTCACGATGCGGCGGCGCGCGCCTGTTTTAGCGCTCGCTTGTGACAAAAAGAAGTGTTCTATTACGAATATTACGCTTCCTGACACTGTAGATTGCTCGGGAATACGTGGTACTTCACAGTAGCGTCTTTTCATGCGTTCGAGTTGCACAGCGGCACACAGCAGCTTCACGGTATCACACCACTAGAAAAAACCGTCTGCCACACACTCACGGACGCACCAAAGAACCGCCCTCAAGCACAGGAAACGATGAGGCAAGCTGCCCACACACGCGATCACACACACACAAAAAAAGGAGAAAGCACATGAAAAAGCACACGGACACGCATAAATCCTCAGGCTACCACACTGTAAGACGATCCGGCGTCTGCTTTGTACTGGAGTACTGGCGCCCTCACCCAAAACAGCGGCCGCAACCGTCAGCTCAGCCGACACACGGTCGCCCACTGACGGCGGCGCGACGCAACAGGCCGCACCTTCTTTTGTATGTAGCGGCCGTGACCTAACCGTCTTCGACACTTGCGCCTGCAGACTGCACGGCAATCGTTACACCATTGTTGCAACAAGCGGAGCTGCAACCGTAGCGGCATCTATTAAAACCCCATCAGTCAACACGGCCCAAATGGTGGCGGTTGCTAGGGCGATCTCATGTGGAGAACAAAAGGGAGACTCGGCCGTTGTGAGTACCGACTCTCAATCCACTTGCCGTATGCTTCAAACTTTCAGGCTGGGGTAATTCTAAGGACAGCAATGAGAATCCTTGGGAAACAACTCCTAAATCCGCTGGCAATTCTTTGGTGCCCCGAGCACGCGGCACTTGAGGGCAGCGAAAGGGCCGTGTGGCTTGCTCGCGAAATAAGCATCCGAGCACCGGTCGAAACCCCCGAGGAACCCCTCAACAACTCCACGCGACATCCTCGAAAACCAAAGAAGCGAGAGACAAAAATACAGTCATCTCCATCCGGATCTTACCGGAGAAGAGGTGCGACATTGGTGTCGAGTACGAACCAACACGTAAACCCACATAAATCCCACAATATACGTGCACAGCTGTCCGTGGTGTGGGAAGTGCCCACTCTCGAACATATTAAATGGGAATGCGAATCGCGGCCCCAGAACATCAATTCTCCCGTTTTGAGGACAACACGGCGAACAAGGTAGTGGGAGACCAGGGAAGGATCGGGAGAGCCAGATGGCTCCGCTCGACCAAACCCAACGAGCCGCAAAGGCCAGTGGAGCCCTAGACTGAAGACCATTTCCCCTGAAACCTTATAGTCAATAAAAATTTTCACTACTACTCGGACGTGAGTGGACCTAATATTGTGGATCTAATAAAGTTGTTTAACTCACTACTACTTGGATACCCCATTCCGATTGTCTCTTTATCCCCAACTTGAAATGACCAGGAGCGATATTTTGCGTTTTGAGAGGCTGACGATCGACAGGAGAAATTTTTCATACGGCGCAGGCTGAGAGGTGTACCAGCAACAGAAATAGCTTTCGTGGCGTCAAAGTAGACTTGCTGAAAGCATTGCATTTTCCGAGACAACTTTTCCCACATCGGAATAGTGATTACACCGGACATTGCCAGCAACGACAGCGAGCAGTTGGTGCATTATAATCACCGCGAATAAATCGTCAAAGTTCTTGGAAGTTGTTGCGGCGCATTCGCTTGCCGCCATTTACGCTGTAAAGATGCTTCAAGAATGTTCGGAATGGCGAAGAAACATTTGGTGAAGAAAATTCAGCAGATCCCACGCCTTGTGGGAATCGGTTTCATGCGAAGCAGTCGGCGAGTAGTTGTCTAGGCTGCATTTTTCGGCTTTGAGCCAAGCGTTACGGGGTGGATCGACGTGTTTTTGTAAGTGCGGTAGTTGAGTGTACATTGTGACCTTACCAGGCACGTCGACTACACTGGCGTTTAAACGGTAAGTGGTCTGACGCAACGTTGACACTCACTTTAGAGCGCAGACGTCAGTATTATCGGAAGGAAGTGCGCTTTACGACGCGATGACCTGAATATCATACGTAACTTTCGTTAGTGTATTCCTCCGGGGTCGAAGGAAAGCAGATGATTTTTCAAGGGCTCGTTTATCTTTGTTAGACACAATATTAATGAGAACTAACAGACAATAACGCCAAGGAAAGTACAAGGGGTGTTATCTGTAGGATTTAGAATATAAATGTGAAGAAAGTAAAGTGGACGAAAAGATGACTTGCCGCCGGCAGGGACCGAACCTGCGACCTTCGAATAACGCGTCCGATGCTCTATCACTGAGCTACGGCGGCGGTCATCCTCCCGTCCACTTTCTGGGGTATATATGTTGATTTAAACCTAGGAGTGTTAGTCAGCGCCAATCGCAGCCATGGCGGCGAGTGTGAAACACTCGCCGCCATGGCTGCGATTGGCGCATGGCTCCATGGCTGCATGGCTCCGGGGTCGAGCAACATTTGAATATAGCTTGCTGAATCATAGGGATGCAAATGTAATGTTTATTAGATTTCTATACCGTAATTGACGTTAATCTGACATGACGCCCGTATCATAGGAATACATATGTAATGTTCATTGCTTTATTATAAAATTAGATAGTCAGCACTGAAACCCCAATTGACGTTGCACCGACATTACGCCTGCCTAGGGTCATTTTCCAAAGCAGTTTCAAGACGTGGCGTGGCTCTGTGGTAGAATACCTGACTGCCACGCAGAATGCTCGGGTTCGATTCCTGCTGGCATCCTGATTTTTATTCACGTCGGGTCAACGCTGCCGATGTCTGTTTTTCTTAACGCTCTCGCATTTAAGTTACCATTGTCTGTTCTCGCCGTTTCTGGGGAGATATAATCTGTCAATCCCGTGTGGTGCGTACCCGCATACCGTGGCCCGTGTTATACGGGTATGTGTCACACGTGTCTGGAGGAAAGGGTTTGCCAACTTACGTGAGAGGACTTTCACGTTATGCATGTCATGACCAGACAGTCGTATTCGTCAAACCCTCTTACCCTCCAATGCCAATTTTGGTCTACATCAAGCTAAGGAGGCGATCACGAGATCGCCCAGACGTAAGCGGCAAGATAGATAGATATATACGTAGACAGACACGCTCAAACCGCCTTTGTTTCGCTAAGAAATGCTTCGCATTTAAAAATGCATTTCTTTATGTGATAAAGAGATCGATTGCCTGCTGACACACACGCTGTCTAGCCTAGTCGTTTCTGAGGCTTCATGAATTTCGCGTATGAGATGGTCCCGACGACGTTTGACGACAGCACAACGCTGGAAGTCAGGAACACAACCGCAGTCTCGGCAGTGAATGCCAAGGTGGCCAGACACCGCTGAATTGACGCTGTGAGCATGCTTCTTTAGCCGCACGTTTAAACACCGGCTCATTTGGCCGATGTACCTTTTGCCGCAGGACAGGGATAGGGAGTGCGCCGCCCCTTCAATGCAAGGAACGAACTTGTTCCGATGCCCGGTCTGGCACGCTCGATCTTCCTGTGAATGAGGATCAACAGCCCTACTCAACCCAGCTAGCCTCTATGGGGCAGAAAAAGTTACATTTACTTGGCAACTGCTCGCTACTATTTTGAGGTTGTGGGCCATGCCTGAATATAGGGAATGACGAGAAAATTTCATGGCGTGGCCCACAACCTGGATCGCTCAACCGCCCTTGCATCGTGTGTCCGACCTGGCAATCCGACGTTGGTGTAGATAAACGTATAATTGTGGTGAACCACAGCCAAGAAAATGAGGCTGTACTATCGCTTAAAGTGCAGTAGTCAGTGCCATGCTCGTAGGGCGGGCACACTTAAATAGTGGCTGCGAATGGCACCTGTCGGAAGAGGTACGCCCCCAGAGCATGTGATTTAGGTCAGCATGAGAACCGCATAAAGGAAAACTGGTGTTAGGGTACATCTGTCTGGGTAGATAACGTGCAGATGTGCAGGGTTAGGATATGATTTTGTCTGTAAGAGGTTTGGGGCGACTGCTTGACCTCTGCATAATGGCAGGTGCCACTTTCTTTTAGATGAATGGTGGTGCTTGACGTTATCATTGCATGTCTCGAGTGGCTCGATCCCACACGTGGGCTAGAAAGAGGAGGCACGGTCGGTCAATCCCCGTGCGGCTTCGTGAGCAACCTCGTTGGGGTTTACGGGGGAGCCCTTGACGGGGCCCAGATGAGCGGGGAACCATACAATCGAGTGTGGGGTCGTAGTCTTGTTACTCTGAATGATCCGTAGGGCTTGGATGCGAACATTCCCGTATAGAAAGCTCTGACGGGTGCCTTGGAATCTTAATACATGGTTTCGCGGGTGACATCCACGAGGGCAAGGATTATGGCAACTCGTTCCGCTACGCCCTGTTTGGACGTTCGGACCGCGGCGCAGCCGATAGGTTCGGAGATGAGATCGACGAATACCGAAGCAAATGTGTCTGGTTGGATATACGAGGCGGCGTCGACGAAGCAGTCTCGGTCGCGATTGAGTTGCGCGTCGGCGAGTGAAGCCTTGCCCCTGGTTGCGCCTCCGTCCCAGGTTGAAACTCGGTTACATATTGCGCGGTAGGCGAGATGCGGATGTATTGGCTCTAACTTGATTGGGGAGCTCTTAGCAGTCGGGCAAGAGTGTAGATGATTCGGGCCCAACTCGATGAGGATAGGGAGGCCCGAGGCGTAGTCAGAAAGTCTGGCGAGTTGAGAACGTTCTTGAGCTTTGATAATTTCTTCGAGCGTGTCATGGATACGCAACTCGAGGAGATATTCCTTGTGCGTAAGCATGGGTAGAGCCAGGGCTACCTTGGAGACGCTGCCAATGAGTGCATTGATCTTGTTGCGTTCAGAGACCAACCGTCGCGAACAGGCATCAAGGAGGACAACCTCGTTCGCATCCTTCACGCTTTCGTCCTGTGGCATCTGTCGTACACCACAAGCAGCGGAGAGAGCCAAACAAATTCTGTAGCGATTGGTGTGGTTCTAAATCCTGCGCTAAATGCAGCTCCACTACTGTGAACGCTGAGGAAGTGCATAGCACAGGCACCCAGCGATTCCCATTCGTAGAGTTCCCATTACTTCGTTTACCAAACCTTCGATGACATTAATATTTGAGGTAAGCATCTAGGGTTTCCCCGGCACGAGTAGAATCTTGTTAGTGAGATGCGCGAACTCGGTGTGCGACATGCGTGCTATTTTTTGCTGCGCTTCATCGGCTTCCTGCTTGTTACGACAGTTGAGACACGTGTCGGGTGCAGCGAGTTCCGTCAGGTCGTTTTCCTCTACATATTGCCACGCGTGTTATTAAATGCGAAGCATTTCTTTGCGAACCTCAGGCACTTTGGGCGTTTCTATCTATCTATCTATCTATCTATCTATCTATCTATCTAGCCGCCTACGTCTGGGCGCTCTCCTGGTCGTCTCCATAACTCGTAATATACCAAAATTGGCATAGCAGGGGATCAGTGTATGACGAACACGATTCACTGGTCATGACATAAATAACGCAAAATACATGTCGCATACGTCACGAAACCCTTTCTCTCAGTCACGTGTGGCACATACCCGCATACCAGAGTTCATAATATGCGGGTATGTGCCACAGGTGATACAATGTCTCAGCCAACACAGTAACCGTGAACACACACATTGACACGCAAGGAAAGTGATAATAATAATAATTGTTAGAGTATAAGTGTAGAAGTGTGGGTCCTATGTCCCAAAACCACGATATGGTTATGACAGACGCCGTAGCGAAGGGCTCCGGAATTTTGACCATCTGGTATTCTTTAACGTGCACCGAGATCGCACAGTACACGGGCATCTAGCATTTTGCCTTCATCGAAATGCGACCGCCGTGGCAGGGATCGAACCCTCGACTTTCGGGTCAGCAGCCGAGCACCGTAACCGCTACACCACAGCGGCGAACAGGAGGAAAGTGAGGAAGCTGAACACAGAACACCCCTCGAAGACGCTCAACTATCATGCACTCGTTCACTTGGTCCGCAGCGTGGACCACGTTGATTAGCAAAAACCGGGGTCAATGCTTCCTACAATAAACCTGCCGAGAAATCCACGCCTCTCATCATTATCGGTGACTTCAACATTGATTTATCAAGACTCAACAACGCCTGGCCTTTGTACTGCGTGAAAAGCGGCTTGAATGTGGACAGGGCATCAAAAGGTCTCGCTGCCACGTCCAGGACAGGAAGCGTCACAGATCATTTCATCGTAAGAGGCGTCCAGGATTTCCACCAGCTGCGCTATACCTCGTACTTCACTGCACTTAGACCCCTTGTAGCCGCTATCACGAACGGATCCGATTAACAAGTCCGGTTCAGCTGCTGGGGCTCACTGATCGCGGTGATGATGACCTTGTTCAAGAACTGTCAAGAACCCCTTCTACACATACACATGGGGTCATGAAACGTGCGTGCGTTCTCCGTCATAACGGACAAGTATAGGCACAGCAACTGTAACGCAACTGTAATAACTGTAATTGTCACTTTAACGTACGTGCAGTGCGCCTGCGCGTGCCACTCGGCTGTGTGTAAATCTAGGGGAACTTTCCTGAGTGAAACTTAGTTATGAGTAACGCCTGTCCTGTGCACTTGTTTTCCTTCTTTGGCCTGTTCGGATTCGCTCTATCCAGTGTTGAAGAATATAAGCACTACATAAAGGCTTACCGCGTGTGGTGCTGGTAACACCCATGTTGCTGTTGGCATCGTTACGCAACTGTAAACAACTGGCTATATAATACATATGCGACTCTTCAGCATATGTGTGTTTGTATATCACTTCCGCATTTCTCTACCATCATTCCGTAACGTTTCGCTCAATGTGAAAAATTGTCCCACAGTCACCATCCCGCGCATGCTTCGCATCACATCGATTTCCACGGTACGTGGGATCTGCCGAATTTTTTTTGATGTACTCGGGCTTCGTCCGTCAAGACTGTTTGCAACGCTTCGCGCAGACCGCACTACGATGCTGCAGAAGTTTCACGAATGTTCAGCTCATCCATTAAGATTGCGCGCAGGACGCGAATAGTCTAGCTTCTTCGAGAGATTTCGCTGCCACCAGCTATAACGCTGTAATGGTCGATAGCTCACGTATAAAAGCCGACACGCTTTATATACGTGTCGAGGGCCGACGCTCTGTTCGCCGCTATCACTGCACAGTGTGTGTTACTTGCAGTTTGAATTTCCATTTCCCGGCCACAAGTTTGGCCAAATAAAGAGTGTCAGCCGGCGCGGGTGTCAGCCGCATGTTTCCGAAGCGTTTTTAGCTATTTTAAGCAAATTATTGCGACCTTGGTTATTTCTGTTATTATATTATTTTAGACCTTGTTCGTTTATTTTAACCCCGTTTTGAGCATTGCTAGCCTTGGTTTAGGCCTGTATTGGCCACTTGATTTTGAGCATGATCACGTCACACGAGATCTGCGGATGGACAACAAATCGGACCCTAAAGTGCTACGCACTTAAAACACGAAGTCGCCATCGTCGTCGCGATCGCTTCGCAGGATGGACTGGCCTGATACCATGACCATCTTCCGGGGTTCAAGTTACAACGTTCGGGCATAGACCACGCTGCCAAAAACACACACGACAAAAAAATTAAAAAAAACGAATGCCAAAAAAAGAACATGGTCGTATACACGAGGAGAAGTCCTTAAAAAGAAGCCACAATGTGCGCGAGCCAAGAAACCCCTGCTGAACACTGTCAATGAATTGCTTTGGGCAATGAGCTGCGAATTCAATGTCGACCGGTATCGAGAGAGTTAGCTTCATGGTCCCGAAACGCAAAAAAAATGTCGTACCACTGCGTATGTCAATTCAAGTATCGTAATTAAACATCGATATTCGTCAAAAGAAGAAGGGAAAACACTCGCAAGAACTCTCTGCAATGGATATAATGTGACCCGCTAGACGGGATTGCTGTGTATCAAGGGTGCCTTATCAGTTGGCGCAAAGAACAGTTTTGCCCTGAAATGCGATTTCGCTAACCGTGTGTAGTGTGTCCTTGTAACTGGAGTAGAAGTCTGCGTAAAGCGACGCAGCCAGTAATCATGCTGAAAATGCGAAATACGAGACACTCTTTAATCATTGGCCCTGATTGCTTTGGCCATTGGTGTAGCCAGAGGGGGGGGGGGGGGCGTTCGACGCACCCCCCCCTCATTATCTTTACACACTGTATGCATATAATATACATGTATATATATGCACACATAAACACACGCGCATGAACATTTATAAAGAGTGTCAGGAGCGCCCCCCGAAATATATTTCTGCCGACGCCCCAGGATAGGGCTACAATAGATGGCGAGTCGGCTGCATCTCTTTTGAAGCACGCGCAGATAGACTAAGCGGAACTACTTTGCCGTGCACGTGTCTCAGCTGAACATCCGGCTTCGCCTACAGAAGTAGGTCAGGTATTATGCTTTCTTTAACATGAGCAGCAAATGGAGCATGATTGAGAGTCATGAAAGAGGCGCAGCAGTAACAATGGGAAAAAAGACACGAAATCAGATAAGCTCACAGAGGAGGGTTCTATTCCAGCGAAATACACTAATGTAACAGGTATGTTTAATCTGTCTGTGCCCTGAAATCTTAAACGTTTCCGGTTGGCAGACAGCGCAGCACTTCAACACGATCTCAAAACACGTGACCAACAGTTTGAGAACGTTAAGATCAACTGGAAAAATGTGGAGTAAGATAAAGGTGAAAAGAGTATAAGGAGGCGGGGGGCACACTTAAACAGGCGTACATAATACCCTTACTGCGGAAGACATCACTCCGATGCACATTACCTGCACCAAAAGGCACACCCGTCAGAAGCCTAGAAGCTTTGTGAGAACATACCAGGGCTGGACAGGTACGTAGTATTCATTGTTGTGTATCCAATAAGGCCAATTTTGGTTCCTGCACGTTCCACGACCAGTGAAGGTTTCGGCTGGAGTTGCTTAAGTGTTGGTTCGTCGCTGAAGTCGACATTGCAGCCCACGATAGGCACCCGGCTTTCAGTTAGGAGGGGCACCAGCCCTTCGGCACCACGGTCGAACTCGTGGTTTCCCAGTGCCTGCGAAAATTACGACCAAGTAGATAACATTCTTACACTCCAGAATGGTGTCTACTCAACAACACTTTCTAATAGAACCTACAAGTGAGAACTGCAGACGAATTACCGTACACTAACAAACTCGCTTGTGGGTAGGCTGACTGAAACACTGTATCATATGCGTTTGAACGAAGAGTGCTGCAAGCTGGTTAGGCAGCCAGGGGTACGGAATGTGAGCACTTTATTTCTTAGAGACGT
Organism: Rhipicephalus sanguineus; assembly: GCF_013339695.2. Classification (NCBI taxonomy): domain Eukaryota; kingdom Metazoa; phylum Arthropoda; class Arachnida; order Ixodida; family Ixodidae; genus Rhipicephalus; species Rhipicephalus sanguineus. The sequence goes on along the minus strand of NC_051181.1, from coordinate 31,467,868 downwards.
GAGTTGGGCATATTTCGACCGGGCCCAAGCATTCGTCAAGAACTCTGATGTCTTCCCGTCACAACATATTTACCGTTCACCAAATGATTTCATCAGGGCCAGCACTCACCACCGGATGTTTCCTCGACACGTCTGTTTCCAGATACATCTCGTCCTTTACAGAGGTTCTCACCAGTGGCGTAGCCCGGAATTTTGTTCGGGGGGGGGGGGGCTCAAGTTGAAGCGTGACCTCCTCATTGAATTTTTCGAACGACTAAGTATATCTATGGGGTACATTTTAGCGCAAACTGTGAAAGAAAGCACGGGAAAAGGGTAGAGGAAAGCAGAAAGGTCGAGCGCTAAACTTCAACTGTTTATTCGAAAGGTGAGGCCAACAACAAATAACCATGTGCGCATGCGCGCGCCAGTAAGGGAAAAAATAACACTTTCATGTCAAATAATTGCATCTCGTTTTGGAACAGACAAACAGACGTATCACTGATACAACTCGTGCCTCTCTTCTTAATATGGAACGCCTCCAATAACTCTCGCGCTAATGTGTCACTGCTCCTGCCTATTATCTGGATCTCACGAAGCAGAGGCTCACAATTGCAGGCTGCGCAATGCGCTGGCAAGTGCGCGTTTCCTTTATTCTTTAATGATAATTCATGCTCCCGTGCTCGGTCGTTGACACATCGCCCAGTTTGGCCCACATACGTCTTCCCACACGACAGCGGTATCTCATATACAACACCCGTCGTGCATTTCACATAAGGTCTGGTGTGCTTCTTCTGGCAACCGAACTTTCTGTCAACGCGACTAATTCGCGGACACAGTCCGGCCAATTTGCGTGGAGCCGAGAAGACTACAGGCACACCGTATCTATTGGCAACCTTCTTGAGGTTGTGGGAAAGTTGGTGGACGTACGGGGTCCCGCAGTGGTCCCGCAGTGGTCCCGTACGTCCACCAACTTTCCCACAACCTCAAGAAGGTTGCCAATAGATACGGTGTGCCTGTAGTCTTCTCGGCTCCACGCAAATTGGCCGGACTGTGTCCGCGAATTAGTCGCGTTGACAGAAAGTTCGGTTGCCAGAAGAAGCACACCAGACCTTATGTGAAATGCACGACGGGTGTTGTATATGAGATACCGCTGTCGTGTGGGAAGACGTATGTGGGCCAAACTGGGCGATGTGTCAACGACCGAGCACGGGAGCATGAATTATCATTAAAGAATAAAGGAAACGCGCACTTGCCAGCGCATTGCGCAGCCTGCAATTGTGAGCCTCTGCTTCGTGAGATCCAGATAATAGGCAGGAGCAGTGACACATTAGCGCGAGAGTTATTGGAGGCGTTCCATATTAAGAAGAGAGGCACGAGTTGTATCAGTGATACGTCTGTTTGTCTGTTCCAAAACGAGATGCAATTATTTGACATGAAAGTGTTATTTTTTCCCTTACTGGCGCGCGCATGCGCACATGGTTATTTGTTGTTGGCCTCACCTTTCGAATAAACAGTTGAAGTTTAGCGCTCGACCTTTCTGCTTTCCTCTACCCTTTTCCCGTGCTTTCTTTCACAGTTTGCGCTAAAATGTACCCCATAGATTTCAACCAACTCGCCCAGCAACAAGTCTTACTCGACTAAGTATATGAATAATATGTATTACCAGTGACATTTTGTATTAGATGCTGCAAATCACTTCTTGAATGCTGCGCACTGTCAAGAACGAGTAAGACATGTGTTGTTTCATAAAAATATTATGTTGACATGTCCGCAAAATTTTTCCAGGAATAACTGTCTTCAATGTTTTCAATTTTTTCAATTTCTTTTGTGTACGATGTACGGCAAATATCACGTAAACTTTGGAACTGCATCAGGCTTAAACTGAAGAAGCTACTGATAACGAAAAAATGAAGTCCATAAAATAACCAGGACGAGATCAAATATTTTAATGGAGATTGTTTACGCAAAATGTTCATCTTTTTGCACAAATGATGCGGCCAGGGAAACACGAGCATGGGAAAATGCACCTAGAATGCGGGCAAAACACAAGTCACCGGAAACAGAGCGCAGTATGCTTACGCCAAACATCACAAATGTACATTTAAATGTGCAATCAATATACGGAAATAAGCAATGATCACTATGCATAATGCCCAAAATAAAGCAAAAGAACATGCTGCACAATCACAGAAACTGATATGTCCTTGGACCAAGCTGCTGTCTCGGACGCACCATGTGGACAGAACTGTATAGGAAGAGTGCAGAAATAACGAAAGAAACTATTTCAAAGCTGTTTTAAAAGTGCGAACCACTATTGTGCACTCAATATAAAAGGAGGGTTGTTGCTTCTAGTTCAAAAAGCAATGAAGAACAGAAAGGACAAATGAAAGTAACAAACAATGCCGCTGGTACGGCTTCCCAATAGCTGATTTTTTTTGGTAACGCCGCGTATGCTGACGTCTCAGTGAACAAGGTGAAGCTGTCCATTGGCTGTTAACGTCCACCTGATGCCCGTATTCGTATGTTTATATTATGTCACGGTGTTAACTGCCAGGCTAACCATGCCTCACCTCAGTGAACAAGGTGAAGCTGTCGATTGGCTGTTAATGTCCACCTGATGCCCGTATTCGTATGTTTATGTTATTTCACGGTGTACACAACTGCCAGGCCAACCATGCGATTCTCAGACATCGTGGAGCGTAAGTAGTATTAAGTAACCTCATGCTTGAAAACGTTCTTTCTGCGCTGGCAGTGGTCACTGGAAGGGTGACTAGAATCTGGAGTAGCTTGTACACATTCGGATAGGACCTGCTGTCGCAGTGAGAGAGGGTATCGGTTCCTGTATTGGGGGGCTGGTTTGCTGCTTTGTTCGCCCACTTTGTCCACCATAGTCGCAGTTCTTCCAAAGCAGCCCTCGTTTCGACGTCATGCGCAAAAACGGTGAGGAGATTTTCTGCTCCTTTCTCCCGATCATCTTGCATTGGTGGTATTGCGGATGGTCCAATTACTGAAAAGTTCTTTAGAAACGCCCTGTGCTTTTCGAACGCATAACTGGGCTAGTACGTGGTCCATGAACGGAATGATCAGGGTTCTACGAAAATATTCTTCCGCGCTTTCGAATGCATTGCTCCCAAGGTTTTGCTTCCGGACACCGGCTCGACAGCTGGTGATCTCCACATTCAGTTTTTCTGCCAATGCCTGCACTTGTGCAAATATTTTTGAGGAAGAAGCATACGCGTTCTTGCGGTCATTTCCAGTTTGCTGTACTGCTCCTATGTCGTCAATGGCAGCGCTCATGTCGATACTCCTCGTCTGCAGCTTCTTTGACAGTGGAAAAGTCAGTGCTATAGCGCGTGCTCCGCCACATGCAGGCTTACAAGGAACGCTGGTGACAAGAGTGCCAACATTAAACTGTTTGCATGCACTGGACTTTCGCCATTTCCGTTAAACTTAAAACGGCTCAAAGAGCTCAGAAATGAAAGCACTGCATCTTGCTTCTCGACCCAGCGCGTTTCGAATAGTCCCAAAAGGCGCTGTCTTGTATGCTCCGGGCAGCTCAAACTTATCATTTTTCGCAAAACGTGTGAGCACCTAGAAGATTTACGGAAAAAGTGTGACGTCGCCTTTAGAGTCCCAAAACAGTTTCGGATATCTGTTATGGAGCATGCCGCACACAGAACTAGATTAAGGGAGTGACTGGCGCAGTGAGTGTAGAGTGTGGCTGGATATTTCTCACGATCAGCAGCTTGAACACCAGTCGTTCTGCCGGCCATCGAGCTTGCACCATCGTAGCCTTGACCACGGAGATGCTGGATGTTAATTCCCATGTCTATAAGGAACCTTATGATGGTGTCGGCGAGGACCCGGCCACTTTGGTCGTGAAGTGGCACAAAGCCTATGAACACTTCTTCTATTTCGTTCGCATCCTTATTAAGGTACCTTGCACAAACAGTTAGCTGCTCGATATCAGCAATATTCGTCGTTTCATCAGCAAGTACGGAGAAGCAGCCTGCAGCGTTTACTTTTGCGACTAGGCTTTCCTTGACGATTGCAGCAGAGATTTCTATAATCTGGTTTTGTACATCTGGACTTAAATACGAGGCATTATTTGGGCAACTTTCCAAATGCTTTTTTAGATCTGTGTCGCCACAATCCGCTCGCATGCGAAGCAGCGCTCTGAATTTGCCTGTATTTGTAGAGGAGGCTGTGTTTGAATCCATGGGACCACTGTCTTTATGGCCACTGAGAGCCAGACCTTCCCGTACGCAAAAGAGAACTGTCTCAACAGTAGGCTGTAACTTCCTTCGGTTCTCTCTTATTTGAATTTGCCTGCCATGGTCCAATTCATGGGCGTCGGCAGAATTTTGCCTTGGGGGTGCAAACCCATGTTGCATCGCGGCTGGGGGAGGGGGGGGGGGAGAGAGAGCTGGCATTGCTTAGGTGGGGGCAAGTGCCGGTGTGGCTTGATGGGTGCAAGTGCCCCTTTTGCACCCCACTGCCTACGCCCATGGTCCAGCTGATAAACAACACTGGGCACACATCCTGAGAAGGTTTGAAGAAAATTATCGGCTACCAGCTGAGCGTCAGTGTGATATTTAGCGGCTTCATGTGCACCGAAGACTTCGAGGGCGTGCTTCCATTTTTGAAATGGCTTGGATACGAGGGCCCCAGTGCGCGCATGTTGGCCCTTGCCAACCTCACTTCTGCTAAAAAAGACACACACTCGGCAAAACGCACCCTCTTGAAGCGCTGAGTACCTAAGCCATCGGTGCCTGTCCAGGCAAGCCACCTGAAACCTTTGTTTCTGCTTCAAATAGTTCATAGACTTAAACATGTAGCCTGGTGGAGGAATTCAAGGAGAAGTTAGCAGTTGATGTTTTGTATGATGTAAGTAACTGCATCGAGAGTAACTGTTAGACCCGGGGATGTTAGTCCTTAAAAATTTAATGTACTTAAACGTGCGTCGCCTTGTAGACCGTCTAGGTTAGGAAGAACACAATGGCAGACGCCGGCTGCGTGAAAGTAAAGTAAAAATAGGAATAATCTGACCAGAGTCAATTTTCTTTTTATTGTTCAGAAAAAAAAGAGTGATGCCCTGTTTCACAAAGTGCACGGTTGAAAAAAATCTTGCAGAAAAGCCACCTTCCAGAACCTTTCAACTATCCATGGCATTGTCGTGCTCGAAAAAAAAATAATTTAGACGACATCCTAGGTGGTTTTCGGTGAAGGTGGTTATTTCGGACGGCGGCGTATCGAAGAACGAAAAAAAGAAAAAAAATTCAAGGGGGGTCAAATAAATAAAAATTTCAAGCCCAATAAACGCCACCCCCGGTTGGTGGTGTATGAGAGCACGAGAAATCTCCCCCCCCCTGGCTACGCCCCTGGTTCTCACCAAGGGAGAGAAGCCTCCCACCTTCAAGGCTACGCATGGGATTGACAGATCCAACTAAGATTGTTCTTGAGGACGGCGTCATTACAGCCCTGTTAGATATTCGTGGCAATGTCCCGCACATGCCACCGGCTCTTATCGGACGATATTGCCGCAGTGAAGAAGCCTACTAGAGAAGCGAAAGCGAACAGGAGGAAGTTCGAGGTTATCGGCTATTGGCTGCCGGTGCCATGTCTTAAAGAGCGTAACCTTTTGTGCTTGTTGTGCTACTTAAATCTGTGTACAAGTCTTGAGGATATCTCAGCCTCGGAACATTTTTGTGGAAGGGCGGCCTTATCAACCACGGAGCTCCGCAGACGGCAAAGCGTAAGCCCTACCACGAAAGTTGACGGTGCGCCAGGGGACGCTACGCCAGCAGCGCAGCTAACTAACTTCCGTCATCTTGAGCCACCACGAAAACTGAGAACCTTGAGCGGTTCTGAGGGTGCAGATTTTGAAGCCTGAATTTCCTGGTATAAGCGCAGAAGTGCTCGCAACCGCTGGAAATGTTGGTCAATCTTATATTTAATCTTCGAGGCATAGCAAGAGTCTTGTTCCGCACGTACGAAGTTGGCATAGTAAGCTGCGAAAATCTAAAACATCTTATTGGCCCGTTGGTCACCATCTCACTGCCAAAAGGAAGCTTTCGTACCGCGTTCCATCATCGACTGAGCCTTACGTTGCTTACATCAAGAATGCGCTCGCGCTTTGTCGTAAGGTCGACAGCATGAGGAGACGAAAAAGGTTGACTACATTCAGAAGGGAATTGCAGATTGCTCCTGAAACCTGCTACTCCGTAAAATTTGCGATTTGCCACCAGTAATTCTTATGACTGTCCAGTAATCATGGACACGGATGATTTGCCGTGAGCTTGAAGCTGTTTCCCCTGCTCCTCGTCCGTTCGTCAGGACTGCCACGATAATGCAGCCTCCGTCCCATTCATGCGAGACATTGTCGGATACGAGGCAACGAAACTGAAACTGAGATTTGCTCATCTTTGTTCCGTTGAGTCAGTACCCGTACTCAAGGACTTCCCTTTGCTAGATACCAGTGCCCAGTTTTCATACTCGTTGCAAACACGGACGCGCGGAAATCCCCGAATGACAGACCGATTTACTTCAGCGGCTCTCATGTCGGACGCAACTACAGCAGCCATTGGCCACTGTCACCCCATTGGAAATTTCCGAATAACCACCCAGAACGAAGCTTAGAAGGCCAACAAGCCAGCTATCTCTACCAGCTTGCAGGAGATGAAGATTGTTTTGCTTGAAATGGGAAACCAGTTCTCCAGCCGGAACCTCACATCAGACATGTTCACGCTTAAACATTCTTTATAAACCTCTTCGGATAGGCATGCTGTCCATACGTTCCACCGAGTTGGCCATAGAAGACCCTTCAATGTCGAAAATTCTTGGACTGACATTCCCGGTGGCACGATAAACTTTGATCCTTTATTGAGCCTGCTTAATATTCCTTCAGGCGAGGGCAGGTATCACAAAACATGTAGCTAGGCAAGTTTTGTGGCTTCCTTCTTGGTGACCTTTGGTGGATGGTTCAACGTGAACGGCCACCAAGGCTGTGTTGTCTCATCCGCCGCTCTTTCATACGACTTGAGTCTCGTCCATTCTTTGCAGTCTCTGTTTGTTTCGTTTTGTACAAGAACAGAAAATGGTGCAACGGCATAAAGCTTAGAAGCCTGACAAGAGGCCCTTGCTCCAAATGCAGTGAGGCACGCAGGCCATCGTAAACAATTTGCAAATACAAATAATAGGAATGAGAAAGAAATAAAAAAGATACACGTGCAAAATAGTGTAACGCATATAGTAACAATGAAGCACTATTAGTGGTATGCTCATATATACACTACAGCACTTGTAACGTTAAATATACTAAAAAATCCAAGATGTGAGTGCTCATCGCGCATATATAAAGCAAAGAAGACGAATAAAAACTGAGATGCTTGGGGAAAAAAGACAAATATACATTTAGGAATAGTCAAACGGTGTAGTACTTGCACCAGTAAAAAAACATGTGATTAAACATAGGCAAACAGGAAGCAGAAAACTGGTGGGCTAACCATACCTTGGCTCGCAGGCAGTCCTGAAAAAGCCGATTATGTCTTTTTACGACCGGCTTTGGAATGCGACGTGGCCGGCGCCACTGTGCGTGCTGGTGTCAGTTACGCTCGTCACTCATAAGGTTTCCCCTTAGGCCGGCGCTTGGAGGAAGGCGCGGAGCGCGGCATTTTTCGGGAGCTTATGCACGCGCGGTCAGGCAAGCATAGAATGCAGCCGCAGACGGTTTCTGACTGGAACAACGGGGAAGCCTCGGACAGCTCTTCCTAGCGCGGTGCAGTCGGCATGGGGCAGTGCCTCTGTCGAGTTTCCCACCAAGCCACTGCATTCCTTATCCCGAACGCAGACATGAAAGTTTGTGCGAGTTAAAGGGAGCCGTCCGTCTCCCTCTCGAGGTCAGCGACATCCCACCTTCCACCCTTTCTGACTCTCATCCTCGCCTTCGTGTAGTCGGGGCGTGGTATTTGGATTGTGTGGCTCATGGCCTTCTTGCTGTAGGCAGAACGCCAGGTCGTCGAGCCATCCGACCGGCGGGAGCTGCGGACGCCGGTTGCCTCAGTGCCTCAGTGTTGTCTGACTTGTCAGTATATAAGCTGAATACTGATGTACGTTTCTCTCTTCTCTATCCTCTTGATCTGATGTAAATAAACCTCCTTCTTTGCGTACGAGCACCTCTCCTCTCTGCAAGTGATGGGTCCGGTGACGAGGGCCAGCTACCAAACGGGCCCGGCCGGACCCGAGTCACAACACGCAGGATGGCAGCAGTGGGATGGAGCTCATCTACTTGATGGAAATGCTGAGACCCGCTACCCGGAGGACCTAACATAGGACGACGGCTCCTCGTGGCTCTTCTGACATCTGCGGACGGAACGTGCCCGGATTCATGACTGCAGAGGGTGAGTGCATGGCTTTTCTTCCCGGAGATATCACCTGGCTTTGCGTAGCATTGCAGTACCAAGCAGTGATATAGAGTAACCGTTGATAAGATATTGAGAGTACGTCAAGGTCGTGTTGGAGGGAAGAGTTAGCAGCACTAGGGGCAACCATGAATTTGAAGGGGCTTAAAAAGCCTCAGTTGTTAGAGTTGGCCAGTCAGTGGGCCCTCCAAATTGCCGAGACGAGAAGAAAGCCGGAGTTCATTGAGGAGTTCCAGGGGCTCGAGGCAAACGACGAGGAACTCGAGGAGTGCCTAGAGAGCATTAAGCTAAAGAAAGAGGAACAAAAGCGCCGCGAGGAAAGAGATACAGAGGCGCCGTGAAGAAAAAGAGGAAAGGGAACGTATCGATCGGCATACTACCGAAATGAAACGCCTTGAAGTTGAGCTGGCGAAGGCTCAATACTCGAACGGAGCTAATACTGACGTGCAAGTGAATGAGCGCCGAATGACAGACTTAATGCCATCCTACGCAGTAGGAGGGGACATGGGTCTTTTTCTTGTGCACTTTGAGCGCACGTATTACCGGGAAAATTTCGCCAAAGAGACGTGGCCGCAGCGCTTGCTTACGCTGCTGCCATGTGAGGTAGCTGACATTATAGCCCGCATAGGGAAAGAAGACGCAGAGGACTACGATAAGGTCAAAGCGAGTCTTCAAAAAAGTGCAGATTGTCAGCAGAAGGGTTCAGGCGAAAATTTCGAGATGTCGAGAAATCCAAAACGAGTTATACCCAGAGTTCGCGTACACCTAAAGGTAAACCTGGAGGAGTGGCTTAGAGAGGAGGGTTCGCTCGGCGACGCGGAAAGGACTCTGCAGTGCTTTGCGTTAGAGCAGTTCTTCCGCCGGCTACCTGAAGACATTAGGTATTGGGTTCAGGATAGGCCAGGCGTAGATACTATCACGAGAGCAGCCGAGCTCACTAAAGAGTATGTAACTCGTCGTGCTGTCGAAGGTAGAGAAGCCCGTAGGAAGGAGATGGGTAAATACCGACCAGACAAGCCGCCGCGATGGGCAACATCAAGTCAGTATAGACCGAAGGAGAGCTCAGACACCGCGGGAAGTAGTGACGAGAACGGTAAGGAAAAGCAAGAGGTGCCCAGAAAAAAAGGCAGAAGTACAGCATAAAAAGGCGTTCGAGGCCAACAGGCCAATCGTTTGCTACAGGTGCCAGCAGACGCGGCATATTGCTATGCATCAGATTCGGCATATTGCTTTGGCATATTGCAGCAGCCGCGGCATATTGCTTTTGCAAAGATGTGTTGATGTCGCTTTACTAGTAACGACGAAAACATGAAGTCGCTTGAACCGTACATCCGTGACCTCGCTGTAAACGGCAAACCGTGTCGCGCACTCCGCGACTCGGCCGCCACAATGGACGTGGTGCACCCGTCTTATGTCGAGGAAAGACAGTTCACTGGAGAATGTGCATGGATAAAAGAAACAGTAGAGGCTAACGGTGCCTGTCTCTCAGTGGCAAGGGTCCGCATTGAGGGCCCTTTCAGAGTTCTGACACTGAATCCGCGGTTTCGGCACATCTCCCGGCGCAGTACCCGTATTTGTTTTCTAACAAGTCAGAGTATATGCTGCGACAAAGAGGAATTGGGTTCAGTGAAGGTATCGCACAGGGCCTAACAAGCTCCAAGATGAGGGAGCTCACGGCTCAGACGGTGTGTGAACATCCTATGGCAGAGGAAACAGCTGTGGCCGAACCGCCCTTATCCAGCACCAAATCGGAGAACCCCGTAAAAGAGGCTAAAAACGCGCTGACTAAGGAAAGGTGCAGGGAACAGGATGAATCTGGAGCATCTAGAGAGGTTGAACGCACCAGAAAGCTTAATGCACAAGAAAAAGTGCATTCAGTCATAAAACGGCTGCTTCGAGCCCTTCGTTATGAACACAAAGTGGATTGGGAAGCTTGTTTGCCGGCAGCCATGTTCACAGTTCGAATCATTCCTCACGAATCAACCAGTTTTTCACTTGCGGAGCTTGTTTAAGGGCGCGCTCCGCGGTCCCCTCTTCGCATTATTCGAGAATCCTGGGAGGGCGGGGCGGACGACCCGTCGGTTGTGGCATATGTGCTTAAAGGGGTCATGAACCACTTTTCCAAGTAATGATCTAATGACCTCAGTATCGGAGTTTACTGCCTCCCGAATCGAATGCCGCAAAAATTTCTCGAATCCGTCAAGAATGAGCGGAGTTACGGGGGTTTGGCGCACGCTCTCAGCGCTTTCTCTCTTTTCTCGTCCCGAAGAGCGCACTGCAAGCTAGACAGGGAGGGATGGCACGGGGGTAAGAAGTTACGTCACGCGATCGCTCTCCCGCTGTGATTCGCATGCGCGAGTGCGGCTACCATGTAAAGTTAGCAGACTGAGGAGTGCGGCGCGGGCAAGTGGCGGCACCCCGTGGCAAGAAGCGCATTTCATCGGGCTATCGGCCAATAAGCATGCTATGTCTCTTGCGACGCAAACAGGCAGATCCGCGACGTCAACGTGCAGACGCCCCGCCCACCGACGAGAGTTAAAAAGAGGGCGCCTGAGGAAACGGCAAGTTCGCGCTCCGCTCGTGTCCTTTACGCGGCGCGCACGACTGTAATATTTTGCAGAGCAGTTCATAGCCGTGTCAGCTTTCCGCAGGATGTGTTTTTTCAACAAGCCCAAGGGCAGCTTAAGAACTAGCTGGGCAGGAAATGCATAATGCTCAAAGCAAGGCTAAGCACTATTAGGACAAGAAAGCCCGAACGCGAAGCTTTGGAGTAGGTGAGAAAGTAATCATACTGAGGTCATCACCGACAAATAAGGTTCAGGTTCAATGGGAGGGACCGGTTGAAGTTATTCAGAAGTTATCGGATACAAATTACTTGGTTGCTGTGCCGGGAAGGCGGGAAACACTAGTGTACCACAGTAATTTACTCAAACCCTATCAGCAAAGGCAAGCCATTGTGGAGATGCCGCTCAACCAACCGGAATAAATGCCTGTTGATTTCCCGGAGTTGACAAGAGAAAAAATGACATTCACAAGACTATTGGTAACCTGGTAAAGAAGGCGGAGTTGAAGCCAGATCAGAAGACCGAACTGACCGAGTTGTTGTTCGAAGCAAAACAGCCATTTGGGCTAGTTGGTAACGGTTCATATCTTAAAGCAAAAAAACATGGTTGAACCCTCCATCACAGGAATCGGAATAACACGAAAGTAAAGCGTGCCCTTAGAGAAGTAACTGAATGTTTACTCTACATTGATATAAGAGAGTTTGCACAACGTATATTGATGCGTGGCAGCTATGGCACCGTTTAACATCTATGCACCCACTATAATGATTAGTGGTACATCTCTATCGCGACGACTAACGTCCATGTTAAATGATTGAACAAACCCTTGTGGTAGCTGTAGTAGTTAACGGTGAAAGCGTAATCAGAGAAGGACGTGTGATAGCCAGAAGAGTGTCGCATATTGGACGCAGAATTTGGTCGCCATCCCGCGGCATGCTACAATGTGATTGAACGCCACGGCCGGACTAGAGGGAAACGCAAAGCGCGTCGTGCCGCCCCAGTAGCCCAGCCGCAATTTTTCTCGGGGCGAGCGCGTGAGTGGGCAACGCGGTGTTACGGCCAGGTGAGGCAGGCGCGCGTCGCAGAGCTATTTTAAAGACGATAGTCTTTCTTGGGTATTCTGCGGATATCCCCACGCCCGATGCGGCGCATTGAAGAGGCATCGACCTATGGCAAAGTGCAGCCAATCATAACCTCACTTTAATCACTGATCCTGCTTTCCCAACTAGAATTGGCAATTCGTGCTCTAGAGACTCTGTGCCGGATCTTACATTTGTCAAAAATGTCGATTCGATGACCTGGTCAAACTTATTGACAGATCTTGGCAGCGATCACCATATCTTAGCCACTAGCATGTTTGTGGAGACGAAAAGACTGAGAAGCTTTACCGCCACAGACTGGGACCTGTTTCGAACACTCCGAGAAAAGCGTGGGCAATCCCAACACTCACCTCCTGATTTGGACCGATGGTCTGAACAATTAAAAGAGGACGTCAAGGCAGCCACGAAGTCAATCCAGACCGACCTCGAAGTCGACAGGATGGACAGCCGGTTGGCGCATCTTCTGGAGGCTAAAAAGTCACTCCTCGACCGATGGAAAGGGCAGAGGCTCAATCGGAAGCTTCGAAAAAAGATTTCAGAACTGAACGGGACCATTGAAGAGCATTGTCAGGTACTAGCTAAGCAGCAATGGGACGAACTCTGTAACTCTGTGGATGGTCAGATGAGAGTCGGAGGAAAATGGAACTTGCTAAAACACCTCCTAGATGACACGAATTCTAAGTCTAATCAGAGGCACGCGATAGAAAAGGTCCTTCATGAAGCGAAGCGGTCGGAACCCATGGGCGTCATTGCGGATAAGTTGGCAAACAGATATCTTCCGGTTGGTAGCGTGCGTCCGACGGACTATCCTACGTACAAGGGCGAGCCGAACCCAACACTTGACGAACCATTCAGCACCAGCGAAGTCAGGGCAGTATTACATAGCCTAAATGGAAGGTCTGCCTCTGGTCCGGACGGAATTTCCAACAGGGCTCTCAGGAACCTGGATGACGACTCCATCGAGTATCTCACTGAAGAGATAAATCGGGTCTGGAAGCAGGGCTTAGTTCCAGAGACCTGGAAGTCCGCATCGGTGATACTCATTCCGAAGCCGGGAAAACCCCCAGGCCTCGCAAACCTTCGACCCATCTCCCTCACGTCATGCGTGGGGAAGGTTGCAGAGCACGTCATTCACAAACGCATTTCGGACCATGTCGAGAAGAGCAATTTATTTCCATACAACATGGTTGGCTTCCGTCCGGCTTTGTCGACGCAGGATGCGATGAAGCTCATCAAGTGTCAAATAATCGACAATCCAACCAGAGACGTCCGGGCTATTCTGGGTTTAGATTTGGAAAAAGCTTTTGACAACGTGTCTCACGCACACATTCTGAATGCCATATCGGATCTCAATTTGGGCGCATCCTTTCACGGTTACATCAGCTCCTTTCTCAAGGGGCGGAAAGCGACACTTAAAATTGGAGACCTAACAACAGAGGCTTTCGAGCTTGGCCCTAGAGGAACACCGCAGGGAGCGGTCGTTTCACCGCTATTGTTTAACATAGCAATGAGAGGTCTCTCGGAAAAGCTCTCTGCTATAGACGGTGTTAGTCACACAATCTATGCAGATGACATAACTATATGGTGCACCAAGGGATGTGAAGGAGATGTTGAGGCGAGTCTCCAATCGGCAGTCAATGAGGTTGAATCATACCTGGAAAACACGGGACTAAAATGTTCCCCCAGTAAGTCCGAGTTACTCCTTTATAGACCAATCAGACGAGGTCCCAAGCCCAGGGGATGGAAGCCACTCGCAGATGTCGATATCAGGCTAACCACACGTGATGGAAACCTCATTCCTAGAGTCGAGTCCATACGCATGTTGGGCATGGTTATCGAAACCAATGGATCCAATAGGCTTACGTTAGATAGGATTACAAAGAAAACGGAAATGGTCATCAGACTCATTACTAGAGTGTCTAATAGAAGAGGAGGACTGAAAGAAGACAATTTACTCCGGATTTTCCATGCCTTTCTCATGAGCCACATCATCTACGTAGCGGCCATGCACACCTGGCACAACTTCGAGAAAAAGAAGCTTAACACCCTCATTCGGAAAAGCATCAAAAGGGTGCTAGGCATTCCGATGACGGCTAGCACAGAACGCCTTTCTCAATTAGGTGTGCACAATACGCTGGATGAAATCATCGAAGCACAAGAATCAGCCCAGCTTGCTCGACTATCCTGCTCTTTGGCAGGGAGAAGAATTTTAGCCATTCTGGGCCTCAATCCAGTGCTGGCAGTGGAGAGAAGCCATCCAATCATCGAGGAGCAAAGAGAAAATATTCTTGTCGCACCGATCCCTCGCAATATGCATCCGCAGCACAATGAGGGAAGGCGTAGAGCAAGAGCGATTGCGATCCTGAAGAAGATCAAGGATGATCCTCAATCGGTCTGCTTCGTAGATGCGGCACAATATGGTCGCTCATCTCACTATGCCGTGGTCGCAATAGATAACAGAGGTGAAATAATCTCGTCGGCCTCCCTGACTTAGCAAGCATTTCCTCATGGTTTGCTCAAAACAAACTAACTTTAAATAGCAAAAAAACTAAATATGTAGTTTTTCGGTCGAGGAGAAATAATGTTGACACCAGCAGCATAAGTATTAGCTTAAACAATAGCCCTATACAAGAAGTTGACACATTTAAATATCTGGGAGTCATTTTTGACCAACATATACATTGGGAAGCGCATATTCAGAATGTGTGCAGGAGAGTCGCGTGCGGATGTTACCACCTCATTAAAGCAAGACAATATTTCCCCCGTGAAATACTCAAATCTCTATACTATGCGTTTTGTCATAGCCATATCAGTTATTGTATAGAATCATGGGGCGTAACTTACAAAACATACTTACAATCTTTACAAAAATTACAGAAAAGGGCATTGAAAATAATTAATCCTAACAGTAACAATGATATAATTCACGACATTTTCCAGACACAGCAAGTGTTATCGCTTAAGGCTCTGTGTAATTATAAGATTTCAATTTCAGTTAATAGCATTATGAGCACTAACTTTCCTATTCCTCGTAATGTGTTCTGTTTTCCGACGCGCAGTACGAGACATGCTCTAAAAGGCAATCTGAATTTACCAAAATGTTATAATGTATACGGTGAAAGAGTGATCGAATTTAGTGGAACAAAAATCTGGAATGTCCTACCTTTGGAGGTTAAAACCGCACGTAATTTTAAGCAGTGTAGTAAATTCTTTTTTCTTGCGAACCAGGACCTTTAACATATCTGCAATAACTATTCGGGTGCACTTGTGAAAACCATTGTTCGTTTGTTTGTCTGTTAAGATATGTAATTGTATACCTAACTGTAAATACTGCACTGACCTGAATGTTTTATTATTAACACTGGACCGGATACTAGCCTTTCCTGGCTATCGGTCCAGATATCTGTATAAGCATGAATGTAAGAAAAAATGAAAATAAAAGCACTTGACTTGACTTGACTGGGACCACTTCTTCTAAAGCGGAGCAGGTTGCTATTGCTTTGGCACTCTTGGATGATAACAGGACGCAAATCTACTCGGATTCTAGATCGGCAGTCAGGGCGTTTGCCTCGGGCTCCATAGCGAAAGAGGCACATGACGTTCTTAAGAACCGGACCATAACTATGCACACAATCATTTGGTTCCCGGCACACCTAGGTCAAACTTTGGACTCCCTCACCAACCTCAACGACATCGCCCACTCCCAAGCGCGCGTACTAACTCTCCGCGTGGGAGGAGAAGCCTTGTCACAGAGCAGGGTTGAAGAGTTCCGAGACACTTTATTCACATTTAATGAATTCACGAAGCATTTTTATCTGGAAAGAAGAGTATTTCCTCCACCACACAAAAAGCTCACGAGACCACAGGCGATGACCTTTAGGATGCTTCAAACTAATTCTTATCCGAATCTGGCTTTCATGCACTGTCTATTCCCAAGTGACTTCAGCTCACAATGCCCTGGCTGCGGGGGAACGTGCGATTTAGAGCACATGCTTTGGCGGTGCCCCTCGTTACGTGGGGATAAGGACCTCACAGAGCAGAAATGGAGCTCGGCCCTCAAGAGCTCGGAATATCAGCAACAACTTTGGGCTGTCCAGAGAGCCTGCGATGCGGCGGTTAGGCTAGGTCTAACTGTCCCCACGTGGGAGCGGCCCGCGGTGTCACCCTAAGGGGTGGCACTTCTCCGGATCTTTAAATAAAGTTCTTCGTACCGTACCGTACCGTAGTCTTTCTTGGGGAACTTAAACGCAGAAATTTTAACGCGGTAGCGTTAGAGAGCTCGTGTCGCAGAAATTCCGCTGTCGGCGTCGGCACCGTTGGTTGTGAGCGAAAAATCATCCGTGAGCGAAAAATCGAGAAAGTAGCAAATAAAATAAACGATAAAATCTTCGGTCCCAATGAGGATCGAACCCGGGCCGTTCGCGTGGCAAGCAGGTGTCTTACCACAAAGCCACGATGTTGCTTGCAGCTGCCTCGGACAAAAACACTACATAAATGTCATGTAGTGAAAGGAGTCTCGACGCATTTTGTTCGGCAGGTGTCCCGACGAAAACGAGCCCATACGGTAGGCGCATTCGCGAGGCCATCAAACTACGTCGAAAAACGCCGGGATAGTGCAGCCATCGCCGCTAAATACACACACGAACTTTCAAACAGCTCTAAAAATGGACAACTATGTCCATCTAGAGGAAAACATATCAAGCCAACGCAGCAAACGCTAGATAATGTGCTGCCATCTGTGAGGCATTGTGAGAAATATGTCTCGCCTTTTCATGGCTTCCGAAAGGGCCGGCGCGCGGCGCATATCTTGGAGGCCATGCGACTCTTGCTTTAGATCGAAAGCCTGTAAAATTCGCGCGCGTGCGTGCGTGTGTGTGTGTAACAATACACATTAATAAGTATGCACTTAGTGGTTGAAGTGCGCACTAGGGGCCGGATTTCGCTATCGCGTTCAACTCTTAAAGGCGAAGCTTAAGGGTCCCCCAATTTTTGGTCTGTCTGTCTGTCTGTCTGTCTGTCTGTCTGTCTTTCTGTTTGTCGGCACGTGCCTCGATTCAGCCACTCGGCCAAAGTTGAACCACTTGCCCAAGGGCCAGCCGTCTTGAACTGGTACGGCTGTTCATACTTGTGAACGTTGTCGATCAAAAAGTAAATATCATGCATATCTGAAGTGCAACATCACTAAGTAAGTATTAGGTGGCGTGTTCCTTTAATAGAAAATGCATACATACGTAATTTTAAGGACCCTAGTTTCTTAAGCTGCGCTGAAAATGCATAAGAATGGAAGCTTGAGCGAGTTGGTATGCGTTCATCTTTGTTGAAACAGCGCTCACTAGACGACGACGAAGTAAAAGAAGGCACAGGACAGGCGCTGCCTGTCCTGTGCCTTCTTTTACTTCGTCGTCGTCTCTGTCCTGTGCCTTCTTTTACTTCGTCGTCGTCTCTGTCCTGTGCCTTCTTTTACTTCGTCGTCGTCTAGTGAGCGCTGTTTCAACAAAGCTGAAAATGCGACTGCGCTGAAATTTGCCTTCCTCCGTGCCCTTCGCACGAGCTCATTGTTGTGTTTCGGTTTCGGTTCTGTATTGCACTGTACGAATGCCATGGGTTGGTGTTAAAAAACTTTAGTTTTGAGAAGGCCAAGAAGGTGAAAAAAAATATTTAAAAAATGAAAAAGCAGCGTTGTGGGCGGCCTTCAGGCTGCCGGTTGTGGGCGCCGCTCTGGCATTCCTGTTTTACCCAGGCGACGTGTAAATAAAAGAGTGTGTGGAGAGTACTCGTTGAGTGCGGACGTTTCTCTGCTTCAGCGCGTCGCGCCAAACCGCGTTTTCGGGCTGGCTGGCGTCCCTGCCGGTCGCGTTGGTCACCGCCGGTCTTCGCCTGCTGCTGCGCCGGGACTACCAGCACGCAACACAGCATTCATGTTTCCCGACGTATTGCCAGATGGCGTCCATATCTCACACAGCGCCTCTTCTATCGTCTTTACACGACATTTGCAGCGAAGCACGAGATACGCGGCCAATTTTTGGTTTGGATTAGCGTGATGCTATGAGCGAGGCCGACGCTTTTACGACGCTTGGGCTGAGGTAGCCCCTTCGCGGTGGGTAAAGGCATTGACAAAAATGAACTTCAATTGAAAACGCCCCGAATGGGACGGATGTGTAACGCGTTGCAGGTGTTAATCGCGGAGGCCACAGTAATGACGAATTATTTGCGGCTCCAGAGGGCAACACCACCCCGGCGACCGGGAGAGTGGTAGATATACAAGGCGCGTTTGTAAAGCACCTGGAGTCTGTGACCGTGGCGCAGTGGATAGCGTGTCCGGCACCTGTTGTTGCGGACAGAGCGGTCGTGGGTTCGATGCCCGTTGACGGAAATTTTTTCTTTGCCATCTTATCGTGTAAATTTTTTCGAGTTCATTTCCGTGACGGAAATGCGTCACTGAAGTCTTGGTGGGCCCCGGCAAAAACACTTTCGTGTTAAAAGGCGCACTGCTTGTACAAGGACGTAAGAAAAGAGGAACCGACGACACAAAGCGCCGTCGTCGGTTCGTCCCTTCTTATGTCCTTGTTCCCGCAGTGCGCCTCTTTGCTTTAAGATTTGTTGTTTGAATTTAAAGAGAGAATTTCTGACACACCCGGCAGAACGAAAGCCTTAGTTCACGATATTGAGCTAGCTTCCTCATAACCAGTTCGATCAAAGGCTTACCCCGTTTCGCCTCAGCAACGTGAGATAATGGCCGCTGAAATAGGCAAGATGCCAGAGTTGGGAGTGATTGATCCAGGAGAAAGGGATTATACTTCTCCTCTAATCTTGGTTGAGATCCCACGAAAGGAGCCGCGACCGTGTAATGACTACCGGAGACTCAACTTGATCACGAAGGACCAGATCTATCCTATACCGCATATTGAGGAAAGGCTTGAGGGGGTGAGCAGTGCCAATTTCATCTCGACTTTGTATTTAGCTAGAAGCTATTGGCAGGTCCCTTTAACTGAGAAGACTAGTAGGCTTGCGGCGTTTATTTCCCCGATGGGAACATTTCGGGCAAAGTACTATAACCTTACCTTTAGATTAAAGAACACACTCTATTGCTTCTCTAGCCTGATGGACAAGGTGCTACAGGGTATGGAGGACTTTGCACTCCCTTCTCCAGATGACATTGCTATATTTTCTTCTTCATGAGTCGACCATGCGAAACACCTGCGAGCCGTGCTATGTCGTCTGCGTGAGGTCAGCTTGACAGTAAAGGCAGCGAAATGCCCATTGGCATGCGCTGAGGTGGCTTATCTAGGGCATATAATACAAGGCTACCGCCGGCCATCGGAAGTCAAACTGGCGGCAATAGACAATTTCACTCAACATCGAACGAAGAGGGACATACGGTCATTCCTTGGTTTGGCCGGATATTACCAAAGGTATATTCCGCGTTACTCGGAGATTGCAAGTTCGTTGACGGATGCTCCAAGAAAAAAGTCACAGTTCCGCCGCAAGGGCGATGCAATGAATGCTATAGCAAGAAACTGTAATGCTATACGAAGTGAGGCTTACCGATAGATACTCTCAGTTTGAACAGCGCTCCCGTTGTAAAGGCGGCCGAAGCAGCGAAGGAAACTAGCGTGCTTCAAGTGTCGATCTGTGACAGTTGATAGTTCGCGCTCATCTTCTGTTTGTTCGTTTAGCGGCGTCCCTTGAGCTCGAGTGACTTTCGTACGCTCCGTAACATGAGCGCGGACATCACGGTGAAAGCTCGAAACATCCCTCCTCGCTTCACCACGAGATAACCGCGTGCGCAGACAGCGGAAGGGCAAGGTTCTCCCTGCGCAAATATTAGAACAAGCGAGCGAGCTGGCCGACGACATTCAAATGCACCCGTTGCGCTCCTCGCGGCATCTCGCTGGTAATGAAGAAACGCTTATAAGCACCTGCCGTCTCGGAGTACTGCCAGCGGTAAGGGATGTGTATATAACGCTCGCCTTTAGCTACCTGAAGGATCTGCGTTTTGTGGCGTAGTAGTTTGCGCCATGCGGTGCGGAGCAAGAGGTCGCTGGTACGATTCCGCGCTTCGGAAGAATTTTTCTGGATTATTTTTCTTTGGTACTTTTATATATATACACGTACTTGTACATAAACGGTGCATGACGGCGGCGACGGCGACGGCAAAACCAGCCGAGACTGTCCATATAATTGCTATAGCAATAAAACGGAACCCCAGATGGTAAAGTGGGACGACGCAAAAGAACACGTATTTTCTACGCTGAAGAAAGCACTAACGAGTCAACCAGTGTTGAGCACGCCTGACTACTCTAGGCTATTGATTCTCCAGTATGATGCCAGCGACCGGAGTATGGGTGTCGTGTTTTGTCAAAGGGGTGATAACGACCATGAACACCCGGTACTGTATGCCAGTCGAAAGCTTTCGGTTCGTGAGGAAGCAGTGCGTCAGAAAAGGAGTGTGCCTGCGTTGTTTGGGCTGTGCAGAAGCTAGCTTGTTACATCACTGGTTCAAGGTTCACTATAGAGACTGACCATAGTCAGAAGGCAGGGTCCACTATAAAAGAAATGTAGCTCAGTAATTTCAATCAGTTTATTTAGACAAAAATGAAAATTTGCCTAGGTTGAAGAGACTAAAGACAGATTACCTCTGCCTGACTAAAGTCCCTCCACCCATACATTTTGTATGGGTGGAGGGGCCCTAGTCAGGCAGAGGTTGTTGCTAGGCTGTTTGGGTATGTGCTTTAGTGTTTGTGAATGCGACACCATATATGGCCGCCACTGACTCGGTGGACGAAGGCTTAGTGGTTTTTCGACAACATGCGAAGGACTTCCCCTCACACCTGGGATGCCTACTAATGACAATTTAGTTTTTATCTCCGAGCCTCACGGTGTCGGAGGACCTTGTTTGCTGGATTTGCTGTGATCGGTCGTACAAAGAACTGATGCTTTTCGATGCGCCTCATTCGAAAGTAGTCAAAACGGCGCATTGTTCCTGTGTTAACACGGTGTACCCGAGAGTTCTCCTCAGGCATGCTACACACCAATTACAATTACGTCGGAGAGCTTTTCAATACTGCGTATCTTTGTTTTCTCGTTGCTGCGGTGACTGAGACCTTCTTTCTAAAATTGAGGGGAAAAAAGGAAGGAAAAGCGCCGTTTGCAGAAAGGGCAGAGGGTTGTTCCTTACATTAAAGTTGCGCACAAGCTCAAATATCTGGGCAGCTTTGTTCTTTTTCCGCTCCAAGGAAGCTAATGAGCCTGTGTCCGCGATATTTAAAAGCGCCGAAGTGTATCTGTGTGAGAAGAGGTGTGCAAAGCCATACGTCACCTGCGGGGTGCGAGTGCTGTATGCAATGCCGCTCAGCTGCTGTATGGTGCGCATCCGCGAAAGGGGTCAATGTATTAACGATCGTGTGAGAAAACAGGAAATGTGAACGGAGACGTGCAGGCACGTTTGCATGTGCGTTGCACTTCCTGCGAAGGTGAGCCGATATTTGCCGGTATGAGTTTCCTGGTATGAGTTTCCTGGTATGAGTAACGAGGTGTTAGCGCAGGATATTTCGGAGGCCAGGTCAAAGTGCAGAAAATATATCTCTGTTAGGGACACGTTGGTTCGATGCAGTGTTTTTATTTTCATCTGTTTTTTGAGCTAGAAGTTGTCATGACATCATCCAATCAAGTGTAGCGTGGTGTGCGCGAATTTGCTGTGAATGCGCATCACGGCCGTATATCACGCCTTCTTCGCAGCTCAAAATATGTTGCGAGTTGGCGCCCCATCCCTTCAGTTTATTCTTTCCGGGATAATAAACATCTGCAATGTCAGCACTACACGATGGAAGGCGTAGGGCTATTACTATAGCATTGAATTCTGGAGTCAGCGCGATCGTCTCTTGAGGAAAATACTCGCTTACATTAGTGTAAGAAATGCGGCGCCTCATGAAAACCAATCTAAACAAAAAGAGCAATAATTTCTTAAATTACCATTCTGATTAGCCAGGTTCCTGGTAAGATGGTGCTTTCTGAATTTATTTAAGCAATAAAACAAGTCGAATTTGTGCCATCTAAAAATGTGAACGGCATTTTTGCCGCAGCACTCTCAGAGACCCATTAGCTGTGATAGTTGTGCGATAAAAACAATCGCTATCGATATGCTTTCATTCTGATTTGGCGGATTTTTTTTTCGTTTTATGCAGGGACGAGAACGAAGAAACGCAGTTGAGTGGGGACCGGCTGTGAACTGAACCGGCTGTGATCTGAACTCGAGATCTGAGTTCAACACCTGTTGGATTTGGCAGAATGTCGTCAGTTATATACTGTTACGACGCGCGAGAAAGTCTGGTCTTGCTCTATATAAACACAGCTGCCGCTCGCAATAAAGCGCTCTATCTTTTCCTGCTCCCCAGATGCCTGCATGGTGTCAGAAGTGCGATGGCGGTTTCTTTTGCTAGCACCAGTTTTGAAGGAGAACCAGCAAAAGTCATTAATGACCCCTGAAAGCATGGCGTCGACTGTGCTAGAGCCATTAGGGCCGCTCTACATAACTTTACAAAGGTTTCGTAACTAGGACGTGCCATAAATGAGTGAGACTGCACGATGACGGCGGGACTAGCCTATATCAGATAAGGAAGTTGAAGCCTCAATCTTTCTGAGAACGATACATGTTGACACGAGAAGAGCCTAGTACTCTGTTAACTTCGGCAACGAAGGTGAGACCAAAGAGATAAACCGTCTTTTCGCGAAGTTAACCGTCGTTTTCGCGAAGGCTTTTTGAGCTTCGCCTTCAAGAGTAAAACGCGATAGCGACATCGGGTACCTTGCGCACCGCTTTCGACGGTGCCGCTAGGAAAGGAACGTTTGTGCTTGCAACATTGACAATTTCAAACTATCCTAGAATGTTATTGTTGTTGTTGTCCTCTCTACATGGCACACACACAATCCAGGGGATTGGTCGAGTAGTGGATGATTTCTTCCAATACTTCCTGCATTTTTATTTGTATAATTCATAGATGCGCTAGTTAATTAATAATTAAATTGAAGTGCCAATTTTTGGTAATTAATGTTTATTGCCCGCAGCATTTAGCAACAGATTATTTTAGTCGCAATGATATATTTCTGAACGGCAAAGAAAACATCCCTGCGGCTGCGTCCCACAGTAGTGGCCCCAAAAGAAAGTAGAACGGGTTCTAATAATTCCAGGCCCAGCTTTCGAAGTGATACTGCTATTCTTTTCTTGAATGTATTGGACCGGTGACAAGATATCAAGAAATCCTATCGTTTCCTCCTTGATTACAGAAAAGTCACATAGGGGAGTTCACTAAACCTCATCTGTACAAGCAAAATTGAGGAAGGCAAAATAGCAACGAAATTTTTTTGATGGCAACTTCCATCATCTAGAATGAGATAAATTGCTGCGCCAGGGAAATAACTGATAAAAGGTGGTTGTACTCCGGAGAAGTTGTCAATGCTGAGTCTGATAAACTTTCCCTGAACGTAAGTGAGCGAAATCACACTGTCGTGACGTGTGCTGTTAGTGGTAAAACAGCACTGATCGGCGCGGAAAGCGAAGTCTTTGCAAGAGAACGAGCCATTTCATTGAAAACAAACCTTTGTGGCCGGGTACCCAGACTAAATGAATACATTGAAGTTGAGCGGGAGCTAATAATTTAAAGAGCTTCAGTATATGCGCATCACCGGATGTTGAAAGAAAAGAGCACACAGATAATGAGTCAGGAGATAATGAGTCAACACAATGACGGTCCCGACGTGGGAGTCACCCGCTGCGCGCTGACGCGCACCTTGAAGGGCCTCAATAAAGTTTTGCAACCAACCAACCAACCTACTGAATTGTACAGCTGCGAAATGCCCACTACATCATAATTCTTGCTTTTGCAAATTGGCGGAGTACCCACTACGCGTCCGTAAGGCGCCACAAACACCTGCGCTGCTTCACCCCCCTTCATCTTCAGTACCTGCTTCTTGCAATGACTTAAACACTATGTGTCGTTTCTGCTCTTCAGAAAAGCACAAAAAATATTCTGATTCTTCGTGCCATTAACATAAATTTGTTACGCGATATCCGTGATGTTACTGCGGTTTACACAAACTGCCTTCATGGATTCGGCGTCGAATCATTGGTTTACCTTCGAACAAGATGCAGATGAGGGACCTCCGCCACATTAATACAGCTCATATTTTCCAATCTTATGCCTCCTCCTGTCCGCGGTGTACTTGAGAATAAGATCCCTGACCATTTCCCTATTGTTTTTAAACTTCCTTGTCAATTACATAAACCTTGTAATAAATTCGACAAAGCTCAAAAAAAGCGACCCCTAGCACAAAGCGCTGCATGTAATCAGTAGAGACCGGATTTTAGGCAAATGCCTAATTTTGTTTCTTCCTCTCCTATCGCGCCTCTTTGATGTATGAGCACGACTTAGAGGTTAAGAAGAGCTTTTATAGTGGTTTTACAGTGCCTGTAAATGCCTACAAATGCCTATTTTCCCCATCGGCGCCTATATGAACATTATTTAGCCCCAAGTTTTGCTTTCGAGTGCAGTTTGAGTCCTTTATTCACGTTACCGAGCAAAACTGATTGTTCGGAACTCTATGGGGTTCATCCTAGTCCCCTTGCTCAACCAACTTCTGGCAAACAACCGCTAGCAGCAGCGAAATGGGACTCACCGACCAGCATACGCCACCGCGCTGATATGGTGCCAGTGATTGGCGAATGCGAAACCGCGGAGAGCCTTCAGGGGAAAGAAGAGTGAAGAGCAGCAGAATAAAGCAAAATGTGGTGTGCACGCGGCTTTTGTTTTGCTTGTAATTTACAGTTTAAGGCGTTCACCGACAGGGGAGCAACTGGCTCCACGGGCGTTCGCGTGAGAGAGCCAGGAGGGGAAGCCCCCAAGACCGGCTCGCTACATGTGCAAGTTCACCAACGTGGTAGTTGTATGGGCACGTCAATAGCCCATTTTTAACCCCTCTATTGCATGAATTACGAAAAATCATTTGAGACATTATTTTCTCGACTTTTATCATAAGATAGACGAAGAAGAACATATGCAAAAATTTTCAGATTTATTGTGAGTGCATTAATCAAGATACCGGTTTGTGCCGAATATGGCACACCATGCAGATGGGCGAGTAATATTGCTTCCATGGCTCAAAAAACAAAATATCACTTATTGAGACTTTTTTTAAAGGTGATGTGAGGAAAGAAGCATTTGCTTCCTATGTTGAGGCATAAGTGAACATTTCACTTAGTGCACCCGACCGCCGATATTTCTGTACAAGATGGCCGCTTACACGTTTGTCTGTTCGCATGTTGCCGCCTTGGTATACTCTCCTGCTCGAATTACCAACCACTGGTTTGCGGTTGGGAGCGTCAGTTGCAGAGGGAATGGAAAAAGGCTAAATATCGACTTGAACTGCTCGGAGCTCACATAATGTTTTCATGTACCCACGCCAATATTGTAACAAGAAAATTGCCAGGTACTGTTGCTGGCACCTCAGAATTTCGTGAAGGAGCTAAAAACCTACCACCACCAATACCTAAATTCTGCACAACAGAGCTGTGCTGCATGATCTCAGAGGCTGTGCTTTATTTACATTTGTATTGTGGAGTACAACATAGATGGCAGCATATTGCGCATTTCGTCACTGATATTCCTACTGTGCGAAATATAGCACATACCGATTTCCGGCTGTATACCGTAGTGGCAAAATAAATTGAGGAAAGTAATAAAGAGCATGAATGTTTAAGGTTACGAGATATCCCAGAATAATTTTTCAAGCTTCTGGAGCGAAAAAAAAGGTTGCGCTAAAAAAATCGCAATCGCTGTTGTTCGCATGCCGAACTTGCACGTGCACTGCGAAATCTATCTCACGCCTGTTTTTCTTACTGCTCCATGGATGGCAGCACTTTTCTTATGTTAAGTGCGCGCAACTATAGGAATTACTCTGGCAGTGTCACATTATCAACTGGGTCTCTTACGCCCTCAATAAAAAATGTTAATCGGTATGTGCCAAATATGGGACGCTTGCAATAGATGGTTAAGAACGGTAAAAGCGCTATGTGTGTGCGTGTGCGCCTTTGTGTCGCTGTTTTTAGTGCGCTTTAGCCGTTCTTAAAATAAAGTGCAAAGATACGGCCATAGAGTAAATTCAATATTACTTATATTACTGCGGCTGAGGACCCCTGATGTTGCATTCGAAGAACTGTTTACTGTCCCTCGAGATACCCTTCTCCCTCTTGTAAATTCTACGCCTTTTCTACAGCAGACCACATCATGTGGAGCTGCTCTGAGCAGCCTCTTCCCCCTTTCCTGACACGCTTATTTCTAGTGAGGCGCAGTGGGAGGCTGCCTCGCGCACCTCGAGGCCCAACACTCAGGAGGCCATCCTGGAGTGGGCTGAGAGTGTAGAGGAGGCCTACTTCAGGTAGTTCCCTCCCCCCACCCTCTGTCCCATTGCCCCCTTTCCTTTATCCAGGGACTAATAAAGTGATTCATTCATTCATTCATTCATTCATTCATTCATTCATTCATTCATTCATTCCCACCTTTACTCCTAAAGCAGGGGACCAAAGGCAGGCCTTGTGAGAAGCACGTCATCGCGTCAGTTTCACTTATGCATGCGCTACGAAGCATTGTTTTCGTTCGAACTCGAACAACGGGGGAGGGGGGACGCTAGGGTGAGACATCACCCCCTTCCCTATTGGCGAACCCTGCTCACGCCTATGGTTGGCTCGACGCGTTTGGATCCGGCCAATAGGAGGCATCTCTGCCTTCTGGTCCTTTAGTGGTCTGGCTATGTGCTCCTGCTCTGCCCTTCTCAGCCATGTCGAAAAGAAAGACACCCAGGAGTGTGTTGATTCGACAGTGGACACTCCACTCACCATGCTACAGAATAAACGGAGAGACCGTGTTCTGCGAACCGCACAGAAAACAGGACACTTGCGTGGCTATGTTCGACTGTTGCGCGTTTGTGCCGTCATAAACAATAACATTTTTTTTTTGCATTCCTGTTGTATATGCAGGTCGCGGACGTCTTTGTTCTGAAATTATTTGCATTGATGTAAAAACTTCTTGTGCCTATATTTACGACCCTGAATGCCTAAAACGTCGTTGTGCCTACCCATTTTCAGTGTCTAAAAACGCGCATTTTAATGCCTAAATATCCGGCCTGTAGTAATCAGTTAGTCCGCTGCTAGCGAGTAAAAAGACACGGCTGCGAGCATGAAAGGACGGCCCACGTGCACTGCGATGTCTCGACACCAGGCACTCAACGTCGGATAGGGCGGTGATGTTGATTTCGGCCGCCTATTTCGTGTCCCGACTTATTTTGATGCCGGATGTATACGTATATTGTTACACACTTTGTTCGTATCTTTTAGCACGTAGGCTTTAACACATTAAGGAAGGTCCCGGAGAACCTGGCACCCTTCAGAATGGTGCTCTGGGACTTTGGTGCAGCATGCATGTCTTATACAAAAATATCTAAACTGAAACTGAAACTGAAATACATATCACACCTTGTAATAAACTTCTGAAGAGCGCTCTACAGTTTGGAATGTTCTTGTGTACTATCCTAAACGTTTCTCTGTCACATTCTCCTACAGAAGATTTCAGATTTGAAGGTCGTCTTTTAACGTTCGAGAAACTATTTGAAAATCATGGATTAGCAGGTAATTAGACAATTCTGCTGCTTTTATTAAGAAACATCAATCGCATACGCATACAGTGTTTTACCTAGCTAATTGTAGAAATTAAGACTCGTGCCCACCTTCATGCGTGTTGGAATTAAAGATGCAGTAGTAGAAAATTCTATTTGATGCTTGGCGTGTTTTTGTGTGCCTAATTTTGTTTGGTACAGCAGCTGCTGAGTGTTTTTGAACAGTGGTGTTAGTATACGAATGTTACGCGCATGTCTTCCCATTGAACCTGAGAGAGTGCAAACGTTACATAGAGGATAAATCTACGGGAAATAATAGGCCATGAATCCCATGTAGGCAAAGCTTAGCAAGTGTGTGGTTTAATTCTAACCAATTTTGCCTTTTTATTCAAATTGAAGCGACACAGCATCCCACTAAGCTACAAACTGGGCTCTGATTCTACAGTATTACAACATATATATGTGTATTCCTTGGCTCACGTAAGTGAGATCGCACATAAGATAATACACGCTGACACGTAATAATAATATGTGTTGTTTTACGTGCCAAAGCCACGGCATGATTATGAGGCACGCCGTAGTGGAGGGCTCCGGGAATTTTGACCACTTGGGGTTCTATAACGCGCTCTGATATAGCACAGTACACGGTTACTTCGTCTCCTCCGAAATGCGCCCGCCGCGGCCGGGATTGAACTCGCGACCTTCTGGTCAGCAGCGGAGCACCGTAACCTCTATACCACCGCGGCGGACTGCGGTCAAGTAATTTGCAATATAACACGCTCCACTATACTTCGTGATGCAAGATGCACTTGGGCAGTACCAGACTTGAAGCTCGTAAAGAGTGAGGAATCTTGACCATGGCGACAACGACACCGTAGAATTACCAACTTACGCAACCAGAAGGCCTACTTCAGCCTTTTGCATGCGGATCTAATTCCCGAGTGCTTGAATGTTATGAGGGGCACTATGTTCTCTGCGCACTTTATTCGCTTGTTGAGTTCAGGCTGCTAATAAAAAAAAGGCAGGAGTAGGAGTGATATGCAGCAAATGAGTGTGGCTGATATGGCCCAGGTATGAAAAGCTTAGTACGACGGTGCATGCTCACTCTGCTGTCAACAGTTAGAGCGTGCTTGCTTGACGGAGGGTGCGCGGTATCTGGGACGTTTTATGGCCCAATTTACAGATAACCTGCTGGATTACATCGTAAACACCGTCGTATCACAGGGCTCAAGTACTAAGCCTCTTTTATCGCGTAGAACGGGGGCAGCAATACAGTTTTGTCCCGTCATATCTCTATGGGCCTTGTCACCCATACGTTCATCGCTAACTACAAGCAAGTATGCTGTACATACATTAACTCATACCGTCTCCCAAGCTTTACCATTTCATCCCTCGGCTTGTTTTCTTGCCTGGGTGATAACGGCAGCTAAAACTCAGAAAACAGCTCGCCTGCAAAGGGAAATATTTCTAAGGATACATTACCTGCCTGCAAATTCAAGAGCTAAGGTAGAACGAAACAAAAAATCGGTTTAGCTGCAGTAAAACGATTTTGCGAGTGCCACCTTTCTTCAGACCTGAGCCGTGCGAAAAACATGCCAGGCCTGCTAGTTTTAAACCTGTTGCGCTAACACCAAACTAACATAACACATGCCGTCAAAAACGTTGGAAGCGTATAGTAATTGCGGATAGGAAATGCTGAAAAATACGGTCTCGAAGTTACTCACTCACTAAGAGAATTGCCAATAACATTGAGTGGCTTGATGATAAAAGATGGCAGAATTACGAGATACGATAAAAGATGCCTTTTACCACGTTTTCTGGTTGTTTTCTGATATCATTTTGAGTTTGAGCTTTATTGATTTCAGGCAGATTGCTGGGCGGGGCTCCCACCTAGGAGCCAACGGAGGAACCGTGTGAATGAGTTTAAAATATACTTGTACTTTCCTGTGTTAGCATAAGTGCCCTTGGTACCGATGCTCTTTTTATGCGGGTTCGGCTATTCAAGCTACTATCTGAGCAGTTTCTTTCTCACACTCTTGCTGTGCAATTTCATAGCACAAATGAAATGTTTGTGTATTTATCTATCTCTTTCGCGCTTTAGCCGGACAGCCACAAAGCACCACCATTTCACGGCCTCCACTTCGGATTCAATAATTATTAGTGCGAAAGGGCACTCATCGCTCCTATGGGTGATTCCACGAGAGATCGAACATGCCTGTCCGGTCGATATTTTTGTTTTGCCTGGGTTTTTTATATGTTATGTGGGCACATTCAAAGTGCACGGAGCCGAAAATTTTATTTCCAAGAAACGCTCCCAGCGCGCCAAAAAAAATATTTGAAGGTGGCGGCGCGGACCTCCTGTTTTTGCTCACTGCGATGTTTTCGGATTTCACGGCCGAATTTAACGCGAACTATAAATGATGTGTGGAATTTTTTTTCCTGGTTTTAATACGAATTACTGTGGATTACATCCATGCTTTTTTATGCCGTCCTCAAAAAGAAGAAAATGTGAAAAAATGGCAAACACTACCGAAATCAAAAAAGGATCCTACGTTTGAGGCGCCTTGGCGCCCTTGCTATATCAAACAGAAACTTGAAGACAATGTCAACTATAGAAAAGAGCCTTTGCAACATTTATACGGAAGATCACTTTCCTAAAAGCAGCGGAAAAAAAGAAAAAAAATTGTTAAAAAGCGAGTTTTTTCAAAAAAGTACATTTTCAAAAAATAAAATAATAAAAAAAAACTCCGGTCCCAATTTTGACGACAATTTTTTATCGAAGAGCGCTTATGTCAGTGAACACACGGTTTTAATATCATATGTCCTCATTTGCTTTGTTTACGAGATATAATTGGCCAAAATGACCCTTGCTGTGTGTGCTCACTTCAGTGCGACTGATGGTTATTAGCTTGCATTGTGCGTAAATCTCAGTTTTAATTATTCTGTTGCAGCAAAACCTTGTTCTGGTGGCTTTTTGTCAAGAAAAATGTGTTCTCAGATTTTATTTGTGTCTAGCGTGTGCAAAAATGGGCTGCTGCCGCCCTCTAAATGGCTAACGTGTAAACAGTTTGCAGCCTACAACCTCGCCTACAATCGTCAGAGGAAAGATGGGCGCGCCTGTTCAAGATATCAATCGCTTCTTCTTCCTGAAGAAATGCCTGGTCTACCTCATCACGGTTAGATGTAGACAGGTTTTCCTTGAGGAGCGTAAAGCAATGCAAGCAGACTTCGCAGGTGTCGCGAAGATCCTCAGCCTATCACTGTAGCTTCTGGAGATAGGCAACAACAAAAAGAGCAAAGAAAGAAAATTTGCGCAACGAATGTTTTCCTCAGCAATCTTCTTTTTGTGAACGCGTAAATAATCGGCACAGAATAATAGGACGTAGCCATGGGCCGCGGGCATCGCGTGTAGTGAACAGCTAGACCTAGAGCAAGTCGAAACGTTTATACTGAACGGCGCCGCACAAATTATCTCACATCTGCGCAGCTGTCATGAATGCGTTTCCAGAACTGCTCACGGTTGAACATTTTATAACTAACGGTGTCTAAGCGCTTTGGGCTGTAATAATTAATTTGTAGACCACACTCATTGTCAAAACTAAGGGTAATGTCCGTCTGGCGCCACCAATGACCTCTGCTGTCCTCGACGTGGGAAAGCACTTTAGTAAAGTGGCAACAAAACATCATCAATTGGGCAGCTTCGGCCACTCATGGCTTAATCATGCCGCACCACACGTTTTCTGGCTGTTTAAATGCTGAGGTAAAGGTCGAGATGATACAGGAAGACGTTATCTGCGACGCCGAAAACATGCGATGGCGGGAAGTGAAATAAACGGCTCGGAAATGATTGAGCAACTTTTTACAAATGTTGTTTAGGCACAGTGTGCGTCGAATGGGGAAGATGGTTAGAGCGTACAATGCACGGATTGGAAGGGAAGCAAGCAGGCAGTGAGAAAACAACTGCATAACAGCGCGCCTGCTGATTGGGGCATTTAGTTAGATTAAGCTGGCCTTCGCTGCATACAGATACTTTGTTCTGTGTGCAAGGAGAGATATGACAAGTCACCTAAGCCATGTGCTCGCGGTGTCTCGCGTGCTTTTGATTAGCGAATACTGGCGGGGTAAGTCGAGGATATAAGCTGCAAACTACGTACGCGTAAGGCCTCTACAGAGCGGCAGCAGCCCACCCCCGCACACGCTAGACACAATTAAAGTTTGAGAATACATTTTTCTTGATGACAAGGCACCAGAGCAAAGTTTTACTCCAGGAAAATAATTAAAACTAGATTTGCGTGCAATGCAAGCTGATGACAACTATCAATCGCACTGAAGTGAGCACACACAGCAAGGGGAATTTTGGCCCGTTAAATCTCGTGAACAAAGCAAATGAGGACATACATATTATCATGGTGTTTTCACTGACATAAGCGCTCTTCGGTAAAAAAATGTCGTCAAAATTGAGGCCGAGTTTTTTTTTATTTTTGAAAATGTACTTTCTTGAAAAAAGCTGGCTTCTTTAACTATTTTGTTCTTATTTTGAGCTGTCTGTAGGAAAACGATCTTCCGCATAAATGTTGCAAAGGCTCCTTGAAATACTTGACACTTTTCTGAAGTTTCTGTGTGAAATAGGAAAGGCGCCAAGGCGCATCAAACTTAGCAAACTTTGTTGATTTGGACCGAGTTTGCCATTTTCTTTTCAGTTTTTTTTCCTTTTGAGGACGGCATAAAAAGCATGTACACAGTAGTGCGTAATAAAACCAACAAAAAAATTTTCAACACATCATTTATAGTTCGCGTTAAATTCGGCCGTGAAATCCGAAAACATTGCAGTGAACAAAAACAGGAGGTCCGCGCCGCCACCTTCAAATATTTTTTTGGGACGCTGGGAGCGTTTCTTGGAAATAAAATTTTCTGTTCCGTGCACTTTGAATGTAATAATAATAATAATAATAATAATAATAGTAATAATAATAATAATAATAATAATAATAATAATAATAATAATAATAATAATAATAATAATAATAATAATAATAATAATAAGTTTATTTGCCATCTTTGTGAAATACAGATGGGGGGATTGTAGAAAAAAAGCTGTCCCCGGACAGCTTGACTAGCCTACAACCCTTTGTATTTGGCAGTAAGGCAATATCACACATAAACACACATGCATATGTACATACACTCTTACATAATTATACAAACTAAAATTCACACACACGCGCATATATACAGGGGCATAGTAGTGCTTTAACATATTTCAACTCACTCTTTCATCTTAATAGGCAACGAAATCAAAGATGTCTAAACATTGCAACGTGAATCTATGTAGAAACCTCATACATCCTTTTAAGTTCTTTGAAGGAGGCCGTAAAAAGATCAAACTGTATTGATTTATAGCTGTTTAATAGTGTAGGTATTGTATATTGAAGCATTTGTTTTCCGTAGTTTGAACGTGGTGTTGGCACTAACCATTCCTCTAAGTGTCTGGTACTGTAACTTGGAGCTTTTCTTTGAAGTTGGGCAAGATTACCTAGGTTGTTTATGTTCCGATAATTATCTTGTTTGTATATGTGACTCAAACGATATTTGTACAAATTATGTGCAGGGATCACGCCCGAATTGTTAAAGAAAGTTATTGTCGATGCTGTGTAAGAAGCGTTGTACGCGTGGCGGAGATATTTTTTTTGTAACAAGAAAATACATTCTAGATTGGTGTGCGTTGTGGTACCCCATACTATTTGACAGTAGTTTAAATGAGATTGAAAAAGTGAATTATATAGTAAAAGTTTAATACATGTGGGAAGAATGTAGCGTAAACGGCCTACTACACCAGTGATTTTGCTAGCTTTATTTAGGACGTAATTAACATGATTATCCCATGACATGTTGGCTGAGAAGATAACACCCAGACATTTGAAGTTCTCGGTAATTTCAATACTTCGGGAATGTAACATAATGTCTTGATGTGGGGGCAACCGCTTGTTCTTTGGCCTGAATATGACTGCTTTTGTCTTGTTTATATTTATTTTCATTAAGTTTAATGCAGACCACTCCTCTAGATTTTTCATTGTATTGTTACATTGTTCTATTAGATCATGAATATCATAACCAGTGAAGAAAATACTCGTGTCATCCGCGTAAACAATAAACTTTGCCTCAGGGTTAATATTGATGATATCGTTCAAATAAATATTAAAAAGTAGAGGTCCCAAAATACTTCCCTGTGGTACTCCACATTGGACAGATCTTGCCTTAGAAGTAAAGGTGTCGATTTTCACAATTTGGGTTCTCTTGGATAAATAGGACTTGATCAGAGATAGTGCGTGTCCTCGGATTCCATAATAGCTTAGTTTTTCCACTAGAGTGTTATGGTCAACCAAATCAAAAGCTTTTGAAAAGTCTACGAAAATACCAATGACTATTGCTCTGTTTTCAAACCCTGTCAATATATATTCTTTCTGCTCTGCTAGTGCTAATTCAGCTGATTTATTCTTACGGAAACCAAATTGGTGTGGTGTTAGCAGGTTATGTTTCTCAATGAAGGTTGCTATTCTGGAGTGCAATACTTTTTCGAATATCTTTGAAAAGATTGGCAGAATGGATACTGGCCTATAATTTCCCAAATCATTTCGACCTCCCTTTTTGTACAGAACGGTAACTTTTGCCGACTGCATTTTTTCAGGAAAGATTGCGGATTGCAGACACACATTTAAGATATAAGCGAGTATTGGAGCAATAATTTCAACTGCATGTTTAATTGGGGACACCTGAAAACCATCAATGTCGCAACTAGTGCTATTTTTTAATCTTTTTATAATCGACACAACTTCGTACACCATGACTGGTTCAAGGTATATTGTATTCTCGCTATTAGTGCCAATATATTTACTTGCCTGAGGAGGCTTGGCTTGTGCGCGTGCGATATCTGTAAACAAATTATTAAACGCGTCGGCTAATTCAACACCTGACAACTCTTTGCCATTGATTTGCAACTGCTGTAAATGCCTGTGACACTCGTTGCGATTTAAAAGTCTGTTTAGCCTCGACTATAGTAGGCTGTGGTTGCGGCTTTCGATGACCAAGAGAGATGAATAGTACGTTGTGCGTGCTTGCCGTAATTTCTTAGTAAGTCTGTTCCGGTACTTTTTAAATGTGGCGAGGTCATCTGCTGATCGCGTGTAAAGAAAGTGTTGATACAACTTGTCCCTGACTTTCATTTCCTCACGTAGTTCAGACGTAACCCAAGGTTTCCGGATTTTTCTACTTTTTCTACGTGTCTTAGAGGGAAAGCTCTGGTGATATACGACAGAGAATATATCAATGAACATATTGTAAGCGTCACTGGCATCCGTGATTTTAGTTATCACATCCCATTCAACTTTCAGCAAGGAGTCACAAAAAGATTGTAAAGTTTTTTCCGTAATTACTTGGTAAGACAGTGCAGGGAAATGTTTTTCTCTTAACCCGCGTATTTGAGCACACAAAAATACTGGCAAGTGGTCACTGACAGAACAAGATAAGACACCAGATTTAATATTGGACTGTGAGGAATTGGTGATAAATAGATCCAGGGTTGACTGACCCTCAGATGTGACCCTGGTAGGCATGTTAATTAAGTTGGTAAAACCATTAGATAATATAATTGCATTGAAAGATTTCGATGATTGACTATTGGAGCACATGTCAATATTGAAGTCTCCACCAGCTATTAACGTTTTCGAATTATGCTGTTGAACCACATATGCAAGAAATTGCTCATAGAATTGGATGAACATCGGTATGTCACCAGCAGGTGGTCGATAGCACACAGAAAACACATGCTTAGCAGTGCACAGTGTCAATATTTCATAGTCAGGTGAAAGCACAGTGTAACAGTCAAGAATCTGACAGTCAACGTCATCAGCAACCAGCAATGATACTCCGCCCCCTCGAGAGTTTGACCTGTTTAAGTAATAAGTATTGTAATTGGGCAACCTAAATATATCACATTCTGAAGTACTCCATGTTTCGCTTAGCATGATCACCGAGAACTGAAAAGAAAATTCGGCAAATAGTTCCTCTAAGCACAATGTCTTATTTCTCACAGATCGCGTGTTTAGGTGGATGCATTTGATGGAAGGAGTGGGAAGTGCTGCTACGATGTCGTTTACATCGCCACTTGAGTAAAATTCCATTCCGTTATGAACCATTCAGGTATTGCAGTGAACTTTACTATTTACAGTTCGTCAAGGTCATCCTTGACGAACTGTGCCCACATAAAATATAAAAATGTGCCCACATAAAATATAAAAAAACCCAGGCAAAACAAAAATATCGACCGGACAGGCATGTTCGGTCTCTCGTGGAATCACCCTTTAGAGGGCGGCAGCAGCCCACTATCGCACACGTCAGAAGCAAATAAAATCTGAGAACACATTTTTCTTGACGAAAAGCCACCAGAGCAAGGTTTTGCTGCAGCAGAATAACTAAAACTGAGATTTACGCACAATGCAAGCTAATAACCACCAGTCGCACTGAAGTGAGCACACACAGCAAGGGTCATTTTGGCCAGTTATATCTCGTAAACAAAGCAAATGAGGACATATGATATTAAAACCGTGTGTTCACTGACATAAGCACTCTTCGATAAAAAATTGTCGTCAAAATTGAGACCGGTGTTTTTTTATTTTATTCTTTGAAAATGTACTTTTTTGAAAAAACTCGCTTCAGCATTTTTTTTTATTTTTTTTTGCGCTGCCTGTAGGAAAGTGATCTTCCGTATAAATGTTGCAAAGGCTCTTTTCTATATTTGACATTGTTTTCACGTTTCTGTTTATAATAGCAAAGGCGCCAAGGAGCCTCAAACTTAGGACCCTTTCTTGATTTCGGCCTGGTTTGCCATTTTTTCACTTTATCTTCTTTTTGAGGACGGCATAAAAAAACATGGATGTAATTCACAGTAATGCGTATTAAAACCAGCAGAAAATATTTGGACACATCACTTACAGTTCGCGCTAAATTCGGCCATGAAATCCGAAAACATTCCAGTGATCAAAAACAGGAAGCCCGCGCCGCCACCTTCAAATATTTTTTTGGCGCGCTGGGAGCGTTTCTTGGAAATAAAATTTTCAGTTCCGTGCACTTTGAATGTGTCCACATAACATATAAAAAACTCAGGCAAAACAAAAATTGCGACCGGACTGGTGTGTTCGATCCCTCGTGGAATCGCCCGTATGTGAAATAGATGGTTGTCTTCTGTTATATTTGGTTTTCGTTTTGGTGTGCGTTTATCGGGAGCTGTGTCATGACGACTGACTGCAGATGCAAATGACATGGAGAACTGACAACGGGGAAGCTAAGCATCGAACTTTTTTTTAGCCTGATGCAAACAGTGCAAACGCGGAGAAAAGTATTAAGATACTGCAGTAAAAATTCGGCAGATCCCACGTGCAGTGGGAATCGATGTAATGCGAAGCATGCGGCGGGAAGGTGACTGTGGCGTAATTTTTTACATTGAGCGAGACGTTACGAAATGACGCTGAACACAGGTGCAAATGGTATGCGCACGCACATATGTTGAAGAGTCGCACATGTGTTATTAAATCTACTTACAGTTGCGTAAGGATGCCAACGGCAACATAAGTATTACCCACGCCAGACGCGGTAAGCCGATATGTAGTGCTTATACTTGTCCGTTATGATGGAGAACACACGCACGTTTCACGAACGCGTGTGCGTAGTTCAAAATTACATTAGTCCACATTTGTAGTGTGTTCCGAATTGCGTTCTATTAAAGATCTATCAATAAATGAAAATTTATACAACAGCCGAAGTTCAGTATTCAAGCATTAGAACGTGATAAAAACGCGCAAAAGGAGTGGCATTGGCGTTGCTGTGTACAAGGCGTGGGTCAGTTGACAGAAGAAAGGAGGATTTGTGCGAAATGGACAGAATCGACGAAATAAGCAATTGAAACAACTCACATAATTCGAAATGTCGAGCATTAAGCGTGTAAAGCTAACTGCAACCAAAGTATAAGCAAATAATGCTTTCAGAAACATGTTTATTAAATGCAAGAAGCTATAGGTTATTATTATGATGATATCGCTAACTCTTGTAAACTAATGCAGGATGTGAACCATTGCTGATTCTGGATATACTCGCATTTAGATATCTTCCCTTTTACATTATTCTTTCTGAAATTTTCGGGCAAAATATTTCTTATATAATCCTGGTACTACGCATTCTTGCGTGGTGTAAAACAAAAGGTCGGGGTGGGCTTATATTTTCTGCAATGAACGAGTGAAGCAACAAGCAAGCAAGCAAGTCAGAGAAACGAAACAGATCCTTGAAATCAAGTTCCTCATGAAGTGCATGGCTTAACAACTGCGATTTCACGATACGACTAATATATTAAAGGCAGGTCCCGCCTGTGAAATGTGAGTAAAGAGCGTAGCTGGCAAGCAAGCGCCACCACCTGGCGAACGCAGATCGAGTTCCCTCTTCATAATCTTCTCCGCCTTTCTTTCTTTCTTTCTTTCTTTCTTTCTTTCTTTCTTTCTTTCTTTCTTTCTTTCTTTCTTTCTTTCTTTCTTTCTTTCTTTCTTTCTTTCTTTCTTTCTTTCTTTCTTTCTATATTGTCCCCTCTCCTCGCTTCCCTCCTCCTCACTTCTCTTTTTCACCCCTTGCTAGACTACACTGCACATCGTTATGCACCTCCTCATTTCCCTCCTCTTTACCCTCACTTCCCTTTGCCATCCACTTGCTTCACCGCTTCCCCTCCTCCTTTCTTTCCTCCTCAGCTTCACTTCCCTCCCCCCCCCCTTGCTATACTATACTATGCATGGCTATGATGTGCTAGGAGCTGCTTGGCACATATATAGCACTAACTCTAAAAGAGATCTCCATTAACAGATTTTTATATCTGCATGCACGTACACATATCGGCTGTCCCACCTAGTTTTGTCCAAGATTTGAAAAATAATCGAGAGCTCCAAAAAATGCACCCGCTGATTATTGGTGGTAGTTGTGTGCACTAATAACCAGTATTGACTCTAATTTTAGTTAATTGAAATGTTCTTTATCTAGAGAATTCCTTATTCACTGCGTAAATCGCCAGCCATGCGAAATATTGTAAGTTGTAAACCGCCTAAAGTAACCTGCGTGCACGTACACATGAAGCTGAATTTCGTGCTGAAATTAGCCTGGTTGTTTCTTCCGAGAAATAACAAAAGCTGGCGAAATAGGATATGAAATGCATACTCTCTCGCGCGCAGCGTTCCCAAGCGAACTTTGACGTTTACACGGCCGCGTGTAAGCGTCATCATCGGCGGCAGCTCAGTACAGGGCTTCACATGTTTTGACGGTCGCGGCACGAGGACTCGCCGCTGACACATTGAGTATGGGCTCTGGAGAGGTGCAAGTTAAAAGCAGGGCTACCGTGACGACGCACTTGTTCATTCGCGCACTGCTTTAGTTTTGTTGATAGGATCACCTGGAACATTTTTGTTTTTCCTTTGTAAAGGCAACTTGAAGCTTGCGCGTGCGCATGAGCGTCTGTTGCGATTGGAGGCCAGCCTCTTGATGGTTAAAGCTATGTTGATTGCCGCACAGGACAACATTCACGCGGCAGAAGATGCGGACGTTCATCTCACTGCCAGTTAGGTCACGAATTCCCTGCATGATGCGGCGATAATTGAATGATGCAGCCGTGGTACTTGTCCAAGTTCGCCTGGAAGCGCATCAGGGACGTGCGAAATCACGTCTATTTCATATTGGGCGTATTCTGCGGGCTTTCACTTTATTTCTGAAAGAAAAAAAATAGCCAGACAATAATCCTTGACTCCAAGGTTACTGGCCACCGCTCAGAACCTTGTAACAGTTGACATGTTGACGTTTCAATCAAAAAATAAAAGGTAGACTTCATATAGGAAATAAATCAAAAATTAGTAATGAAAAAGTACTGAATATAACCACACATAGCTATCGCTAACATAAATCGATCGCTTAGCGATCTTCTGCGACTTTGATGCCTATCTATCTATCTATCTATCTATCTATCTATCTATCTATCTATCTATCTATCTATCTATCTATCTATCTATCTATCTATCTATCTATCTATCTATCTATCTATCTATCTATCTATCTATCTATCTATCTATCTATCTATCTATCTATCTATCTATCTATCTATCTATCTATCTATCTATCTATCTACGACTTTGTGCTCTCCTGACCGTTTCGTTAGCGCGTTTAAATTGGTTTGGCATAACATGACTGTATGACGAACATAAATGACAGGTCATAACATGAAAATCATGACACGCATGTCATGAACGGCATTATTTACATGCTACGGTCTTGGCGCTCTTGCGGCCGTTTTGTTAACTTGATATATACCAAAATTGGTATGGCATGACAAGAGTGTATGACAAACATAATTGATACGTTCTAACGTGCAAATCATGACACGCATGCCATATACGGCATTATTTACATGACATGGTCTAGGGGCGCTCGCGGCCATTTAATTAATTAATTTAGTTATTTATTCAATACTGTGGGCCTTTTCAGGCCTATACAGGAGAGGGCATACAAAATAAAGTGGACTTCATATTAGGAAAACAAAAAGGGAAAATTCGCAGTACAAGGTAACCATAACAGCGACAACAGCAAAGAAAGAAAAAGTAATAGATGAACCATGCATATAAGTATTTCAAGGGTGTAAAAAAAACTAGCATGCATGTTCAAGATAAATAAGAATATAGCAATAACAAGGTCATGCCCTAGGAAAAAGATAACATGAAATACATACAATTAAATGGATATATACCAAAACTGGTATGACGAGAGATTTCTGTACGACGAACATGACAGGTGGGAACATGAAAATCATGACATGCATGTCATGCATATAATGACTTACATGCCACGCGCATGGTGCGCTCGCGGCCGTTTCGCTAGTTTGATAAACACCAAAATTGATTTTGTGCGACCTGACTGTATGACGAACAAATTGACAGATGGTGACATGAAAATCATGACATGGATGTCGCGAAAAACCAATTTTGGTGTTTATCAAGCTAGCGAAACGGCCGCGAGCGCACCATAAGCGTTTTTGACCTCATGGTGCGCTTTCGGCCATTTTGTTAACTGGATATATTGTGGGCATTTATCGGGCACTTCTTCATCATCTGTACATTATCATCATCACATGGTGTTCTTCATCATCTTCGCTTGTGGGGACATATCTGGAGATTGTTCTGTGCCTCGGATGTGTTCAGTTCGCCAAGTCTCGAAGGCTTATTAAAGG
Organism: Rhipicephalus sanguineus; assembly: GCF_013339695.2. Classification (NCBI taxonomy): domain Eukaryota; kingdom Metazoa; phylum Arthropoda; class Arachnida; order Ixodida; family Ixodidae; genus Rhipicephalus; species Rhipicephalus sanguineus. Next base: position 31,426,845 of record NC_051181.1, on the reverse strand, counting down.
CGTGTCAACTGCGACGTCACAAGTGGTGGAGGGTGCTCATCGGTTCCCCGTCCTCTACTCGCCCGCTTTACCCCCTGGAGCTTCGTTCAGGTCGCCGTTTGTGTCAGTTCTCCGCCAGCATGCCGCAGGACGAACCCTCAGGCACTTCTTCATCTACCTCTGCCGCTACGGCTGCCGCGGCTTCTCCACCTTGGATCGTCAGCGGACCCCATCGCGATCCCCATTTATTCGCTGGACTTCGCAATGAAGATGTGGAGGATTGGCTCGACCAATACGACATAGTGAGTGCTGCGAACCATTGGGACGATCCGCACAAGCTCCGCCACGTCTCTTTCTACCTCACAGGCGTGGCGAAGACTTGGTTTTTCAACCATCAGATCGACTTTCCCGACTGGAGCACTTTCAAAGAGCGTCTCCACCAAGTGTTTGGTACTCCAGCGGTTCGATCCGCCCTTGCGAAAAGAACACTGGACACTCGCAAACAAGAACTGGGCGAGTCTTACACCTCGTATATGGAGGATGTCCTTTCTCTTTGTCGTCGCGTCAACGCTTCCATGGGCGAGTCAGACAAAGTGCGTCATCTCCTGAAAGGCATCGCGACTGTCGCCTTCAATGCGTTGGCAATAAAGGACCCGGCTACCGTCGCTGATATTGTGGCTACGTGCCAGCGCCTGGACGAGCTCGAATCTGCACGGTTGCAGACGGACACCTCTCATACCAACCCTACTGCCGATCCCTCGTTGCGTGCGATGGTCCACGCCATCATACGAGAAGAACTGCAGTCGCTCGGCTTTTCAACGGGTGCAGTCCCTTCTCCCACATCCAGTGCCAGTTTGCGTGACGTTGTTAAGGAGGAGTTGGCGGCTATGACTGGTGCTGCGTATACAGACCCTCTCGTCCCTAGGCCACAACCAACATACGCGCAAGTCGCCGCAGTTACCCCGGCCGTCGTTCCATCGATTCCACCGAAGCCGACGCCAGCCCACCTGGTTTCAATATCCCCCAGCGCACATAACCAGCCCTACTATCCACCATGGCGCCCAACTCGACCTACCTGCTACTACTGCGGCTATCGTGGACACATCGCACGCTTCTGTCGCAAGCGTCAGCAAGACGAGCGTCGCGGGTTTGACACTTACGAACGGGACGACTTTGCCACTGGGTCCACTTTCCAGCGCCGTCCTTCTGCTACGCTTTCCGGCCGCTCTCCCTCTCCACCTGCAACGTTCGAGACGGCTCCGAGCTATCGTCCTGCCAGGCGTCGCTCGCCATCACCCCTTCGTCGCTCGACGTCACCACTCCGACCAGCCTCTCAGTTCGCCGACCGTCGCCCGGAAAACTAAATTATGCAGCTTTTGGAGGAAAAGCTGCATCTAGCGAAATGAGAGAAATTCCTCCAGCACGTCCCCATAATATGATCTCTGTTTTGGTAGAAGGCGTAGAAGTGGAAGCTTTAATAGACACTGGCGCTAGTTTGTCAGTTATTCACGGTGGTTTGTGTTCGCGTCTCCGGAAAGTTACCACTCCCTACGATGGACCTACGCTGCTCGCTGCTCAAGGGCACGCCATTCGACCTTCCGCCATGTGTACTGTTCGTGTCTACATTGATGGAGTTCTGCATTACATACAATTCGCCGTGCTTAGTTCGTGTGCCCAGCAGCTCATATTAGGATGGGATTTTCTGTCAACGGCGTCCGCTACCATCTGCTGCCGGCAACGTGTTCTCCACATGACTGATACCGCCTATTCGCTTCATGCAGATGACACACCATTTCGCTTCCTTGCTGCAGAAGACACCGAGCTACCTCCCCGCAGTCAGCGAATTGTTGCCATCACGTCTGATATCATTGACCACGGTGACCTGCTCGTACAACCATCTGCACGCTGTCTCACCAGAAGGATAGACTTTCCATTAGGGCTGGTGCGTTTCGACGATGGCTCCGCATTCGTTTGTGCAACAAATCCAACATCCGAAAAAATTCTGATTCCTAAGGGCATAACGTTGGCTTGCGTCGCTATATCAGAGCCTTTTTCTGTTGTTCCTCTTCAAGCGGCTTCCCCTGAAGATCACTCTGTTGGACGATCCATATCCATCTCCACCCTTGAAGCTACCATCAGCTCCGACCTGACCCCTTCGCAGTCTCAAGAGTTGATCGCCTTGCTAACTAAGCATCAAGCTTTGTTTGACGCGCATTCCCCTGTATTAGGACAGACATGCGTCACCACGCATCGGATCGAGACTGATGGTAGGTCCATCGTTCGTCGCCGACCATACCGCGTATCTCTAGCCGAGCGGAAGGTCATCGAAGAAAACGTTGACGACATGCTGCGACGGAAGATAATACGCCCTTCGGCTAGTCCTTGGTCATCTCCCGTCGTCCTAGTTCGAAAAAAAGATGGTTCTGTACGATTCTGCGTGGATTACCGGGCGCTAAATAAGATCACGCGCAAGGACGTATACCCTATGCCACGTATAGACGACGCATTGGATTCGCTACAGGGGGCCGAGTACTTCTCGAGTCTCGATCTACGTTCGGGATACTGGCAAATACCGATGCATGTGGACGATAAAGAAAAAACGGCGTTTTCGACCCCAGATGGGCTTTACGAGTTCAATGTAATGCCCTTCGGCCTCTGCAATGCTCCCGCAACATTCGAGCGCATGATCGACACCGTTCTGCGTGGCCTCAAGTGGAAGACTTGCCTGTGCTATTTGGACGATATTGTTGTTTTCTCGTCAACGTTCTCTCAACACCTAGAACGTTTGGAGGAAGTGCTGACGTGCCTTGCTAACGCCGGCCTTCAGCTGAACACGAAAAAGTGTCACTTTGCCAGCAAGACGATTAAGGTCTTAGGCCACATTGTGAGTAAGGACGGCATTCGTCCTGATCCCGATAAGGTTTCGGCGGTTCTTCACTTCCCTCGTCCCGAAAGGAGCAAAGATTTACGCAGTTTCCTTGGCCTCGCTTCCTACTTCCGCCGATTCATACGAGACTTTGCTTCAATAGCGGCACCTTTGCACAAATTACTCGGTTCTGGTGTTCCCTTTGACTGGTCTCCCGAATGTGAATCGGCGTTTAGCCATCTGAAAAACGCCCTCACGTCCGAACCAGTACTTCGCCATTTTGATGAAACCTCACCCACACTCCTGCATACTGACGCTAGTGGTCACGGCATCGGTGGTATTCTTCTGCAGCGAGATCAGTCATCACGTGAGAGGGTCGTCGCGTATGCAAGCCGCGCACTGACCAACGCTGAGAAGAATTACACCATCACTGAACAGGAGTGCCTAGCTGTCGTTTGGTCGGTGCAGAAGTTTCGACCTTATCTACATGGCCGTCATTTTACCATCGTTACAGACCACTATGCTCTATGTTGGCTTTCAACACTCAAGAACTTATAAGGACGCCTTGGTCGCTGGATTATACGTCTGAAAGAATACGACTTCACTATTATCTACAAGTGTCGTAAAAAGCACCAGGACGCAGATGCGCTTTCTCGCTGCCCGCTTCCTACGGCACCGTGCACTGGTTCTGCTACTAACTTCAGCGATGAATGCTCGGACGGTCCTTCCACGTATGTCTCTTCCTTAGCCGCTCTTGACCAGATCTTTCCTGACGACCATGGCTCGATGATGTCTCATCAACTCGCTGACTCTTACTGTCGACGCATCATAGACCGCCTTCAGGGAAATTCGCGGCCGCCTAATGCCCGCCTTCGTCGACAGCTGACGCAGTTCAAGCTTCATAACCACGTCCTTTACCGTCATATCTATCACCCAGACGGTCAACGCTGGGTGCCCGTTCTGCCTCGCTCTCTTAGAGCTGAAATTCTTAAGGCCTGTCACGTCGACATGACTGCTGGTCACGTTGGCTTCCAGAAAACGTACGACCGCATTAAAGGTCGCCTCTATTGGCATGGCCTATCCACCTGTGTAGCGAAGTACGTCACTTCCTGCAACCTTTGTCAGCACCGAAAGCTCCCGACATCACCTCAAAGCGGCGAGCTGCAACCACTCCAGTGTCCGTCGGCACCATTCGAAGTCGTTGGCATTGATCTGTATGGTCCTCTCCCCACGACTCCCACTGGTCATCGCTGGATAGTGACAGCTGTCGACCACTTGACACGTTACGCCGAAACAACCTGCGTGACTTCGGCGTCGGCTTCTGAAGTGGCTGCATTTATGCTTAAAGCCTTAATCCTGCGTCACGGTGCTCCTCGTGTCATTCTGAGCGACCGTGGCAAAGCTTTCCTTTCACAAATTGTTGAGGAATTGCTCAAAGCCTCGGGTACCACGCACAAGACAACCTCCAGCTATCACCCCCAAACCAACCGGCTAACTGAGCGATTTCATCGCACACTCTCCGACATGATAGCCATGTACATTGAGCCATACCACACAAACTGGGACGCAATTTTGCCATTTGTAACTTTTGCATATAATACCGCGGTACAACGCACAACTGGCTACTCGCCATTCTACCTTGTCTATGGCCGATCGCCAACTTCCCTTCTTGACGTCTCTTTCTTGTCCGCCCCTGTCACTCCATCTGCATCCTCCTGTGAACAATATGTGTCCCGCATCCTCCACTGTCGCCAGCTCGCCCGAGTGAACACTGAGGCAAGACAACAGCTCCGCAAGAGTCTTCATGACGCATCTCACAGTGCTGTGTTCTTCCACCCCGGCGACGAGGTGCTACTTCGGACACCAGTTCGCACTCCTGGCTTGTGCGACAAATTTCAATTTCGGTTTCTTGGCCCATACAC